>NC_051260.2:10185243-10507579 GCF_015237465.2 Chelonia mydas
AATGGCAGAATGATTTGAGTCCATGTCTCCTTCTGTTATGATCGCTCTTTTCTTTTAAACCCACTGTGCAAAAAAAAAAAAAAATTGGGGGGGGGGGTTCCTGACCTAGCAGTCATGAACATGAATTGGACCTATGATGTTTTTTGGAGAACTGACATTATGCTGTTGGGGGTGTCTTGAAGGGAAATACACATTGGAAGAGCTAGTCCAGACTGTGTAACAAGCTACTGTTTCCACCTCCTGTACAGCCCTCTCAGTATTCAATCAGATCATTTGTAGCGTATTTTGGTCGTTGAAGGTGCATTGAAGAACAAAGCAGAAATCAAACTTACCTTCTGCTCTGTCTATATAACAGCAGAAGCATCAGATTTAAAACTTAATAGCCATTTTATGTTCTATAATCAAGGGGTTCCACTTTTAAGAACACATTCTCTAGTGTTGCTCTGCTATAAACTGGATTATGAACTATTATCCACTGAGGACACGTGTAAAAGCTAAGTAACTGTTGATTAAGAAAATGAGAGGGCTATGCTATATGATTAGCATCTTTCTTTGGCAAAGTAAAAGAAGATATTTTTCCCCCAAAAAGAAAGCGTATTGGAAAAGTTTGGAAAGTTACATCTACACGTCACCTATCTGAAAAAAAAACAAACCCATCCAGGGTTACACACAAATAATCCATATGTGTATTTGTGCGTGTGTGTTTCCCCCTCAAGAATACCACTGACAGATAGAAATAAGGAGAAGAAAAAGGAGAAAAAATAATTAGAGAAAAGGTGCTGAGACATCAGAAGTGAATCTTCAGATATTGTGTGTTGTGTTATTATAAAAGAAATCCTGAGTCCATGTTGTGTTGACATTATAGGGGTGGGGGGGGGAGCTGTTTTGTGGTGGGGAAAGTATAATGATAAGACCACTATGGCTGTTTTTGGCTGGTCAAAATGTCAGGGTACATTATTTTTCTTAAACCGGGTTCAGATTTTTGGTCCAGAAAGGGCATATTTTTTCTTGTATTGTTACATTTCTGTGTTTGTGTCCTACTCTAACTTTATGCTTAACAGTTCCATAACAATCTTTCTGTGCAAGCAATACATTTCGATTGTAGAAATAGAAATGTCCCTTCTACCTAGGAGAGACATCTAATCTTGATATGGTAGCTCAGATCAGACAAAAAAAGCACGTGCAAACAAGTAAATGTATAGTCCTAAGCCAACAGTTTTAAAAGGTATCGTTTTTCTTTTTCTGCGGTATTAAATATGATATTTTTTAAGTGTGGAAAGGGCATAATGGCTCTGGATTTGATTCAAAGCAGTATTGCATGAAGAATGACTATTTTCACAATCCTTATGGGTTGGACAGCTAGGTTGGACCAGGTTTGAAAAATTTAATATGCAAGTCGTAAAAAACAAACTAATAAAAAATATCCTTCTTGGTACTGTAAATTAATATTTCAACAGGGAAAAGGCTGATTATTGCTCGTTTTAAGTGTAATTATTTGACATTAGTGCTGTGATAATTGAATGATTTAAAGGATTCATTATATATATATATATATATATATATATATATACACCATTTCGCCTTTTCTGTATTAACAATTTGCAGATGTTTATCCCTTTCTTCTAACAGCATGTACAAGAAAAAATATCTATTCTGTAGATATTAAGATTGATTTTATACCAAAGACTACATCCCTGTAGAGAGATAGAAGCCTGAAGTTGATAAACGTTTAGCAACACAACTCCAGAAATGCAATAAAAGTTAAAACCTCCCCTACTGTTTTTTTTAATTATGATATTAGATCAGAAGGCACGAGGATGGGAATTTATTGGCTTTAACAATTTTGTGTAAATTTTCCTTATTTTTATGTAAAAAACATGGGTAGTCAAAAAGACACCACGCTGTTCGCGTTCATCTCACGTCATATAATTTTGTTTGCTTTGTTGCTAGACATGCACACACTTTCTGATGCTGTTGTTATCAGGGTAAAATATTAGCAATATTACTATATGCTCGATACTATCATTTTTCTTGCCTATGTTTATATAATGCTCTTTCCCCAGCAGGTGTAATTTTAGAACTGAAGGCTTTGTCTGTGTCTCTACGGGTTCCTATGTATTTTATTCTTTGCTGCTTCTGGTGATTTTGTGGTGCTTTAAGAAAATACCGCCTGGAGAAGGAAAATAGATTTAGAAGTTAGTAGGAGCTTGTAAATTCGTAACAGGGAGGCTAGGGTTTGGTTATAGGCTCCTCCATTTTGCTGCAATTCAAGAAGTGCAGATATATATATATTAATCCCTCCTTGTTTCAGTTAGCCGTTTGCCTCGCCTGAGCTTGGGAAATTGCATTGAAAGCTTAGCTTTCCCTAAGATACGTGCCTGTGGTATGTTTGAAAAATCAACTGGAGCGGCTGTCTAGAATTTTCTAAATACTGCCAAATCCCTCTGTTGAAGGCTGTTATGCTTAGGTGTCTTGGATTCTCACACAGTCACCATGTTATTTAATCAGCTCTTGGGGTGTGCAGATGATCTTTACAAATGATTAACAGAATCAAATCAAGTGTGAGTGTGTGAGCAGGGTAGTGGTGGTGGGGGGGAATATGTGGTGTTTGATTTATTTTTAAAGAAAGTTCACTCTGTTGTAGACCAAGACAGGTTAAGAGGTAGGTTGGTATGGTCAAGGCAGGTATAATTAAACAAGGCCCAGAGCTCCTGTGGTTTATGTTCAGATGCAAGCCATCCCCTTCAGCTGAAACACCCCCTTTTTAATAAATAGAGTGAAGTTATTGTCCGGTTTGTGTGCATGATTGTCATCGTAACACCTTGGATTTTCCTTCAGTCTAGCTGGAGTGCAACTGTGCCGCCTAAACCATAGAATTTGCAGACAAAAGTTGCCGCTTGGAACTATAGTTATTTATGCTAATTACAGGGTGTCTGACAGAAACATAATAAATGTAGAGGGAGACATATAGAAATATGTTTCTTCAGGCAGTATACAGTTTTACTCTTTGGGTTCAGGCTTGTTTTCCTGCTGTTCTTCTAGTTTACTTCTTTCTGAAATGTTTTCCCCTCCCCTTTTGTTGACCTGTACTTCATATCACACCCCAAACCAAGATAACCTAATATGCCTTGGAGATTAGCACTTAGTGTAATTTAAATATTCCCCCCCCCCCCCCCCCATTGCTCTGGACAAGCTTCCATCTGTGAATGTTTTTAATGGGATTCGTCTAGTGGAAACCTGAAATTTTGGAAGGACACCATAAGACAGTTAAATAAATTGTCCTGGGCTTTAATTGCACGTCGGAATTTATTGTCTATTATCCCCACCTTCTGACACTAAGGAGTCTGGAATCCAAAGTCATAACTTCTAACAAAATTCTTAGCAACAAAGTGGTGTGTGTGGGTGTGCAGGAGCACTTGCACAGGTAAAAACTCCTCTAGAGTAATTTCTAATCTGAATGTTCATTTTATTTACCTGTTCCCCTTTCCTCCCTTCATTTTGGGTTCAATTTAAATATTATGTCCATATAAAGGTACCTTTCGACAAGTCTCATCAGTAATATATTGTTTTGAAAATCCTTTCTGTCCAACATCTTAAAAAACCTCGAAGAAATATGATATGAAAGTAGCTAAAGAAATCTGGAAAACAAAACAACAGCCAGCTGCATTGCTATGGGATCTACCAGTAATAGTTTGCTGAAATTGGCCTTTCCTTTTCATTGACTGGCTTTAAAAAGGTAAACATGAAAAATAAAAGACATGTAGGAGATCAGGAGATATTTTCTACTGACTTCAGACAGTCTGCTCTACATTCATGCAATCCAACCCATTGTATACTTTTTTTTCATAAGAGAAAGGGGGAGGGTGTAAAAGAACAAAAGAAAGAAAGAAAAAAATTGGGGAGGCAGAGGAGAGGCGAAAGGAACGAAGGACAAGGAAAAAACATAACAAGAGAAAGAGATGCGGGGTGGGGGATGAACTTTATTCTGTTTAGGGATTAAAATCAAAGCGATAGTCACTGCTGGTGTGTAAATTTGTGCTGTCTGTATGGTTAGTTTCGTTTTGTTTATGAAGAGATAACACAGCACGGCTTCAGATTGCTTCGATGCAGGGTGTGTGTGTGTGTGCGTGTGTGTGTGTGTGTGTGCAGGGAAAAGTAGATTATTAATACGAACTTGACAGTGTTAATTGAACCAAGTGGAAGCGGGGAATGCGTTTTTGGAGTCGCTGTTTGTCTGCCTGTCAAGGGTAGAGTGTTGTCTGCTAATCCCAAGACCCTCACTGGAGTTTGTCGATCAAACCCCTTCTTGAATGTCTTCCTCTGGTAGCCACAGAGAGTTGCTATTGCTGTTTATAAAGAGCACCGCTTTCATCTTCCGCACAGCTTCAGGGTGCAAATCCGTACAGCTGCACGGGAGCCCCTGTGTGGAGAGCTGCCTAGTGTTCTTCAGGCCTTGAATTGCCACAAGGAGGTGGTGGGATTTATTTATTTATTTATTTACTTCCAATTGCTGTGGGACTCCAAACTAGCCTTTGATACCGCTAGTTTGTAAAGTTTTTGTTTTTGTTTCTGTTTTTTTTTTTTAAATCGCAGTATCACAGAGCTGAAAAGACACGGCCCTAGGCTTTTTTTGCATCTCCTTGAAATCAGAGAAAGATTATCAAAGCGAAACTACAAAACTGAGGGAATAAGGGTCTGCAGTTATGTGCAATCAAAACAGAGAAAGAATGGATTTCTGAAAACTGCACAAGCTTATCTGATTCACACACACACACAGAGACACACGACCAAAGTCACTGGAAATAATTTCGCTCCAAGAGGTGTCAAAACTAAATGTGTCAAGACGGTGATCAATAAAATAAACAATGGCGTTTGCTTTTTTTAACGTCACAGTTACAAATCCCCCCGTCCCCCGATTTGATACTGTTTATATTTTGCAGTGATGTGTTGGTTTTGTTAAATGCAAAGAAGTTTTTGCTTTCAGAATAATGGGGAGTGGAGGAGGAAGAGATATTAGACAGCCTACATGAGAAATGATCGTTCAGCATCATTTCAGTAGAGGTAATCTTCCATTAAACAAGTAGCGAGATCTTTATGGAAACAGGATCATATCTGCTCAGAGTCTAGCTAGACCGTTCACAAATGTTGCAAGATAACCTTGCTGGTATTGATTGTGTAGCAAACCAGATTTTAGTTCTAACGTTCACCTCCGGTTGGAAAGACTACTCCCTAAAATAAGTATATTTCAAAATATGTATTTATTTGCCCTGCATTGCTACTCGACTTTATTCATGAAACCTTACGCTTATCCACGTAGAAGGTTTGATGGAGACAGAAACATAAATGAACATTATTTTACTTCCCTGCAGACTCAGAGTTTTGTTATGCAATTACACAGCTAAATGTTCTGATAATATTATGCTAAGCCCTGTTTTTATTTTACTTTAAGATGAGCTGCCTCTCTCTTGTTTGAACTGGGTAATTTCTCAAAGCATGCTGCTCCTTGAATGAAATAGGCTGGTATTGCAAACGTTATGATTATTTAAAAAAAGAAAAACCTTTGCAGCCCTATTGAGAGTAAACAATTCTATTTAATGAAAGTTTCCGAGTAAATAAAAGAAATCGTGGCCAGCAATGTTTTCCTTTGTGTAACATCAAAAATGCACCATTCACAACTAAATTAGTGACCTTGTCTGCTTGTGTTAAGGTTACAAGAACTGGTTTTACTTATTTAAACCCTGTGTTTTTATAATCCTTGCTTGTTATGTATTTCATATCTTGTATATTTTGTCATTTTTCCCTATAATTTTTTTCACCAGTCCTCCTTTGCACTCACTGTTCTTCTCTATCTGTTCCTCTGTATATAAAGCCCCCCCGCCACTTTCTGCATATATGTCCAAAGACAACCATTCTTTTGTAAGGCTCCATTTACAATAATTCATCCATGTACCAAAGACAAGATTCCTTTACACCTCCACGTTTTTACATCACAGCATCTTAGCAATCTTCTATAGTGAGTATTTAACAAAAATGGAAATAGAGAAAGAATGATGAGTATAATTTTCCCCTCATGAACAGAAAAACAACCGTCACTAGAGACTTTTGATTGACAAATAAATTGAACTCAATAGAGGCCAAAGGGGACATTATACTCCTGTAGGAATATTTCCCTTTAAGGACTCACATAAAACATAGGATCTAAAACGGAATGAGAATAAATTCTGAGAGAGAACGAGATGATGACTTCAGATTTCACAGGCTCTGTCCGAATTTGGATTTTCATACACACACAGACATCAATTTCTATTTAAAGTAGTCCCTTGATAGAATTAAATACATTTCTAACAGAAACTAGGACAGACTCGTGCATATTTATTAAGAACTTTGGAATTAAGGTGCAGTCTTACTCTTTTCTCAGCTGAAACATGGACTGTAAGTTTCGAGGGGCTGGGGGCTTTTTTAGCAACATCACATATTAATGCATATTTAGGCACGTATCTGTAGCCATCTGCTTTTTCTTCCTGCTCGAATTCCCTATGTTACATACTGGGGGGGAAAGCATTCATGTCATATGTGTTCAGGGGACTTACATACACTGTCCATAATGTATGTCACTGGTGCATACTGCATCACTAACGGGCATATGTCCCTGTCTTTCTCTCTTTCTCTATCTCTCCTTGTCTATCTGTCTCGCTCTGCGAGAAACCACCATAACCTTCTGAGACTCCACTTTTCTTGTTCTTGCACAATTTTGAGCATTCACCTTCATCCTACTCCAGTTACTATGAAATTCGAAGTTATGAATTGCCCTTCACAGCACGAGATAATCCACATTTTTTAAGAGAGGTTATTCTGTGTAGGTTATTCTTTTCCTCCTCTTCCAGAGAAATCCACTAACTCCATTCTTCCAGAATCCAATGGGCGTGATCTATTTACCTACCTGCCTTTCTCTACGAAGGGAAGGTTATTTCTTTCAAAATTCAGCCCGAAGGTTAAGAATTAAAAACAAAAATCAGAACCCAAGCTATTTCAATCGATTTGGCAAAAAAAAAAAGTTTCCATACATTAAAATAATAATACTAATAAGTGTCAAGTGTACATTGTTGCTTGCTGTAAATATTCAGAAGGTTTCCCCTTTCCCAGCTACGCCTTATAGCTGAAACTCACTCCTCCAGTTTTATTTAATGAAAGACACATTTATGAACAATCAAATGATCCTCGTAAAAATTTTATTGAAGGACATAAAAACATCCATGGCTACTAGCCGAATAATTCAGAGAGGGTCTGCAAAAGCTGTCTTTTTTGGGGAGGGGGATGGTGGTGGTGTTATTATTCCCCACTCATGTTTTACAAGCTTATCCTTTCCACTCCAGGAGACAGTTATTAAAAAATAGATATGCATGATGTGACCAACAGATTTCTTGCCCTAAAGCAGGTTTGACGACTGTACTTCCCTGTAACAGATGACAAAAAGTCCATTTATTTTTAGGCTAAAAGAGCCTAAAATCAGATCCTTCCTTGGGTGATACTGAAGTATGATGGGAAGCATACCTCTATTACACTTTGAACCAGTCCCTTTTTACTGATATTCAATTTAATGTATCCACTATGGAATACAAGCTGCAGAAGGAAAGGACAGACAGAGACAAATTACGTCAAGAAATAGTGCCTGGGATACCTTACACACATACCTTATAGGCTCACTAGCAGGGCAGCTTTTTATGCCAGACATAGCCACCTCTGGCTAATGAAATGCAAGAGGCATTGCTTCTAATGTCTGCATTATTTCAAGAGTTTTATGAAAAGCCAGGTCGCATAGTCTCTATTAAAAAAAAAAAAAAAAAAAAAGACCTGCGGATTGATCCACACTGTATTTTTGGGTAAATACAATCACGTGAGATCTGAGAGCCAATAGCAAACTGGGAAAGGCTGAAAAAATAATTACCTGCCCTGATTGTTCTATGAGAAGATAAAAAGTACACATACAGTTCATACAATAATCTTATGAATGTAAAAGAGGGGGGAACATGTCGGCTTCTGGTCCCATAAGCAACTATTATGTAGATTCCTTGATAAGTCATGAAAATGAAGAGCTCTTGGCATCAAGGTTCCCAGCCACTGGCTCTCACCCTGCAGCAGCTAGACCTTCAGGATTAGTACCGGACTGTGCCGATTTTCCATCCTGCAGTTTTGCCCCTAAACCGGCCGTTTTTACTACTTCATGGGCTCCCGTGCATTCTCAGTCTTCTGTGGTTTACCATCCGTATACCCACCAGCCTCACATTGGGGCTGACACCAGGTATATGCGCACTTGGTTGGAACCCATCTCAGGCGCGGTGTCCTTCCCCGGCTTCCCACCCAGCAGCAGGCATTACGGGCTCAAGCCGGACGCTTTCCCCGGCCGAAGGGCGGAATGTGGCCCGGTGGACGGGCGTAGTTATCCGGATTACATGTACGGATCCCCGGGTGATCTCAGAGACCGAACTCCGCAGACTATACCCTCTCCGGAATCGGAGGCAGTCGCTTCGAGCAAACACAAAGAAGAAAAGAACGAATTAGACCCTAGTAAGTTGAAGTCATTCTTGTTTACAACCGGGGAGGCATTACAGCCTCTAGTACAGTACTCAATAAAATGAAATTACCTTAGAGGGCCCTGTCCTAAAACGCCAGATATACAGGACGACCCGGGTTTAAAAATCCCCCTAGTCTAATCTCAGGACAAAGTAGTTTCATTTTCATTTTATTTAAAAAAGAGAGTGTGGGGGGGGGGGGGGAATCTATTTGTTTCTTTGGTCAAATATTCATAACCCAGCCTCCCCACCAAAGCTCCTGCCTCTCAGATATTTCCCCTTTCAGTCAAGAAGAGTCCCTTCTAGCTGAGAGTTGATTCAGTGATTTGGGTGTGGGGGTAGGGGAGAAAAACACCCAGGAATAAACAGAGAGAGGTATATACGTGTCTTTAAAAATACCCACCTATGTAATTATTCATAAAATACTCCCAACATGTGGGAATAAAGGGAAAGGTGGTTGCCCTGAGAAAAGTGTTAAGGAGTGGGGATTATGGGAGGTAAAGGCAGAAAGAATCTATGGGGTGATAAAGGCGAAAAGCAGCTTTAGGCAGGATATTGGACTGAACACTTGAAAAAAAGCCCATCTTCTTTAGTGCAAAAAACTTGAGCACTGTGGGGGATCTGATTAGCCCCTTGCACCATTACAGATGTAACCGGTCTTTTCCACTCTAAAATGTTCATCTCAGAATGACCATATGTCTCTGAAATGCAGACAATTGCTTCTGACAGTATAGTGTGTGCATAGAGGCAATGCACAGAGAGCAAAATAAAGTGTGATTTCAAATCTGGTGGAACTAGAATAAACGTCCAGTTGTGTCTGTGTGAGTGTGTATGCCTGTACACACAAACATGCGCGCACACACAGACACACAGACACACACACACAAGCATGCCATGTGTTTATTAAGACTTCTGGCCTAACAATCTGATGAAATGGTGATTTATAAATTATAAATGGTGAGTCTGTGGGTGTCGGTGTATCCCCATATCTATCTCTATATGTATGCATACATAGGGATAAGTATCCATATATGACTATATAAAGTAGATCTGTGATAAAACAAGTAGTAGGATCAGGGAAAACATTCTCCTTTGCTGGTAGATGGCTCTATAAAACGCCTACAGTTGGATCAAGGAGATGATTCTAACGATAAAACAGTGTAATTTTTTCGTTCTAACAAAGTAGGGATGATGGGGCAGCAAAGAGAAAGGTCTTTTAGGCTTGAAGACTGTATTTTTGGAGACAATGGATTTATTCTGTGGCATCCTCCAGATATTAAAAAAAAAATAAGCTAGTCATTCTAGGACTAGTATGGTTATAGAGAAGGTATTGGAGAGCAGAGGTTGTAAAGAGAGTTTATGGGCCTATAAAATGGTGGGAATTTTTACTTTTTATGACTATGTTCTTAGATTACTCCTGCTAGGGGATGATTATTATTTTAAACCCATTGCTACGGTTTTATTTACTGAAACTTTTATCTGAGAGCAATAGTAAAAGGAAAGGAAATGGCCCCCTTCCAAAAATAAACACATTAATGCCTTCTGAGGGTTACTTTAAAATATTTACCTGCTAATTTCCTAATTAAACACGTTTATTTTGGAAAAATAATAATCTGGGTGTGAGGAGAGGGAAAGCCAGCTGTTGAAATTAATGATTTTTCTTTTTTAAAAAAAAACTTCTTTCCCAGGCAATCCCGTCGCAAATTGGATTCACGCACGTTCCACAAGGAAGAAAAGATGTCCTTATACAAAGTATCAGACCCTGGAACTGGAAAAAGAGTTTTTATTCAATATGTACCTCACACGGGACCGGAGGTACGAAGTAGCCAGAGTTCTTAATCTCACTGAACGCCAAGTCAAAATCTGGTTTCAGAACAGGAGAATGAAAATGAAGAAAATGAATAAAGAAAAAACCGATAAAGAACAGCAGTAAAGTTGGCAAAGTCAAATCAATGCAAGAGAAAGGAGGAGAGGGGAGGGAGGAAGGGAAAGCTGTTTCTTTGGTTCGAAATGTTTCTGACTTTGAATGTGCTGATCAGTGTTTAGATTTAGTTAAACACAGCCAAGCGTTTGGGAGCACCATGCTTTTATAAAATGCAACTAAAATAAAATGATTTTTTTGTCCTTTTCGGGAAAACAAAACAGAAAAGTACTTGAATTTTTTTTAATTTTTTTTTTAGTATTTTATTTCGTAAGTTAAACTTATCCAGTGTTTTATTTTTTTAATTTCATGACTTTGTGAGTGCATATTTTGTACAAAAGAAAATGAGAAAAAAAGGCTCAAAAGTGTTCTGTCATAGTGTTGGTCTGGTGTACTTATTTGTGTATTTTATTCCTGTCTCAGACCCGTTCTGTAATATTGTTATGTTTGCTATAGTAGAACAGCTCTATGTAAATATATACTTAACGTTACAAAAAAAGAAGGAAAAAAAAAAAAAAACCTTATCATGCAGGTGTCTTTTATTTAAACTCCACTTGAGAAACAGCCAGAGTTTATTTTGCAATGGTATTCAAAGCTGTGTTGGGATTCTTAAAGGAGACACCCTCCTTGCACCAGTGAATTTAGCACTGATAAAATCGCAGTCTGTTGAAATGGAATTTGAAATATACCTTATTACAGGAAGCAAATGAAGATGGGTGGAAAGAAAGGACGCTGTTTCCGCTCACAACATTTTGTATTTAATAGTATAATCATAAAATGCGTTTAGGTAAGGGTTATACGTGCCATAAATTTTTAGGTTTGGATAATTAATTGTAGTAATTTATGACCAGGCAATCGAAGTATATGTAAAAGATTAAATATGTATGCTGGGAAAGGGCGCTTGCGGCAACATTCCTCTGTCTGACATCCGCCTATATAGCAACTGCTCTGCATTATCAATGGGATGCCAAGACTTGTAGGTTTCTTCAGCTCCTTGCACCTCAGAGGACGTTACGTTGCAAAGTAAAATATAATCGATTGGGGAGGAATGTTTTTAAAAAAGCAAGAAAAAAGAAAACAAGAAAATGTGTGTGGGGAGAGAAATTTTCGGTCTCAATGAAATAGGTTTTTTTTTTTTTTCCTCACCCTCCCGCCTCCCTTTCTTTCTGTACAGAGGTCTGGATTGTCTGCTGTGGTAGGTAGAGACCCATTCCACCAGTCTAAAATGGGTAGGAAGTTTCTGTTGTTGTCGTGGTTTGTGACCATTTTAAGTGGCCCAGATGGGCGAGAACAGGCTGTCACAATGCATTTTTAGCTTGAGGTATAAATTGATGGGTGCTCAGAGGCTGCTCAGTGAGAGACAAGAGGGGGAGAGAAAGTATAAAAATGATCAGCGAGGGATGCTTAATCATCAAAACTTGTTATAAGGTGCCTTTCTTTAATGAAATGAGGAGAGCAGGGTTCTAATCTTTCTAATCAAAATCAGAGCGAGGTAGTAGGACATGCTTGTCGCCTTGGCTTCTCAGCCTTCTCCGAAATAAAAAACCTGGAAGTCATTACCCACTGATCTTTATAAAATATTGCCCTTTAATATTTCTTTCTTAAAGTTTTGAGGTTTCTCCCCCCTTTATTGATTTGTACTCTCGCTTTTATGGCATCGTGGGTTTTTTTTCTTTTTTTTTTTAAGGTGGTATGGTATGGGTCAGTCTGAGCATCATCCTGGCACCAGAGGAAGCTCAAAGCTCAGTTCATTCAGAGCCTAAGTCCCCTGCTTTTTATGTTTGAAACGTCTTAAGGAGCCCACTGAAATGTGCAGGTTAAAAAGCATTTTAGCAGGGCCAAGAATGATGGGCAAAAACAAAACAAAACAAAAAACCACCACCAACAACCAAAACTGAATCCAACCCAACCCAGAATAGTCCTGTCATTTCGTGTATTTTTCTCTTTCTTCTCCCCTTCTAAATCCGTCCGCGTGAACTCCATTAAAAAACAACCACCACAACAAAAACACTGTTCGGATTTCAAAATGGATTGGCCACCTCATATCTGCAATGGAGAAAGTTCACCCCTTTTATTCGAAAAGTTCTCACTTTGGATGGGACTTTTCAATCAGCTTCGGGCCCCCCTCTCTGGTGGCTATGTAATGAAACGCTTTTATTAACGTTGAAAAGAAATGATCCATGCGTCTCAGTTCTGACCCCCCCCCCCATACAACCAGATCTCATTTCCTAAGAGACCAGGTCGCTTACCCTCCCCCAGCCCATCCTGCAGTCTTTACTCCCGCACAAGTCCCATTGGAGCTGATGGGCACGAAGGGATATGGCCCCTTTTGTCTCCGTCGAGGGTTTTCTTTTGTTGGTGATGGGCTGTTTTGTTTTAAATCCTGCTGCAGTTACAGTTCATGTGCAAGGCTCTTAACTGCAGAGTTGCCCCATAATTTTAAGTGTCATTTGGCTGCTGGTTGATAGTGGGGAATAATAACTGAGCAGGCATTGAAATGATCTGCAATTGGAGAGCCTTAATCTTTCTATAAGAAAAAGAAAAGGTGCAACGTGACTTTCAAAAGAGAGAGAGAGAAAGAGAGAGAGAGAAAGAGAGAGAGAGAGAGAAAGAGAGAGAGGGATGCACATTTTCAGAACCTTGCGGTGAGTATTGCTGGTCATGAATGTAACAATAATACTCAAATGGAGGATCTTCCTTGGGCATATGGTTTGCATCTCTGTGTATATATTTTCCTGCTTCGTTTAAAAATGGCCCTTTTGTAAAGCACACAAAAAAGACAGGATACTACAGCTGTGAAAGCTGTCCATAGGTACATTTCCGCAGGGAAAAAAAAGCCAGTTTTACAACTCTGTTTGTCTCACTGTTATGTGTGCTGAATAGAATTGAACAAAACAGGACCACAGAACTGGCTAGACGTCTGGGTTTAATTGTTTTATGGTTTAAATAAGGTGGGTGCTTTTCTCTTTGAAACCGGATTATTGGAATGTTTTGTCTACAGACTACAAACAACAGACCCCCTTGGCTCAGGGGGGAAAAATACCACCCTAAATTAAAACTGATAAAAGCACTGAAGGTTGAAGGAGAGATGGTACGCTGTTGCGTTTGTTTGTCAGTATGTACACACGTCGTGCTTTTTTATGCGTTCCTTAGCAGAAAAAGAAGAAACAGAAATAATTTGTGCAAAAGTACTGCCTTCTTGTCTATGAAGAAACAATCACTATCTCATTTTATTTCTAAGGCGTCATATCAAGCTCTCTGGCAAATCAGTAACTCGTGTAATTATTGGTTATAAAATGCCTCCTGATAAGCTCAGAATACCCATAGCCACTTCACAGTTTAGTAAATCATACAGTTTTCTTTGGCTTTCTTTTAGATTTAGTCTGATTTAGATGCTTGAAGAAACCGCTCCTTTCCCTTTTTGACAGAGGGGATCTCTCTCTCTCTCTGTCCCTCTTGAGTAAAGAAAACGCAAGATGGCGCTGTTGTTCAATATTAGAAGTCTTTTGGCCCATTAAGTTACAACGCATCCTATTACACCTTTAGGCCTCTAAAAGGTTGTAAGAAAAACAAATCAAAACAAATATGTATAAATTCCCTCACCTATGACTTGTAAATTAGCATATAATGTGTATCGGAAAAGCAAACACATTAGAAACTGTCAAGATGGTAGCACTGCTCTGAGTCTTAGGTAAAATAGTCTTTCAATAAATAGATTTTTTTTAAAAAAAATCGGTTAATTATATCTGATGAGACACAGAGCCCCTCAGTACAGCAGCAACCAGTAAATATATAAAATGCTTGCGGAGAAAGCTGTTTTGTTGAAGTCTTTTTCTTTATTAGAGCCAACACAAGTTACACCTTTTCAAGAATATGTTTCTGAAAAAAAAAAAAATGAAGCCGTAACATTTTTTTGGCAGTAAGATCAGAACATTAAAAATAACTCACACCCATGACAAATACAGTAAAAAATAGATAGAATCCTACAATACAGACAAATTTATAAAGCTACATTCCGAAGCGTGGAGGCACACACACACACACACACACACCAAAAAAACTGTAGACAAAGAACAGCACTTTCCCTGGACCGTAAATGTCAAGATATTTTAAAGAAGCACTGAGAGTTGCACATAACTGATTTAACGAGAGTGCTTTTTGCATGGACCTTGAAGGTAAACATTTATTGTTAAGCCCTCATACGGCGCGATAAATAGTCTGCATTATTTACTGTATCTTTAGGTATCACACAAATGCACATGCGGCTAAAAATGCAGCTAATGTTTCAGTCACATCATTTAATTTCAGGAAGAGACTATCTGAATTCTCAGTCATCAAATATAAATCCACCGCCATGTACAGAATGTTTAGTTGTTGGGTATTTAAAAGTAGGAATTACGTTGAGCATATCCCTGTAAAATGGTCACATTGACTATCAGCTGCTAATTAAGGCGTTTATATCCCCAGGTGCTTATTTCCCCCTTTAAATTGTTTTTAGGGGTTTAATGAGACATAACATTTTCTCATGTAAAATTCGACATGCTAATTCTACCCTGTTTATAATTATTTTTAATTTGTCCGTAATATTTGCTCACCGTACACGTATCTTTTCATTTCAGTAATAACCTAAGACATGGTTGGAAAATTGCTCTCCATATATATATATGTGTGTGTGTGTATGTGTATTTGAAAAAAAAAACCCACTACAAATCCCTATTTCTGAAGCTTTTGAAAGAGAAAATACAATCATTTGTTTTATTTGGGGACACCTAATAGACATGGGAAAGGGTTGTTTTGTTTTCTCCCTCCCTCCTGAAAAGATGTCTACTTAAAAAAAAGAACACACCTCAATGACAGTCTCGCCAGATATTTTAACTAGTTCATGCCACTAAAATGAAGAATTGGAACCCTGGAAATATCTTCCTAAGTTTGGGTTAAAATGTATTTCACTCTTCCACACTTCAGAACAGTTGGCATTTCTTAGGTCTTTTCTGAAATTAATTAACTTGCATTTTCAGAAAGAACATAGGGGGAAAATTTGAAGCAATTGCTGGAAATATTTGAAGGGAAAACGCTGACAGTTAATATCACTCCATAATTTATAGATGTGACTTTGATTTTTTTTCACTTTTAAAAAGCTGCAGAACAGCACAGGAAAGATTAATTTGCAGCCCTTTTTCCCCTCAAAATTTTAAGAGGAAGACCGCTGGCTTATGCTATATTTAATGGTCTGAGTTCCTTAATGCTGTCATAAAATGAAGTGTCTCAAGTGAAAGGTTTCAATGAATGGTCATTCACAGTGAAGAGAAACTAGAGGAGGAAATAGGTGCTTTAGCAGCATCTGTAAAATTAAAACATGGAAACAACTGTCTGTGATTTAGAAACATGTCGATTTTTAAAGGCAACCCTAACCACACACAGACACACAGATACACACGCAGAGATACCCATACAAAAGAGAGTTCATACTTTCTGTCCCATTTTCCCTCTCTTTCTTCAAAAGTAGCTTTCTTAAATGCATTGTTTACTTTATTTCCTTGAAATGATGCTTTCCTGTTATTTTCAGCGCTGGGTTTTCAATGGTTGGTCCAAAAGGAAGAGGAAAAAAAAAATCCCAGACTCTTCATTCATTTATTTATTTATTTTTAAAATAGGACAACAATAACCAACCAATCAAACCAATTGTCTCCTATAGGGGCAGCTTCTCTTTTTGTTGTGTTTGTTTGTTTGTTCCATTTCGATTTTTCAACAACAACAACAAACAACAACAACAAAAATCGGAAGAAGGGATGCCACGAGCTGAATAGGCTGCCGACTCATAACCCCACAGGCGTAGAGTCAGAAGAGAAGAGACGAAAACCTCACTGTAAATGCGTAACCAACACTCAGTTGGTTTCCTGTTTGTCTTTAAACCCCATCAAAATATCGCCAAGAAAATAATATTTCTATTGACACCGAATTGGTCTGGCTGGCGTTTCTTTTACCTGTTGAGGTTACCTAAATTGACCTCGCTGGCGCATGTATTTGCTGAGATAAGTGAAGAGGCTCGCTTGCAAAAAATCACCTAAGGATATTAATGCGCACCTTTCATAACCCTCCTTCATTCATTAGATATGTTTTTCCCCCTTCCCTTCTGAAGGCTGGTTTTTCCACGTACCCTTCACCCCCTTCAAGACCCCCCAAATCCTTGTCATTTTCTTTCTAGCCTGTCTTGGTGTGGAAGAGTGATGAGTACAAATCGCGTGTGAAAGCGCCACACCATCGGGATTTTGAGGAATTTGCCTATGGTGTTAAAGGGAAGGAGCAACTTACAGACAAACTGAGAGAGAGCTCTACCTACCGACAGATACAAGAGAAGTCAAGAGCATTAAGAGGCATAAAGCAGCCGTATACACACTCAGGCACTATGAAACGTCTTTGAGAGCTCATTAAAAAAAAAAAAAAAAAGCCACAAAACTCAGGACTTTATACAGTCCAGGGAGAGCCTAGCACTAATCTCTTAGAATTAAAGACTTTTTTTTTTTTTCATGCGAAAGTCATGAGTTCCTACTTTGTAAATCCTCTTTTTTCCAAGTACAAAGGCGGTGAATCGCTGGAACCAACTTACTACGACTGCAGATTTCCACAAAGTGTAAGCAGGAGCCATGCTCTGGTTTATGGTCCGGGCGCTACCGCTCCCAGCTTCCAACACCCTTCACACCATGTCCAAGAGTTTTTCCACCACGGAACCTCCAGCATCTCTAACTCTGGATACCAGCAAAACCCATGCGCCTTGGCGTGTCACGGAGACGCGTCTAAATTCTATGGATATGAAGCTCTACCAAGGCAGTCGCTTTATGGTGCCCAGCAAGAGGCGACCGTTGTACAATATCCTGACTGTAAATCGTCTTCCAACAGTAACTCTAGCGAGGGACAAGGCCATTTAAATCAAAATTCGTCTCCCAGTCTCATGTTCCCATGGATGAGACCACACGGTTAGGACATTTTTTTACTCTCCTCCTTTAACTGTTTTTCTTTATTTTATATCTTTATATATATATATATATATATATAATATGAAAAAAGATAGGCATGGCTGTAAAGTCTGAAAGAAATGAGCAATTTTTAATAATATTTCTTCTTCCTAGGAAGTCCTTTGAAATCAGACAAGCCAGCAGATACTAGAGAGACAGCAAGGTGATAATACTGTGCAAAGGTTTTAAATCACAATAAAGTAAAACTTGTTTTTTATTGCTTGCCTTGAGGATAGGCAATAAGATACAGCTCCCACGAGGTTATTTGCATCTTGATAATACACTGCTCTTTAAAATGTCATATAGCCTTTCTTAACCGCTTGGAGACTTAGGCTAAAAGGTAGGAACTTGCATAAGGGAATTATTCATACTTTACATACGTATGTTTATATATATATATGTATATGTGTGTGTGTGTGTGTGTGTGTGTGTGTGTAAAGCATTACACATATATATGTATATATGTAAAGTATTACTCTCTCTATATCTATATATAGCTAAATCTATATATCTAGCTAGATCTATCTATCTCTATATATAACTAAATAAAAGTTAAACTTAAAGGGGAACTTAGTTCAGAGCTGGGTGGGGTGGAGGGAACATTCTACTGTCCTGGACAGGAAAAGATAAAGGGAGAAAGGAAAATGGACTTAACAGAACTTTGTTTGATGAAGTAAACTGCAACCATTCCTCATTTGCACAGAATCCTAAATACCTCAAAGTACAAGTTTCTCTCCCCTAGCCTCCAGGTTGTATATAATACTTGTTAATTCAAAACATATGAAGATTAGACTACAGAGTGCTAATTTTAAAGGACAATCTAAGAAATAAAGTTTCCCCCAGCCCCCAAGAAACCCACTTGCCTTGTAAAAGCTTATAGGCTTTGGCCCAGAAAAGGCTTAAATTAGACATAAAGTGAGAAAACGTTATTTATCAAAGCTTTGATTTACAGGTAAACACATGTCATAATTTCGAGCTATAAGATATTTTAGCAAATCTATGATTTTTTCTCACCGAGTAAGTACTATGGAGAAGGGAGAGTAAGGAGTCAGATTCAGATACATAAGCCCTTATTCTGTTATTGTTGTAAATGTCTATTTATGTAGCTGTTTTCAATACACTTCCTGTGTATGTATATACATATACATATGTACTCATCTCTATATGTGTATACACACACACACATTGATAATACAATCACACAAGGGAGAGGTAACTTATCCAACAAAAATGCAGGTCCTTAGGGCTCAAAAATATTAGGAAGCTGTGAACATATATTTAGTGAGCTACATTTGCAAAAGGAAACCACAGTTAGACATTTTGCAGAAGAGGAGTGGGCTGGGAGAGGTTGGATTAGTAATAATAATATAGTTAAAAAAATTAAATAGCTTGTTTCATTTGATTTAACACCACAGCTAAAATCCATCAAATATTAGGAAGCTGGGAGGATATATTTTATGAATTACTTTTGCAAAGGGAAACAAGAGGTGGATATTTTGCAGAAGAAGGGTCTGGGGTGGGAGGGAGCATGGTTAGGGTTTATTATTGTTACTACTACTATTATTATTGTTGTTATGAAAAATAAACAGTTTGTTTTATTTCGGTTTAATACCACGAGAGGCTGCAGGCATAGGGAAGGGAAGACCACCAGTGTCTCTAGGAAAGATCAGGCAAGGAGTTAAAAAAAAAAAAAAGCACAAGGAGAGATCTAACAAGTTATGTTGTTTGTGTTCTATAGCTCCCGGAAGGCGCAGTGGCAGGCAGACTTACAGCCGGTATCAGACCCTGGAGCTAGAAAAAGAGTTCCTCTTCAACCCTTATTTGACACGGAAGCGGCGGATTGAGGTCTCTCACGCCCTGGGACTGACGGAGAGGCAAGTGAAGATATGGTTCCAAAACAGGAGAATGAAATGGAAAAAAGAAAACAACAAAGACAAGCTCCCGGGGGTCAGGGACGAAGAGAAAACCGAGGAAGAAGGGAATGAAGAAGAGGAAAAAGAAGAGGAGGAAAAAGAAGAAAGCAAGGACTGATTTCTCAGCTCCTTGAAGTCTCGTTTTATGGCAGATGATAAATCGAGATGTTTACGACGGTCATTTGCTTTTATAGAGTATAGAATGGAGAGCCTCACACAGCAGTAACTACCTGTCAAAGAGTTCTAGCCTTTTTTATTGTCATAGAACAACTTCCCCTACTTTTTTCTGTATATATATATATATATATATATATATATATATATATATATATATATATATATATAGCGGCATTTTTGGTTTCATAAATATATAGTTGGCTTTACTACAACAGCAGGAGGGGGGAAAAAACAACACAAAACAATCATTGAAGCAAATGCCACATCTCCAAACAGTAGATTCTCCCCTACTCCCACTTCTATCTGTCTAGATAAAGATATATAGATAGATATATAAATGTATGCATCTTATGTATTCGTTTTAATAGGTTTGAATAGTATTTCTTCTCTACCTTGGTTTTCCCCATTCATGACCCAAGGGGAAGTATGATATTGCTTTCTGCTAGTCTTAGCTTTTTAAAAATATCTATATATCTATGTATCTTCAGTGCTAATACCCAGTTATCATTTAACTTTTAGCTGCCTGTCTGAATTGGAAGATTGGAGGATGACCATAGGTGATACCACGCACATATTAGCTATATATGAATATATCTGTATGTAGATAATACCTATACGCCTATGTCTCGGTAGGCCAAAACATGAAGGCTAAGAGCCTAACATTTCATGATTTATATAGGCACTGTTTACCATTTCACTGTGTGAGCACTCGAAATTCTTAATATACTACCTAAAGGGAAACCTGCAATAATAATCAAATCTATTATCAACAAGGGGCTTACATATCCTAAATTTTACTTGGTCAGAATTTATTAAAGGAAAAGAGCGAGCGAGCTGCGTTTTGCCCTGATGCAAGCTACTAAGTAGCATAAAATAAAATGATAATAATAAAAAAAACTTGTAATGTACTTTTCACTACCTATAGAAGGAGTCATGCTTTCAAAGTATTTGTAATGCGGTTTTGTTGTATTTGTTGCTGCTTATTTTCTTGGAAAAAAAATTTCCCAACAACTGAAACTGCCTAGTTGAGAACGCACAGTATTGTATTATTTTATTGTGCTTATAAAGTAGTGTAGAACTAAATTGCACTGAATGTATAGTTATCTATTTGTCTTGACTTATCTGTTAATGCAACATGCTCGAAAAAAAAAGTCATTTGTTTTATGTAAAAGCATAGTTCTGCGTGTTCAAACTCTGAATGTAGCAATTTCTGCCAGAAGCCAATTTCTGGACACCGTGGATTTGTATTGTATACGTGAGACATTACGTAAATAAATAAATAATAATAATTAAAAAAAGATTTTAAAAGGTCTGAGTTGCGTAAATTGTTATGCATTTATTTAAAACCATTCATCCACACACACACACACACACACACACGCAGTCAGGAGATGCCAATGAGTCCCAAGTAATATTTCATAGATTCAAGTTACTGGTCGCCATGCTAGCATAGTTCAAAACCAAGAGCCATCTTTAAGTTGCAAGGAAATCAGGATGTCTGACTCTTGGCACAGCTACAATAAATGTGGGTAATTAGACATGGTGAATAAGCCAGGGGGCAAATAAAACCTGGTATTATCATTACCAATGCAGTATTGTTTACTGATACGTAGTCTTAGTGTTTTTTTAAAACTCCATTTTCAAGTTGCAAGCTTCCAGAAATATTCATTGTTAAAATTCTTCTCTTGGTATGAAACATGCCTACGCATGTCCACCTTCCTTGGGGTGGATTGGAGGGGGGGAGAGGGAGAGAGCAATGTATTAAATGTAAATATCTTTATTTTACTTTCCTCACCTGGGAACTTCTACTGAGAGGTCTCAAACGTGTAACATTCTGGTCTTCCATAGCTCTAAAGTGCAGCAGACCCGTCACTCTTTCTTTCTTTGCTCAAAATGAGGTTACAATAACCCAGAAGATTCAGAATTTCTCATGTCATATGTATGTGCAATTTGCTACTTGCAAGCGATCGTTATAAAGCGATTGAGAGATTGGAAAGAGATTATGTATACATTAAAACGTGCCTTAACTACGTTGTAGAGATATTCACAAGCCATACTTGGACTATATGAGAATATAGTTAACTAAGTGAAACTCTCATAAGCATCTTACCAAGAAAACTGTCATGAAAGCAATGAATAGCTTTTTTCAGATACAAAATCAGAAATTCTTTTTATGAATCAATACATAAATCCCAGTTATCGCTCTTGCACCTGAAGATCTCTAAGTGACACGACACTGAATCTCTTCCAATAAAACCTGAATGTGATGGCTTCAGTTCTTCTCTTTGTAAAATAGGAATATTATAAATATGCCCCCCACCGTCATTTTGTTAAACCATATATGCTGATCTTGTAAATATTTATTTTTTTTCTTTTCTGTTGATAAATGGACTACATCATATAGGAGTAGTGGATATAAAAGTGGCGGGTTGTTTACAATGAAAGTATAGATAAGAAAGCACAAGATTCCTAAGATACATCCTGATGCCCTGAACTATGTCTGGAGAAGAGACTGGGGTTGGGACATTCTTAACCCAAAACACCAAGCTTAAAGGATTTAAATGCCTCAAATAATTGAAAATGTTGGATACTGCTCAGGAAGAGTATACAACAAGGAAGAACTAGTTTATAACATATTAAATCGATACTGATATGTATATCCATACACCCCCACAACCCCACAATTCCCACACCCCCACACACATAATGCAAGTGCATATGCTATATGACGGTGTATAAGTGTAATTCTAGATTTCTAGTACCATTTATATGTGTGTGCATATACAAATGCTCAAACACACACACAATGCATATGTATATGGAATATGAATGTGTGTATGTTTCATTCTAGAAACCTAGTGCAGCTTGTATGTCGTGCATGTATTCACGTTCAAAACACAAACACAAACAATGCCTATGCATAGGGAACATGGATGTGTGTATGTCTCATTCTGGAATTCTAATGCAGATTGTATGTGTGCCTATTATTCATGTTCAAAATACAAACACGAAATGTATGTGCATATGCAATAAGAATGTGTCTATGTAGAATTCTAGTGCAGATGGGGGGGATAGGAATATCTATCTATCTATCTATCTATCTATCTATCTATCTATCTATCTATCTATCGAATTCTAAGTATACTCTCCCTCCACTCCCGAATTCTAGAATTATACACAAGCACACACGCACACACTTCTATGTTATTGCACATTCTAGAGTGGACATATATGCTCATGCACTCATTTTCTCCACGAAAGGGCTAAAAATAATAAGGATCACCGTAGAGTTTTCCATTTCGAATGTAGACACTTAAGGTAAACTGTTCTATTAGGCATAGAATAGGCTGGTTTATCTTAGCAGAGGCATAATCTTCAGGGTTATTCATCTGCCATTTACAGCACCGAAGTTTTCTTCCTCTTGCTTCAATAAAATGGATCTATGCTTTTCACACCTTCCACAGCAATGTTAAGGAGCCTTTGCAGACAGCAGCTTGCGCTATTACTGAACTTTTTTTGTTTTGTTTTGTTTAAGGTCTTGTCGAACCCATACTCTTCTTAGAGAGGTTCAAAGAAGAAAGATAACTTATCAAAGTGTTCTGTTCAAAATTTTTTAAAAAGTTGTATGCGCAGTCTATCCATCATATTTAAATCCACATCTCTAAGTAGTTTTATATGAACGAATACCACATAGCCACACTCATCTATCAAACGGTTAGGAGTTAAATTATTGAAACTACAAGTGAAGCAGTAATTTTGGGGTGAATGTTTATGCTGTCTAGTCAACACAACAAAGTCGCATCTTCAGTTGACATCCGGTTATTTTTGTAATCACTCCACCATTTCAAGAGAAAAAGAGAAAAGAGGATTTTATGGGGTAAAGTAATTTGAAAGAAGATACGCTGTTCACAAAGTGGCTTATTCAGAAACGATCATTGCTTCAGTATTACTGAAATTAGTCTCATTTACCCGCCTGAAGTGAGAAATATCCTATTTCACGCTTTTTATTAGCCAATCAAATTTCCTTCTGATCTCCATTTGTGATTTGTGAAAAATGTAATTCCTTAAAAAACTGAGTTTGAGCATATTGCTCATTTTGCCTTAATTTATTATTCTAATCATAGCAGCAGCTACACGACAATGCAGCCATTAGGCTAAAAAATTCGTTTAGATTTTATACTCGAAATGGGCACAGATTATATTTTAGAGGCAACGAATTTCTCGGGCATTTATTTTATTTTATTTTATTTTTATTTTTTGCACTGCATGCAGATAGGCTGGAGGATGGGTTGAAAAAGACGAGGATGAACACGGAAAGTTTGAAAAACAAAACTTGGAAAGAAATAAATCCTTCCACATTTTCTAGCTGTTATATTCCCCTCCCCCTTCCTAGATTTGATCCTCTTGTTACCTTTTCCAAAGGGGGTGGGGAGGGAAAATTATTTCTCGAATATTTAATTCAAGGAAAGAAGCGACAGGCTATTTTCCTAGACAAGGCTGTTGGATAAAGGGAATGAGAATTAAATACTGAAGTCATGGGCCCTAATGTTTCAAGTGCGGGGAGAAACGTGTCGGACAGGTTACCTCTGACTTGCAGAGCTAAAATTTCCTGTTCACTATATGGATTCTATTCTCTGGTTTACTCGTTGGAAAATGAGGAGTCCATTGTGTTCTTTGAGCTGTTGTGGTGGTTGCTTCCCCCTCGTAACTTTTAACTACCTGTTATAAAATTTATTGGTGGTTTGTAAAGTGAATAAAGTAATTTCCCTTCCATCCGGTTGTATTACAACCTTTGTGTTGTTCGGATAGACAGACAGACAGACAGACACACTTAGCCCCCACCCCACCCCCGAAAAAAGCAAGCAAACCAGAAGTACCTGCAGAATTGAACTCTGGAAATAGGGGAGCATGGTATGAAAATGCCTGACAAATGACTGAGTTCAGTTATTGCGACAAAGTGTATTTTTCCTCCCAAAGCTTTCTGCCATGCCTGGCCCTGAAGCTAAGAGTTGGGATTGTAAAATGTTTCAACAAGGGGAGAGAGGGGAGAAAGTGTAGCATTTAATCTAAACTAGCAGATCTGGTCTTTGCGGTTGTCTATTTGCAGACTTGTGGACGTCTCCACAGGATCAAAGCAGGCCTGTACCCGACAAAAAAAAAAAAAAAAAAATCTCTCTGACTCCAAATCAATATTTTCAAGTGTTTGCACAGGCCCCAACTAAAAACTCAAAGAAACATAATATCGCCTGCTATATAATTCCTGCCCGTCCTGTCGCATGATTCAGCGAAAGGATCAGACTCTGAGATGTTTCCTTGAGAACTAGTATTAGCTGAGATTTCCAGTCACAGAGTGATTAAAAAAAAATCCCTCCATGAAACAGTAAAATTGGATCCGACGCTGTTAATTTAAAAAAATCACACCAACATTTAGGGTAAAAATGTGGGAGTTTATGGGTAAATACCGCATCAGCTGCTCAAGTTTTGACTATTATTTGGAGAACTTCACTCCAAATCTTAATATCCCAGGACAGGATATGGAGATTGGCTCAAGCCAAAGAGCAAAATTATAATTTAGAAAACCAAAGGAGGGTTGAGGATCGCAAATTTGTGTTGAGCTTGCTAGTGAAAGTGGACACACCCTTTCCTAAGAATATTGTGTTGCCGAGAGATGTTACTACACGGTTTAATTAGGTTAGCTCGAGGAGCTTGCGGACACAATAGTGTTATTTAGCTTTTCCTACTTCCTGAAAATTAACACGGTTTTATAACGTTATTATTTTTAAACCTTCCAGTTCACCCCCTTTTCTTCCTGCCTCTTTAAAGTCCATCCTTCCTCCATGTTGATCTCTCTAAGTAGCCCAATTAATTAGCCATAATAAAAATAAAAACCATTATATTGTGAAGGCCATATCTCCCTGGTCAAACAAAAAAGGCTTCACATTAAGACAGGCACTAATGCTAAGAAATTAAAATCTAGTACGGACGCGCGCGTGTGTGTATATATATGTATGTCTTATATGTATTTATATATACCCAGTATTAATTTGCTTGCTTTAAATGGGAGGAGGGGTGAAGAGAGGAGAAAAAATTACTAATATTAAAAAAAGAATTGTATAAACATGGCGACAGACGAGAGCATTTGCACTCGTCACAAAAATGCAACGCATTCCTGGTTGTTTGCAGAAAATTTACAGCTAAGCAATAAAAGTTTACGACTGAATCACAAGTTGGATTGGCCACAGGAAGTCATGTGGACTCCATCCATGAACGTGAACTTTTTATTGTGGTTTCTCTTATGACTCTTTCACAGTAGTCCTCCCTTTAACAGTCCAAGCAGTGCCAGGGATAGGATGGTATTTTTCCCCCACCTAATTATTAGCGTTATTATTATTTTTTTTAAAATCTAGATTTTTTTCCCTCCTTGGGGTTGGAATTGTTGGTTGCTTTGGGCATTTTGGGAATAATGAGTTTACTGCTGCGTCTTGTTGCCGCCTCCTATTCTCCACCCCTAGGGGCAAAACGCAATACATTGCCTTTGGAGGATGCAATGATGAGGGGCACAAGGAGTTGTAAATACCTTTTTTTTTTAAAGAGAAAAAAATAGATGCCTTCCCAAGCTTCCCCCCAGCCCCTGTCCAACCAGAGAAGAACTATTTTGCTTTTGTTTTCCATCTTTTTTTTTTTTTTTAAATCTTTCTGTGGAGCTGAGCTGCAGCGTCAGTGGAACAGAAAGAGAGAGAGAGAGAAAGAGAGAGAGAGAGAGAGAGAAAGAGTGGGAGAGGGGGAGACAGGCAACATTGGTAAGTGTTCCCTTATTGGCTAAAATGTGTAACTAATGATCCATAGCAATGGGTGTTAAAGATAATGATGCATCGTTTTGCGAGCGAGGGGTAGGCGAGGGGTGTAGCTTGGGTATGACAGAAGATGGCCAGGATCGGCACAAATGTAGTTAATTCGGTGAAAAAAGGGTTTACGGGTGGTGATGTCACATTGGTGGGGAGCTGGTTTGCTGGAGACAGACAGAGATGCGTGCTGCAGTCTGCCTTTCCATTGACAATGGTGCAGTGTGAACAGGGGTGGTGCTGTGCTGGGGAAGGGGTGGAGGGGGGAGAGACTTACTGAAAGGCCTAAGAAAGCATCTGATCTACTGGTTAAACGAGAGGAAACCGAGAGGGCTCGGTTGGAACCTTGGCGGGGGGGGGAGGGGGGGGAAGGGAGGGGGGAGGGGGGAAGAGAAGAGCGAACCCGGAAGCGACATTTTCCATGAAAATGAAAAATAATCCCAGTCCAAACTTTTAATAAGAGGCAATCATTGACTATCTAGCGCACATGCGCAGTGTAGGCAGCCAGGAAGCGCAGGAGCAAAGCTTTTTAGTGCCATTTTTAATGAGCAATTACGGGTTTGCTTCTATTTGTGTGCATCAGCCACCGGCTGGCTGGCCCAGCCCCCACGGGTTTCAACAAATGATTGAAATGGAGGCGGGGGGGGGGGGAAGTTGCCGCCTGCCCCCCTCAGAGTTTTTATTTTTTAAGTACTTTTTAAATTTCGAGATCGTCCTTTATTCACCAACTCCGCCTTCTGGTCCAAATAGTCTTTAAAAACATCATTACGGGCATTACATTCTAGTCTCTCTTCCCACAAGGAACCATTTCAAATATTTCCTTCCACCCTCTGTTTTGTATAGTAATAACTTTCTTCTGGGATATTTTTATATTGGTTTTTATGTTGTCATGTTGTTGTTACTATTATAACATTGTTTAAAATTATGCTGATCTTTACATTTTATGCGGTCTTCAATTTCTCGCCTGTCTTTTAATTTCTCGGAATAATTTTTGTTCAGTTACAACATATACAATTTAAATTATAATCTCTTTCCCTATGTTTCCCCCTCTTTCCCCTTCTCTCTCTCTCCATTCATTTGTTCACTCGTTCCAGAGAGAACAATATATGAGATGTGTATTGGTTTAATTTGAGAATGTATGTAATGTATTAGCTTAATTTCCTCGAAAGTATATATCTCTTTTCTCTCCTGACATGACAGCCCCTCATGGAAAAAGCATCTCTAGATTTGTAATAGAAATTCCTGTTGGTAGAAGTTACAGTACAAAACAATGTACCTAAATAACAACATGAAGTAAAAGATAAACCAGACATTGTTGTGACTAACGGTGGGATGGGGGAGGGGTGACAAAGACAATTCTTGCTTCCTGGCTCATTATAAATTACTACTGTTCCCCCTCCCCCCATATTAATACAGTATGTGGGAAAAGGCATCTAGAAAGGAGTCTGTGTTAAAGTTGATGCGATTGATTCGTAAACCGTGCCACTAGTGAAATATTTAGCGTTTTCTGCCCTTGAATAATAAACAAATAAATAAATAAGTAAATAAACAAATAAATAAATCGCCTCTTCTGTATTTCAGTCTCTCAGGAGACTACATGGGGGTTTATTATCTAACGTGATAAGTGTTTTGGAAGTTACCGGGGATGATTCTTAATTTGATTTCTATGTTTCTGTGTGATATATATTGTAATTTTTTTAAAAAAAATAATAACATGTTTTTATCCTACTATCCTTCTAAAATTCATTTATCTATGCCCTGCATTTTATTCTGAAAATTATCTTCTTCTTTTGGTCTATTTAAACGACAACACCCCCGCCACCAAAATACTTTCGCTCTTGGGTAAACGCAAAGAGGTATTTTAAATTTTTTAAAAAATGTTTCCCAGAGGCAATTTCTGCGACATACCTTTCGGAGACGTTTTTGCAAAAGGAAGAATAAATTGGATTATACTGAATTAAGTTTTTTTTTTGTTTGTTTTGTTTTTTAAAAGTAAGAGATACAATTTTGTCTTCGGTTTGTTCACTGAAAACACATTGTGTCAGCCGTTGGTCTGCAATCCCTATAGTCATAAAGACACTTTCTGAGCAAACAATGACTGTTTATTGGAACCAGGTCATTACAGAAATAGTATCTTTTAGGGGTTCCAGACTAAATACATCTGCATTCTTCTCTTGAGTTGTGGTTAATGGGAACAAAAATCTGTTCCCTTTCCTTCGATATATTATTGAAGGAATTGCATTTACTGTTTACAATAACCACTGTCAGCTCTGAAAGGCCTGGAATTGGGTATACAAAACAATTTTTGATGTATTGATTTTCTACTTAGGCTGACGGATTGTCATCGTTCATATACTGGCAATGCTGAGAAACATTTTAGTAGGTATTGAAGGAATAACGTAATGATTTATATTCTCTGAGTTTTACAGACTAAAACAGAGGAAATAAATTGCTTCTTTTATCTATACCATCGGTACGCAGGAGGGATTATAATAAAATAACCACGTGTTATTGACATATACTTACAGAAAAATAACAGCTTTTCTACTGATATAGCTTGTATAAAAGTGTAGGATTCTACCACATTATTGAAATGCAAATTATGTTGTCGTAAATGTTCATATTTTAATTGTATTATAAATATATCAAATATGAGCATTTAGGCTCTAGCCTAAATATAATGAATAAGAATATTTGGGATAACATAATTTATATTTTAATGGGAAGACTTCACATTCTTAAACTATATATGTATATATTTTATCATCATTTTATCTAAGGATAGGATTATGATAAATCTTATTTTTATATATTTTATCTTATCGGTAAAATATGTAAAGAAAAAATTATGATCTACATATAAAGATTATGCTAAATGGGTGTGGATATGTGTGTGTGTGTTGTTATGCAACGCTACAATGCTAAAAATACGTTTTTATTATACCATTATAAACATACAAGTACAGTAATACTTGTAAAACAATTTACAAACTTTTGAAAATGGTAGCAACTGCGGGGAGGGAAGACGACGAACCAAAGTAGCCCACACTTTATCCAGAAATAGTACGTGATATACAAATATATTATAAATTAACATTTGTGTTCAGTGTAAATTGTACCTGCGGTAATGTTAACTTCGATTTTCAATGGGGTTTGTATCTGGGTCATTACTACACGAATACATATTATTTTTCACTATATTTTTGTTTTTTCTAAATTCTGTCCAGCAAATGCTTTTGAGAAAGAAATATTTGAGGTTAGTCATTTAAGATCTCTTTGCAGCAGACAAAATTAAAACTTTAGTGAATGTATATATATCATGTATAAAATGTATAAAAATCATGATTTTTCTCTAATTATTTTATTTCCCAACATTCACTAAAGTTTATATATATATATATATATATATATATATATATATATATATATATATATATATATATTTAAAATGCATAATACTGAAGTATCAAGGAATACCTGTTCTTAACGGAGGAAAGTTAGATCTCTTGTTACTAGCTCTACTAAAAATAAATTAAAATAAAATAAAATAAAATCTCTTTCAGATTTCAGTTTAATCCTATGAATTTAAGGTTTGATCACAGAAGGCCTTGCTACATTTAAGCAGTTCAGAGCTTTGGGAAACAAAGTGATGCTAAACAATGTATCTCTGTAGATAATGTGTCCACTTTATAGGTAAATAAAATACATTGCGGATATAGCTCCAATAAGTTTCTAGACAGAAAAGTAGATCAATAGATTAAAGCTAATATGATTGCAAGTATATATGAGAAATATCGTTGTCAAAGTGTATGTACAAGCCGAGAAAGAACTTTAGACATCTCAGTACGTATTCAATTATCCACAGAAACCAGAAGAAAATAGCTGACAAGCAAGAATCTCAAAGAGTAAAAGGTAAACGGGTGTTTAAATTCATATGAATCTGAGATTACATACAGTGTTTCCAGTTTCTGGTTTTGTTTTTGTTTGTCGCATGTGGACACACCTTTCTGGAAAAGTCTAAGCAAGAATCTGGTTCGGTTTGGTCAGATTTAAGAATGTTGATTTCCCAGGGGCAAAAACCAACCCAAACCCCATGTATATTTCTAGCGTCGAAATAATATGCATTTCCTAGATCTATGTTGTACAATTGCTATTGTTTCCACAGGTAGAGAATTTCTTTCCTCCTTTCATTCTGGGCGAGTGTTTAAATATCTGCACGTTTTGTTTACTTGTTTTGTATACTGCCACCAAGTGACAGAAACTTGCAAACCAGAAATTTTGCAATTTGGTGCCTTTTTGTGGGGGTGGGGAGGTGGGGTGAGGTGGGGAGGAGTGGGCAAAATACCCTTACTTGACTACTTGCAAAATGCTGGACTACAATAAAGGCCGGATTTGCAAGGAAGTTTTAGTACCTTAAAAGAGTCAGCAATGTCTCTCGCCCCACCTCCCCTGGAACGTCCATAAACGGCCCCCTATTAAGGTATTAGCTGAACAGTACTTCAAAAAGTTTGGCCTCTAAAACCTATTTGAAATTCCTCCGATGCACTTTATACCCATTCACTAGAAGTTTTCTTTTTTTCTTTCTTTTTTTAAAGCCCCTTTCGTTCCGTATTCCCGTGTTTTAAATCATTCCAATGTACGTGAACTCATAAAAATAGATAAGGCATGTCAACTTGGGAACGATATTTCCCCTCTTGAAAATATGAGTGTATTTAAGCAAATCCTGGAATATTAAATTGTAGCTCGATTAAAGACAATGTAAATGTATAAATTCAACAAAGTGCACAGAGGTTGTCTCCAAATATATAGTTTAATTCTGTCTAAGTGATCGCCTCTGAAAAAGCATCATTAAGGCAACTAATATTGTTTCCTGAATTATTATTTTTTACTTGCGACCTAAGATTAAATTTCTGCTTTAGAATCTGCGAACAATAAAATATAAAGCTGCCTATAGTTAATGACAACAATTTTTCATTGTTGAGTTATCCTTCCAGAACGCAATAAAATGGTATTCCTTTTATTTTTAATCCTTACACTGAGCATAAATAGTTGTGTATCTATATTCCTCTATCTACAGATATAGATACTCTTAATAATTTTAGCTACTAACCATTGCCCGCGTCAACTCAGTGACGTCATAAATGCAGCTATCTTGAATGTAAGAAAAAGAAAAAAAGAAAAAAAAACCACCCAAAACATGATAGTAGGGAATATTTTCACGCAGCCAGACAGAATAACCAAGCTAAACCATAGTTCTCTGAAATGCACAGGGTGTCAGGAGTTTGCAGTGGTACCTGGTTTTAACATGTAAGGCATGACATACATGCGATGCAGTCTGATGCACTCATTCGTCAAACTAGATAGTGGCTGAGAAATAAATTTTCCTTGATCAAATGGAATATGAAACTATTGTCCGTACTTTTGTAAAAGAGATTATAAGGGATTTTTTTTTTTTTTTGGCAATTACACAATGTAACCCTCAATTATTTTACACATATCAACATTTTGGGGTTTCCCCAGCACTGAGAATGAATTTGTTAATCTCTAAAGTGCCACAAGTCCTCCTTTTCTCTTTATTCATAAGTGCATTTAATTAGCAAACATTTGACGTAATGTTACATTGAAAATTGGATTATATCCATGCATTACTCATCATTACATAGCATGTGAAGGTGCTGACGCTAAGTTTAGCAGCAACATTGTTACTTGGCAATTTAAGACAAAGAGAAGTTCCATTTCTGCGGAGAGGTTTCGATTCTGGCTTCTTGTGTTGGGGTGCTTTGGGTCATCAATAAATCTGGTAAGGCAAAAATAAATAAATCCACATATTAGAAATTGTAATTCAGGCATAATAACCGTCGATTTCAGTTGCAATAAGAATTCAAATGAACATAAACAAACGCTCAACAATGTTAGAAAGAACTTCAAACCTTGGTAGAAAAAGGGAATAAATTAAATAGTGCAATAGATTAATTTATCTTCTCTCACAGCCACCCCCACCCCCATCTCCCAGTTTCCTGTTTATGAGATATGTGTTTTGACAGTTTCCAGAATTCTGTCTTCTTTTTTTTTCTTCTGGAAATGCATGCAGTGATTACAGAATGGCGGTTGCAAACCTGAGAAAACTATGCTCCCATGTTATTTTAGAACTATTATTTTTCAGTTTTGAAACTAAAGGCTAAATGTTTTCACATTCAACTTTCTGTGTGTGGTGAGGATGAGGCGTCAGGCAGAATCTTTCTTTCTTTCTTTCTTTCTTTCTTTCTTTCTTTCTTTCTTTCTTTCTTTCTTTCTTTCTTTCTTTTAAAATAACAGTACATTTACACTTATTTCCATCAGCCATGCAACCCAATTAATAAAATGGCTGGTGCATAGAAAGGAGTCTTCCTTCTAATTATACCAAACTTGGAATGCACTTTATGGTAAATATAGTCTTTATAACCTGTCTTTAGAGATATTAGACACACTTGCATACAGGACTGAAGAAATGGGGTTTATATAATAATAAAATAAATAATAAATAATAAAAAAAATAATAATAATAATAGTCTCCTAGGAAAGAGGTGGAAAGTGAAAAAAGAGAGAGCTCTATTATTGCTAATTATTGTTCGGTGCATCTTTGTCAAGAAGATGCCTTGAAGTGGCAAATAAACCTGCCAAATAGCCTTCCTCTTTCAAAACTATCTGTCTGCAACATTGAAATAAAGTTTAAACAGTCCATCAAGAGCTGAATAGAAAGTATGCAGTAGAAGGATAGATTTCCTCTTCTATTTTAATCAGAAGCTGCCAGACTCTTCGTCCTCAGGTTTAATTACTGCAATATAACTAAGGAAAGAAGAGACTCAAAACAATGCAAAGCATTTCAGGTTGGGAAATAGTGGCCCATGGCGCATATGTGCCAAGTAATCCTCAAATAGATTTTCTTTTTTCTTTCTTTTTTATAAGAGCTATTTACAAGAAAAGCAATATTCGACTAGGAAAGCCCGTGCTATAAAAACAAGAATAAAAAATAAATTAGAAGGCAAGAACTCATGTGCGCAATACATGCCAAGTTAAAAAAAGACCGAGATAACATATATGAGGTAAGATCAGCTAAAATCAGGAAGATATTGAATGACATCACTTGTTTGCATCTACCAACTACAAAATATTCAGCTCAGATATAAATACACACCACCACTCTCTTTATATAGTTTATATGTTATATATGTGTATGTGTGTATATATGCGTGCTGATACATTCATATTCTACATGTATATATAGGTGTGTATGTATAGAAAGAATTTCTAGTTTGACTATACACATTCGTTTTATATAATATATATATAGTATATATAATGCAGATACATACATGCATACACAGATATAATATGTTTTCAAAATATAAACTCTTTGTACTCTCTCTTTCTCTCTCTCTCTCTCTCTCTCTCTCTCTCACACACACACACACACACGCACACACACACACACGGAATTCTAATATGTGTGTTGAAAATATAAACACTTTCTCTCTACTCCCACTTATAGAATGCTAAAATGTATATTCATACTGCACAGGAACATCAAGTAAACACTTCTGACCTATATTAACTTTTGGTGTACGTTAAAAGCACCCAGACACAACCTGTATTTATGAAAAAGCAGATTTCTACATCCAGGCAATGCACTGGCTAACAGAGTGTGATTGCTTTTGACTACATTTGTGCTATCAGCCTCAACTGGTCATTCTGACTGTACCAAACAACAAACCCATTCCCTCTTAAAACAAACAAACAGGCGTCTAAATTTGCATTCAGGATCTAAGCAGAATAGGAACCTGACAGTAGCATTTTATTAAGGCTGTAGGGTGTTGGGGGGGGGGGGGGGGGAAGAGATTTGGGTTTGTTTCCTTTCAGTAATTAGTGGGGATAGAAAACACATGTGTTGGGATTGAATTTTTTGAAGCCTTTTTCTAAATCAGTTCATCAATTCGCTAATTATGGCTGGGAGAGAAAAAAATTTCTCCCTATACATATTTTTTCTTTCCCCCTCTGTGAACATCAGAGTGGGGAGAGGGGTAAATGTGTGTGTGTGCGTGGGGGGAGATATGGCTTATGAGAAGTGGATGTTATTTCAGATTTCTGTGGGCTTTTATTTTCTGGGAACAAAGAGCAACTGCTATTAAAGAACTACTCGAAGACTTGTGCATATTTCCACTGCTGTGTAGCAGTTTTAATAAAACATCTGTTCTTGCTTCTGCTGATGAGTTTACATAATTGTTTGCAGACCAATTTAACCAGAAATAGCCCTAGATATTTCCCTGTACATGTTTTCATGCGGGAAAATAATAAATACCTTTTGCAAGTGACATACCTTGATGAAATACTTTCGAGAAATCCCAATACTGGTTAAAATATAAATTGAATAAAAATCTAGTGCATTAAAAACGCTAGACTGAGGAGTTCAATCAGTAGAACATAATCTAATGATGCCTCATTTATATTTGCAGGAGTTTTTCTCCCAAGAACCCTGGTTTTTCAGGAGGGAAAGCATTCTATTTTAAGTTTCTTTACGGCAGCTGTTTACTGTTCACTATAAATCGACCAGACTTTTAAGTCTTGCCCTCTGTTTAGAGAAGTAATAAAACACTTAACTTTCTCCACTCCTAGTCGCACGGTTATCAGACAGGTCTTTAATACAAGAGCCCGGGAGCACCTATACAAAAATTAATCCCTCCACGCCAAGACTTTCCCAAAACTTTAACAAGACTGGGATTATTATAAATGCATCTTTATAGGTGAAAGAAACCACAGGAATCACACTCACATAGAATTATATCTGTATATCTTCCAAGGATTCCTGCTACTTTCAATTTACTCTCCAAGTACATTTGGACCATAAGTAACACATAAGGTAAGGCAACATACCAAGAGGAAGCAAACGACCTCCATTCATTCATGCATGCATGCATGCATTCAGTTTATTGTACATTGCCCCAGTTTCATATCTGGAAGCAGTGCAATCGTTGGTTTCCAAAGTAACCATGGTTTCAAATGAGATTGTTCCTATAGGACATATAAGTACATACATATATTTACAGTTATAATCTATATAACATATATGTATCTGTAGACACATGCATCTGCATGTGTATGTGACTGGGTGTGCAATATGTCAACACCAGGGGGATAGCATATGTAGTTTTTTTGTTCCGTTTTGTTTTGTTTCCATAAATCCCCACGTATAATGGCTGGGGAAGAGGGAGAAGAGTGGGGAGACAAGAAACCAAACTAAACTTCGTTTTTTGGAAAATACCAGTAAATCGTCACATTGGGCATAATTCGTATATCTGTACTAGGCTGGTCACAAGTTGAACACTATAGAGTGGGAGCCAAAGTATGGTCAGCAACAAGGCACATGTGCTAAATAACATGGTGTGTACTTCCAGCTATCTTCATTTTGGTCAGAAACTTTATTTTATTTTCCTAGTGACACTCAAGGGAAGCCTTAATGTTATAGAAGATGAATACACGAGCTTTTTTTTTTTTTTTTTTTCAGTTGTAGTCTCGTTTATGGCTTTATTGCCACCATTGATTACTTTGCTTTGTTACACAGAGGAAAAAGATCATAAAATCCTTTGGCATCCGGGTTCCTGTTATAGCTAGGGGGGAAATATAGCTTTCCCCCTCTTCTTTGTCAACTAAAATGTTTTAGGGGAGACATCGCTAAAAAGGAATTAAATGTACTGAGTAATAGCAAGAAAACACCTTCAGATGTTCGAATTTTTACCCTGCAACTTTGAAAGCCTGCATCTCACCAGACCACTCTACACAAATCCTAAATTTGAAGAAAAAGGCCAAGGGTTTCCTGGCATAATTGAATTTTTAAATAGCAAGCCACGAGAATGATGAATATACCTTGCAATATTTACAGATCAGCAGGTATGTTTTACATTTAAGGAGCAATTTATGGGACTGGATTGAAATTAAAATTAGATTAGCTGCCTTCATTTCAATTAGTTCTAGGTGCAATTCACCAAGACAAGAGATAATATAATCCTCTTTAATCTAACCAAATATTTGCAAAGGAAGTTTCCTAAATCTGTTGTAAATATGTGAAACCATAAATTTCTGTAAACGTAAACACGAGGTGCTGTCCTCAACCAAGACCTCAAAATGTACTTAAATTGCAAATAGGAAAAGTGTGAGTTTTGTTGCGGTTGCTGTTGAAAATGTAAATATATTCTAACAGTACCAACCAATGAAAATTACAAAGGGAAATATTCAGGACAGGAATGTCAAACTGTACTAAAAGAGAACATCTAACTTCCAGACTAACGTGAATTCGGAATGTTGTCTCTTTTTATTGCAACTTCCTTCCAAATCCATAGTTCAGGAATGTTCTAAAAGCCACATTATCAGTTGAGCAGTCGCCATGTCTTTTTTCTTTTTGCTCGCTTTATGTAATATTTTCTCATAAAGAACACAACCACTTGATTCCATAATATTGACCAATGCTCCATGAGAAAACGAAGAAAGATGGATAATTTATGAATTAATCTTCTGTGGGCACCTGAGATGTATTACTTTGAATTCTGGGCTATTTTGTTATCAGATATCAGGAAACCATAAAAAATTCTGTGCTTCAAAAGCTCAGTGTTGAAAAAAAAATAATAAAAGAGAGAGCGAGCGAGAGAGAGAAAGTTAGATTTGGTTGTGAAATTTCAAATTTAATTCAGATGTGTTTTTTCCCTAAGAGCCCCCCCCCTTTAAAATCTCCCCCCACGCACTTAATATTTGCTCTCCTTCTTCTAAGCCATCTTATATTTAGAATTTTCAAGACTTACTTTCAATGCATACTTAGTTTCAACTGGGGAATCAACACAAGCAAAAGCAATTTTTCCCTTTCTTGACATCTAGCTTCCTATTGGCTCAAACCAGGTCAGCTGACTTTGTCATTTTGTCTGTCCTGGAGTAGAGCCTTCCCTATAACAATCTAGTTCAGACTACAAACTGGAGACAGAAATAAATATTAAAGAAATCATACACCCAGGTATAGAGGAAGATATGAATTCCTATTTTACAAACCCATCGTTATCTTGCCATCTAACCAGTGGCCAAGATGTGCTACCCAATGTAGCTCTCAATTCAACGGCTTATGACCCCGTCAGGCATTTTTCTACCTATGGAGCAGCCGTTGCTCAAAACCGGATTTACTCTTCTCCTTTTTATTCACCGCAAGATAATGTTGTGTTTAGTTCCAGCCGAGGACCATATGACTATGGATCTAATGCTTTTTACCAAGAAAAAGACATGCTTTCTAGCTGCAGGCAAAATTCTATGGGACACAATACACAGACTTCAATTGCACAGGATTTTACCAGTGACCAAAACAGGAACACTTCGCAAGAACAAAAAACTAGCATTCAAATATATCCATGGATGCAGCGCATGAACTCCCACAGTGGTAAGTTTTACAGCTTGGAGATATAAATTAAATAAACTGAACCATCTTTACGACTATCTCCCTAGCAGAACAGGCTCAGCTACTTTTTATGGCCCCATAAAAACAATAATATAGCTCCTTCACAGTTGCCGCTACAGGCCTTTTATTTGTTAAGTTGTTGCAAGCAAATATGGCTTGTTATGCTCTTTCTAATTAAAAGACTTCGAGAGTGTAAAATATCTATAATAAAGTGCAGTGAGCTCTGCTTTTGAGTTAAGTACAAAATATTACTTGGGTAAAGTAAGTTTTAATGATAGGTGAGTAAGTACATTTTTTTTTATTGGACGGGAGGATATGTAAAAAAGATCCCTCTCTGTGACAGATTTCTACACAGGAATTTATGAAATTGTGTTGATAACACAAAAGAGGAAGAGTCTATTTCTAGTAATTAAGGCAACACTTTAGGGAGAACCCCTAGTTTTCTTTTCTCCCTCTCTGTCTCTCTCTTTAGTTTTGGGGGGTGGGGGGAATAATTAAAGCAAGACTCTCCAAAGCTTTGCAAGGAGTAGCATGCCTAGATTAGAAACCATTTGTGCTGCAGGGGCTGAGTGTGTTAACTTGAATCTGAGTAAACAGGAGCTAAGAACTGGGGGGGGGGGGGGGTTGACAATAGGGATGTAGGATGGAGGGGAGGGGGCTAGAAGGGAAATCGATTTTGTGATTTCAGTGATCAAAATAGATATGTCTTCACTAAGGTATATATGTATTACTAATTAGTTTTAGTTTGCTTTGTTTCTGAATCTCTAGGAGTCGGCTATGGAGCGGATCGTAGAAGGGGTCGTCAGATCTATTCCCGCTACCAGACCCTGGAACTGGAAAAGGAATTCCACTTCAATCGCTACTTGACAAGGCGGAGGAGGATTGAGATCGCCAATGCACTTTGCCTAACGGAGCGTCAGATCAAAATCTGGTTCCAGAACAGGAGGATGAAATGGAAAAAAGAAAGTAACTTGAGTTCCACTCTGTCTGGGGGAGGAGGCGCAGGCGCTGGGGCAGCTGCAGATAGCTTGGGTGCAAAGGAAGAGAAGCGAGAAGAGACAGAGGAGGAAAAGCAAAAGGAGTGAAAATTGACGGCTCAGCCCCTCATGCCCCCCCCACTCCCCACCCCCACCCCTCCCCACATACACGCTATATTTATCACTGGCACAAGTTATATGTTTGGCTACATTAAAAAAAAAAAAAGAGCCAAACGTGGACATGAAAGACAGACCTTCCCCCACTCTCACCCCCCATTCCCCAATATTCAGTTCAGAACTTGCTCCACAATCCCTTTTAGGTTTTGAGTATAAACCCTCACCTACCCCCCATCTTGCCTATTTATCTAACTTTGAACACAGGTTTCTTCCTAAAAAGAAATTGGCTTGCAGGAGGCAGAACACCCTGTAGTGTTGCCTAGTTGTGTTGGGATGATCCTTGTAAGATGGACTCTATGCAGTTGTTTTATTATTATTATTATCATCACCATCATCCAGAAAACGAATTTCCCACCATATTGAAAATAATTCCCTGAAATCTCTTTCCACGTAAATATAGCATTTTCAAGAGTAACCTAATTGTATTTAAACAATACCTGGGCTCATCATTGCAAACTGTGACAGTTTATGTGTGAATATTTTTAGCTGTATTTGTGGTATCTGTATTTATATTTATGTTTAGCACTGTAATGTTCAACAGTATAAAGTGAATGGAGGTCTATAGCAGTAGAAAAAAACCAAACCTTGTGTTACACCCTCTCATGTATAAAGATCATGTCCAGAGGACTATTGTTGAGTATTTAATAAAACTGAATATTATTTTTAAAGTTTACAGACTGGCCTCTGAGATTTAATTGGAGCCCCTCATGTTGATAACAGGGTGTTCGAAAGTTCACTTATTCTCTGTGTGTTTTTCCTAAAAATCAAATTCTTTTATTCTTCCCCTCCACACACACACACCTCCTCCATACTTCTCTCATTCAAAAGTATTCCAAAAGGGGAAGTATACATTTTGCTTTGTCTCCTTTATTTAGTCTTGTTACTGTATTGTTAAAGGGCATCACAAATCTGTGCCATACCTCTCGCTCCCTGATTAAAAAAATGGATTTCCAAAGTTCAAATAGTATTTTTATTGCAATCCTCATCAGGCAATTCACAGGTCACAGAATGTTTGTTGTTGTTATTCAATAAATAAATAAATAAATACATGAATTTGAAATTGCTGATGAATACCCAGCTTTAAGCAGTCACACACTTTTCCAGACTTACTTAGACCATTTCTATAGAAAAGCTGGCACTCAGCAGAGGGTAATTGACAATATCATACTATGAAGTAAACAATGCTAATATTACACTACGGTATGTTGCAGACTTATATAATATGTTACGAAGGCTTGAACACAACTTACATTTTATATCATCTGTGGTATATTCAGTACAAAGGCATTTACCAGTGGTAGGAACATTCTGTATCTAACACATACGTTAGGGGCATATCTTTCCTGGAAGCCCCACCATACTCTTAGAGTTTGTCTTAAACAACCAGGATTCGGCTGAAATAAAAAGAGCAGGGAGGTTTTATAATCCCATAATTTGCTTATTTTCCACCCCCGCTTGTGTATGTTACTTAAAACGGCATAAGAAAGGAGAGCAAAATATGCATTTACAAAACAATAGTCTTGCTACACAGTAAAGAAAACAGGAAGGTTAAAAAGAAATAAACAAACTTGTTTCCCTGGTCTGAATTTTAATAGAAAAAATAGAAATGATATAATTATGAACTAGAAATTATGTAGTTATATAAATATATGTGTATATATATATGAACTGTCATAACATTTAGAGCAACAAACCTTGAAATAGATTTTAAGGTTGTTATTGTGTGTATATTGCAACAGGCACGTATCCTTGTCTTAAGGCAGTCTAGCAGAAGGAATCATATTTTAATGCAATCATTTAACTAAATACCCTTGAAAGGAGATTTGATTTCTCAGTAAGCATCAAGCACAGGTCTCCCTACTTCTTCAAGCAGTAAACTGCAGTGGTAAAGGTAATAGAAATTGTAAACTTTCGGTCATTACTGTAGATACATGACAGAAGCAGCCCATGCTTAATACTTAAGAGCTTTTTTTCACATATACTGAAGAGAAGGCATTGTATGTGTTTATTTCATTCACCTAAGCCATGAAATATTTATGGGGAGGTAACTTTATGGGATTCCCTGCCACTGAATACATACACTGATATTAACACATAACATAACGCACACAGAGTGATACACAGAGCTAGAGTGTACAGATATATATATATGTATATGTATATATATATAATATACAGCTATAAACAGCAGATGTGAATATATATATTCAAATCTGCTGTGTATAGCTGCATATTACAGGAGATTTAGATTATAAATCATATGTGCATTCATATGTACAATGTATACGTATATGCAATATAGACAATGTATGTATACTGTATATATTATATATGTAATGTATTGTCTGTAACATATATTACAGACAATACATTACATATATTATATAGTATATATATGTGTGTGTATATATATATGCACGAACTGATATATTATTCTAACAAAATAAAATATAGCGACTAATAGTTCACACTAACGCGTTTTGTGCATTAGAAATACTAAAGCGTTTCAGTCTACAGCAAATACACAAACATATCTATAATAATACAGATGCGCATAGACACACATATGAACCCCCCCTTCCCACCCAAACACAGCTAGGTACGTGTGTTTCTCTAAAGGTGCATATAAACCATACTTTGCTATTATAGCCACATAATATATGCGCACAAAGAAAATAAAGCGAGAACGTATTATGGCATGTATCTAAAGATATTTTGCATCACTGGCTTTATCCCACACAAATACGTCCATGCCCGCTTCTGAAGCTCTGTCAACACAAAATTAGCCAAATCTTCCATTTCTTAAAAGGCTAAAGACTTTTATATGTTGGCCACTCTACACCCAAGCCCAATGTATACACTGAGGGGGGGCATGGGAAGCCGCATTTTATGAAGCGTTGTACCACAGGCCTAGCACCAGGTGACGCTATAGTCTCGTAGTCTTGGTTTTTACTTGGGGCCTTTAGTTTGCTTTGCCAACATATCAGATACGTTTCACAGGCTTCCATCAATAACCTCCTGGGGTCATCAAGCCAAATTTATGACTGGCCAACACAGTCACGTGATTCTATTTAAACATGCCTTATTTGGGCAGCGCACATAGAATAAAGAAAGAAGAATCTCCACCTATAAATTCTGCACTTTAGAGAACAAAAAACCCCCTGAACTTCAAAGGGCCACAAATCAAGCCTAATCAAAAGGGTGCAAAAAATCCGACATGAGTTCTTACGTAGCCAATTCGTTCTATAAGCAAAGTCAAAATGCTCCTGCCTATACCATGCAAAGTTATGGGAATTATGGATCTCTGTCTGAGGTTCAGTCATCCAGGTATTGCTACAGTGGGCTGGATCTAAGCATCACATTCCCATCCTCTGGTTCTTCCAACTCTCTGAACGGTTTGGACATGTCTTCAAGCCCTAGAACTAACCCCGACCGACCTTCCTGTACAGTCATGGGTTCTTCAGGGCACTCTCTAGCCAGAGACGACCAGACTCCTCTAAACCCAGGAATTTACAGTCAGAAGGCTGGTAACACGGCGTTGGAGGATAGATCTAAGGGCACTGGCGAGATCAAAGCGGAGCCCGTGCAAACTACACAACAAGGAGGGCAACAACTGCAGCAGCAGCAACCACCACAAATATATCCGTGGATGACCAAACTACACATGAGCCATGGTAAACTTTCACTTCTTGATTTTGTTTCACAGGATTTGCCTGGTTTTATAGGCCATACGGGGCAAATAATAAAAAAAAACTAAGGTCGTAAATTTTACGACTAAGGCATCAATTGCTCGTAAAACTGTCCACTAAAAGGCTTAGAGGCTATATACGCCCAAATTTATGACAGCATAATTGGATCATAGAAACAAAACGTGTATAAAAGGCAATATTCCAATTTTTTGGAGGGGGTTTTAAAAATACACATGTTCTTTCAGGCTTCTCTTTAAAAATATTAAACCCAAAAAAACCATATAAAAAAGTCATCCTGTCTATATAGACTTGTTTTTCCTCCTTGCACCCTCTCCAGGATAGAAATCCAGCCCATGAAAATATATTCCCCTCTTTTGCACACTTTCTTAATGTTTAACAGGGAACAGGTTCTCTTCTGCTCAGTCTGCATACGTTTGATCTTTACAAACTTTAATCTGAAGGTGTTTATAAAAAGAGAAGCTACATGTTGACCCTGGCCAAACCTTGAAGTCCTAGGCAGATACAATTGTCCTGGGTATAACCAAGGGGACTTATTTATATTCTGTTGTGTTATTATTTATTTTTGAAACATAATTGTTTTGGCTTTTCATGTGGTGTCTTTTATTTTCCAGAAACAGATGGCAAACGTTCCAGAACTAGCTATACTCGCTACCAAACTCTGGAACTAGAAAAAGAATTTCATTTCAACAGATACCTCACACGCCGGAGGCGCATTGAAATTGCCAACAACCTGTGCTTAAACGAAAGGCAAATCAAAATCTGGTTTCAGAACCGGAGAATGAAGTGGAAGAAAGATTCCAAATTGAAAAGCAAAGATTCTCTCTAAGTAGAAGGATGACTCTCTAAAGAGAGAGTCAATAAATATTTACACGAGTTTGGTTGTAATCTACCTTCAAAAAAACTTTTCTTTTTAGGGTGGGGAGGGGGTTGTGTTGCTGAATGGACTGTGTTACATACCCTCACAAATCCATCAGACAAAGGAGTTATCTTATTAGTATGCAAAAACCTGCTCTTCGCTTCATGCAGAACTTAGTGTATAGCTCTTTAGATTGTTACTCAATGTTCTAACCTGTACGTTCTGGGGGGCGGGAGGGACTATCATAATCATGTTGCTCAAAAACAATCCGCAGAGCTAATGGGTTATATTTTATCAGTGCTAGAATAATAACAATAGCAACAACAATAATAAGCTGCCTACGGGAGAAAAAACGCAAAGTAAGTTGTCTAAAGTCACAGAATTTTCCTTAACTGTCTGCTTAATGTTAATAGCAGAAGGGAAAATGCGGATATATTTTACTGTATGTAAATTAACCTCTGTATCCTCGGGTTGTACGTAAAAGACCTGACATCTCCACTGTTACTTTCTGAAGCCTAAAAGAAAAATGTTTACCTTGTACGTGGATTGGATACATCCACAGCTTATTTCATAGATGCACTTGTCCTCAAACATGGCAAAAAAAAAAAACCTCTGAGACGAGTTGGTTTTGTTTGTTGGTTTGTTTTGTTCGGACTTAGAATTCATTATTTTTTATTATTTGCATATGAAAAGAAAGGAATGGACTATGAAATAATCGGCCTGAGCAATCATCCGAAATATCTTGTGCAGAAGAGTAAAGCATGTGGGGAAAATGAATTATCTGGACCTAATATTATTGTGTATTTATTTGTTGAGTAATTAATGTAGATTTGCTAAATGCTAAAAATATATAAAAAAGCAAAAATTTGTACATCTTTGTTTAAATGTAGTCCATTTTAATAACTTGTTTTCAATAATGTACGCCGTATATTTATTGGTTGCAGTTTCATATGTGAAAGACCATGGAACTTATATTTTGTCATATTAAATAAACACTAAATAATACAAAACTTTGGCGTGCCAGCTGAGATTAACCCCTTTGTGCTGATTTTCCTTCTTAGAGTTGTATTCAATCCTGCTTCTAGTTTGCTTAAAAATCTCTCTGGAGATAACAAGGGCAGAATGAGGGATCCATTTCTTACTGTACACTTACATACCTCGACCCAAAGAAGCTTTGAGTTATGTGTGCTTTTCAGTGGTGGGGTCTTCTGATTGTAGAGTGCTAGATAGAACCATCTCTGAATAAAGTGCAGCACTGCTGTTACTTCCAGCATACAAATAATATGGCAGCGTTGGCTTCTTCTGAACCAAGTAAACTCCTTTTAGGCTCTATATTCATTTCCCCCAGCTGACAGATGGCCTCTTCTGCCAGGAATCTAGTTTTCAAAGACTCCCCCAAGTGTATATGTATAGTTCAGAGAAAATACCCTTCCCAAAACAACCCAGTTGACACCTCTAAACAGTCTTTTAAAAGGTTGAGAAGCAACTTAAGAACGCTCAGGCACAACTCCCATTGGTTTAAATGGATGTGTTGCATGAGTTGGGGTCTGTACAGTGATATGTAGGCGCCGTACCTTTTAGTGGCTATAGGCCCTATCCTATTGCCATTGAAATCAATGGTAAAACTACCATTTATTTAAGTAGGAGCAGAATGAGGCCCATATTCGAATAGAGGTTCAGGGTGAAATTCTGACTCCACTGAAACCAATGGCAAAGTTGCTATTGATTTCAGTGGGGCCAGGATTTCACCGGCAAGGTTTAAGGTGGAAGTTTAGGGTAGACTTTTTAACGTGCTCTTTGTGAAAGTTACTTTGTCTTTAGGATGCTACAAGATCTGAGTATAAAATTACATTTTCTTTGGTAGTTAAAAACTTATACAGGAAATCTCGATACTTTAAAAATGTATTTAGAACCACAGTTTTCTAACCCCCTGATTATTGTTATTGTAATTATTATTATTTAACGTGCTTGGCCTAATTTAGTATTCTTGAGGTCTGTTTGATCTATCTATCTATCTATCTATCTATCTATCTATCTATCTATCTATCTATCTATGTGTGTCTGTCCATATATATGTATGTGCGCACACACATGCATACAGGCAGACAGATATACATATACACACATATACAAACACTTGCATATAAACAATTATATGTGTGTGTGTCTGTATACAAACATATATTTGTCTATTTGTATACATACACACCATACCTATAGACAACACACACTACTAAGGTCATCCTTGATGTGTCTTGAGAGCTATTTACAGTAGAAACAAATGCTTGAAGAAGCCAATAGCTCCATAAAACTTTATAGCATTTCCTTTACACATTTCAAACAATGGAACAATTTCCTGAACCTGGAAACAAAAGTTTCTTTTAGTGGTAGCCTGGAAGTCTTTAAGGGCACAATTAGTAGAGCGTGGTCAAATGTGGAGTGTCTATATGGCTTTCTTATTAAACATGGAGTTAGGACTCTACCTCTTCCTATAGTTTATTTATTATTAGGCAAGTTACAAGTATCAAGCAATGCTTTTCAGAAAGGCTGTGACATTTAATTTTACTGTCATTTAACAGTCAATTGAAAATTCCTTTTATTTTTCTGGAAGAACTGTCATTTTTCCGTTCATTGCAGTGAAATACGGCTAAGCAAATCAAAACTAGGTCTGGAAATTTCATTCTGCCTGAACCAGGTTTTGCTTAACGCTCTGACCATGTGGGCCTTGGGTAATTACAAATAGAATAATAGAGTCTTGTAACTATTCCTTTTAGGTTTTTATTTTCTACCCATGCTGTGTAAATCTATTGAGAAATTGCTCAAGCACGGAAAATAATTTGGCGTATACTGGTGGCTGTTCACTAACTGAGTAGTTCTGCATCTAGTCTTATTCTCCTTTCTCTTAAACACTGTATTTGTTAAATCGTCAACAACATCTTTCCTTTCTCCTTGATAGGTAAACTGTCAAGAAACAATTAGACTTGACAGGTAAGGGTTAACAAAATCAGATCCATTTTTGCTATATCTAAGGGAGGAGTGGGGTTTGCTGGTTCTGTTTTGTTGTTGTTGCTTCTTTTTTAAACCTAACACATACAACTCCAAACTTTTTCATTGCCATAGTGCGAAGCAGCAGTGTAGTTAGTTATGATTAATTAGGTTAATCCTGACTTTCCCGGGGTGGGGTGGAGGGGGGGCATGGATTTATTTCAACCCCTCTTTTTTTTAAAAGAGTCATGTTCCAGGACTGATTCATTTTTTATTGTTGTTTTTGCTGCTTCTTGAGAGGTTTTGTTTTTTCCTGTCTGCCTCTCAATCCTTTCCCAAAGATCGCTGTAAAACCAAGAAGGAAATAAAAAATGACTTACCTTTCCCCTGTCATCCGTGTCAACCCAGTGTGAACTTAAAATGGCCCCAAAAAAACAACCACAGACCAAAGTTCCATTTTTTAAAAAAAATCCTGCATTGTTATTACTATTAACATCATCATTATTATTGAGCAAAGGGCTTTTAGTTTAACTGAGAACATGAGAACATTAGCAGAAATACTCATGGCTTCTATGTGAATTTAGTAGTTTAAAACTTTTGAAGGTTATTTATGTGGATGGCCCTAAGCAAAAGCCCTGAATGGCTCTCAGAGAACACGTGATGTCATTAAACTAAGTTTTATGGTTTGGGGGAGCTGACAAACCCACAATATATTTACATCATATATAATCTTAACTGTCCACCATCGCAGCTGCTAGAGCTGTTTAATGCTGGGACAGTGGGACAAGGCATTTAGTGTGGATTACGGCGTCTCAGACTGCTGTTAGTGAAGGTACATCTTACCAAATGGATCCCAAGCGATCTCAGTAAGTTAATTTTCCCCCCTTCTCTCTCGCTTTCTGGGGGGAAAAAATCCATTGCACCCAGTGAGTCTTATTAAAATAGAGCGTTAAACTCTGATGGGCATGGAATTCTGTAGATACTGTGATGGGGGAGGGCTTTGCTTCTTTTACTATATGACAAACTAGTATGTATGCCGTTTTAAAGTAACATAGAAGGCGTATAAGGCGAGTAGCAGTCAGGAACCTTATCTAGAAGGAATATCAGACACCCCCTCTCTTTCCCCAGGGCTTGTGGAAATTAGATAAGGCCAGAAAGCTCCATATATTACTGGTTAAGCAGAGACATTTCTCCCCCCACCCCTGTCCTACCCCACTCTCTCTGTAGACAATAAAATACTTGAAGAAAGCGAAAGGTGGAGGATCGGGGTTTTTGATTCTCCTCCCCCCTTTGGTTTTAAAACTCTGATCAGATAGTTTTGATTCCTGCTTGAGTTGTTGGGGCTTTTTTAATCTTTGGGTTTTTTTAAGGACCACAGTATAGAGTTTGCTGTGTGTGTGTGTGTTAAATGTTGCTGGGTGGTGAAGTGCATGCGCATTGCTGTGGGGGGTGGGGGGGAGGTTGAGCTGGAAAGAGATCTGGAAGTCTGACTTCTGTACTCCTTTGATGCTGTTGGCAGGTGTGTGGAGGGAGGCATGAACTCAGAGCTATGCGGGATTGGAACTAGGCCGAAGAATTTGTAAACTCCCTGTCGCAGATAAGGCTACAGAGACGTGGCATTTTTTTTTTCTTCAGAAGACTGATATGATCAGATTACACAAAGTGCCATTAATGCAATCTCTGTTTCTCTCTTTTTGTACTCCCCCCTCCACAACCAGGAGATTTTGCTCTTATTCCTTGTGTGTCCTTGGCTTAATGTAACAATATACCTCCAATGGATAGATTTCAAACTCGAGCAATGCAATCTCGAAAGGATCTATCGAAAATGGGGCAGGCCAGAGTCCAAACACCTGTCTGGAGCACAGTTTGAATGCAGAGAAATAGACTGCTGTCCTGGATGGTTTCCCTTCAATATTGTTTGCAACACACCTGGGCAGTGGTAGTTTTGGGAATGTAGAGCCGGGGCTCATAACTGAAATCTAACCACAAAGACTATATTATATTCAAAGTTAGACATGTCATATTCAGTGAATGGGAAAAAAATTAGGAAATGTAGCAATGACTGGTAAATACGTAAGAATTCCTGTCCCTGATACTGCTTGTGTTGTCTCAACTGTACTTCTAGAGAGCGTCTTGATTTGTTTATATACCACATTCTCCCTCCCCCGCCCCCAGTCCATACAACTGCCTTCGGAGCGCTGAGCTCTCTGGATCTAAGAGTCAAGAGAAGTGTGCAATCCCAGAAATAACTACTACTTGGCCTGTTTTATTGGAGTCCAACTCGCGATCAAAAGACCCTCCTGTTAAACAGCGAAGTGAAAAGAGGATTTCTCTAGTTCAAAGGAAAAGGAAGGAGGGGTGTGTGTGTGTGGGGCGGGAATCTGTCTGTGAGGGGGACGGGTGTGTACATGTGAAGATATAAAATGTTTTGTTGCGCTTAAAAGAGACGGTGCAAGGGGATAGTATAGGGCCAGTGTATCTCACGAGCTCAGCTCCCGTTTAGACGCCTAAATGTAGAGCAGGTTTCAGAGGAGCAGCCGTGTTAGTCTATATTCGCAAAAAGAAAAGGAGGACTTGTGGCACCTTAGAGACTAACCAATTTATTTGAGCATAAGCTTTCGTGAGCTACAGCTGAATGCATCCGATGAAGTGAGCTGTAGCTCACGAAAGCTTATGCTCAAATAAATGTGTTAGTCTCTAAGGTGCCACAAGTCCTCCTTTTCTTTTTGTAAATGTAGGATCTGGACTTTCAGAAATGTTCAGTACCCAACAGATCCCTTTGAGAACAATGGAGAATCACACACATGAACAATCTGAGGAAAACCCATTATTCTTAACTGGAGTTTACTGGGAGCTGATCTCTGACCCAAAGAGCCCAATTCTGCATTATCTGCACCCCACAAGGAAACCAGTGGGGTTTTTTTTTGTAGAGTTGAGGAGAAAAGGAGGATCCTGCCCAGTAAGCTTTAGGGTCTTTGTCCTCCAAACTTTCATGAAAAGGGTGTTCCTGGGGAAAATGAGTTTCTCCAAGCAAACAGCCTTCATTTTCATTAGGGATTTTAAAATCAGGACACTCCGGTATACTGGGGAGGGGGAGAGGGGTAAACTCCGTCCCCTTATAGGAAACCAAGCAGAATTGTGATCATAGGCCCCTGTGTGTATACATAGGCCAGATGCCTTCAAGTAGGTGTTGCTCCTGTTACTTATGGTCTTTATAAGATGCTTCCCAAGCCTTTGGTCTCAAATCCAGGCTCTGATCCCACCCCTACAACTCAGCGACAACTTCCAGGAGATTCAGGCCTAAATACACCTGGTTATTTACGTTGGGATAAAGATTCAGCCAGTTTCAATAAACAGCAGCACTTGCTGAGTCCCTCAGTAAGGTGCTCAGTTAATTTAACACGCTCATCATGGATCCAGATTCTGTTCCCCTTCACACCAGAGTAAATGATGAATCATTCCAGATTTGCAGTGTGGAGGGCCAGAACAGAATTCGACATGGTCCGGCTATTTCTACATGCTGTAGACACTCCTTCAGATAGGTGATTCTTTGTATAGGCATAGGTGAAATCCTGACCCCACTTGAAAAATTCCTTTGGCTTGAATGGGGCCAGGTGTGTGCTAAAATAAACCAAACTGTAGTCCTTTCGTTAGGGGAAGTTCCCATTGAAGTATATGCTAATTTTGCCTGAACAAAGACCCCTGGGTGTAGAATATTTAAGTTTGTGTATAAGTAGATACTATGTACATACATGCACCCATAAAGTACACCCTTCATGTGTATCCAGAATATAAAGTGTCATACAAGAGATATACACAGTGATGTGGTGTATGTATAGAGATCGATACATACTTATTAAATATAGAAGCAACATCGGGCCTAATTCACCCTGCGTGTAACTTCATTGACTTCTGGATAGTTACAACTTGGGACTGATCTCTGTTTTCAACCTCCTGGGATTTTATTATTATTATTATTATTATTATTATTATTATTATTAAAATGATTTGACCAAATTCTCCATTATGGGCCAATCTTTCAAGAACCCTGCACCCACATTTGGGGCCAGATTTTCCAAAAGGTCTCCGAAGCCAGCAGCTCCCCAGTGTTTCCATTATGGCTCTTTTCCCTAAGGAGCTGCGTGTCCAGCCTGCACGCCCAGCCATATGTGTATACATCTGCCCCTCCCCCTCTTCTGTGTAATACTGGGTGAGTTCTTGGGCCCCTTAATGGTGCCATGAGTTCCTTCTGGTGCGAGATCGCTCTTCCGAGGAAGAAGGTGAGCTGGGTTTGGCCTCTGCTCTTTGCAACAAAACTTGAGCAGTTGTGACAACTAGGAAGATTCTCAGTGGGATGGGGCAGGGGGAGGACCCAGGACAAAGACATTTTTTGCCCACCCGATCCTTAATTTCTTCCTCTCCAAATAAACCAGTAGATTGAGATCACTTCTGCTGTTCACATTGAACCGGGAGTGACAGCATCGGATTGGTGTGGCACTGTTTTAAGGCTCGGCGCGGAGGAGTAGCAGCCTGGAAAGCGTGGGGGGGGGGGGGGGGGGGGAGGCGAGAGGGGGGAGGGGGAGAGACAAGAAAAGGGATGGCCTGTTAGCAGAAATAAATCGCAACCGCTTCCCGAGCCTTCATGCCCTTTGCGAAGCAAAAGGCGGCCTCCCTGCAAGGCCAGTAGTCACTAGGCGCGGTAGCTCATAGTTCTAGGTTCTCTGGGGCGAGGCCGGTGGGTTCCATGCTGCAAAGCGCTGAGTGAATCTGGAAGGTGCGGAGCTGTTTCGTCGGCAGGTGGCTTCAATGCAAATCTAGGCTCCAGCCCGCACGTGGGTTTCCAGAGGGTTGTTTTTCCTTTTTCTTGCCTGACCTACAACTTGTTCCAGGTTTAATAACAATATAACAATGGGGGTGCTCGAGTGGATAGACTGGAGAGTTAAGGCTTAAACGAACTCAGGCTTCGTGAAGATGGAGATGCATATAAAAACATTTCCCAATTTCTCCATAGATAAAGGTTATTTTAATATGTAGTGTGACCAATCCTCTACTTTGCCAGGGGACACACACAGCCATAACTCCGTGCCTGGACAGAAGCTTTGGCGTTTTGTATCGCAAATCACATTTCTCTTATGAACGAAGAACCCAAGGGTCCAATGAATTAAGAAGTTTCTTCATAAGGAGAAGTGGCTCTTTTCAAAAACAGCCATTTTAGTCGTGATTGAAAAGAACAAGTGCTCTGGATTTCTTGGCGCTCTGTCTCTTCCCTAACTCTGAGTTTCAGGGGGGAAAAAACCTCTCTCACACAAATAAACTGATACAATTGGTTTTCACCTGGAAATCCTATTCATAAAGCCCATTATTTGTTTGTGCTTCAAGAACAAGATTGATCAGGCCCAAGAGTTGCTAGTTCATTTCATCTTCTCCAATGGGGAAGTTCTTGCCATCTGAAATCGTCAACTTTTAATTTAGGTTTCTCCAGAGCTAAATATTTCTGAAATGTTATGATAAATGCACTGTTTGTGTTTCCATCCCTATGACTCTTCGCTGTATTATTATTTTTTCTTAATGTATATGTGGTTGGCTAACATTTCACCACGAGAAGATGGAAAGTTAGCCTGGAAGATTTGTGTACTTTTATGGCACCCAAAATATCCCAAGGATCCCAGCAGGCATGCGCAAAGTGGAGTCACGTGATTACTGCTCGCCAGTCAAGAAAAGGGGTTTGCACACACCCTAAGATATATTAAAAAACAAACAAAAAAGAATTAAACATCTTTTGATTAGCAGAAGCAAATGTGACATTCAGGCAAGTTTGTCACTATATCAGTCATCTCCCCTTCTCCTCCCAAAAGGTGATACAACATTAGCATGAGCTTGATATTTTACCTAAGGTTGCACCGTTGTGGGAGAGTTTCTTTTCTTGGAACATAAATACAGTCCAAGTTCTGCCACAGATAGAGGATAAATCACAGTGCTCAACTGTATTCATCTTTGTGTGTTGTCAGTTGGGATATTTGAGATTCAGAGGCATTCTGCTTAATTTGGAATTAAAATTGAGCGAAACCCTACTTCGCTGAAATTACTTTACCTGCAAGATATTTACACGTCGCATTTTAAACTACCTGTTTTGGGAAAGGAGGGGATGCTACTTTAAAATAACAGCGCTTCCTGGCATTTTAGTACCTTAAAATCCTACATTTCGTACTGGGAACATTTTTGTTAAAGGTGAACAAACTAAATACAATAACAATAACCAAGACGACAGAAAACCATGAGTTAGCAACTCCAAAATTGCAGCCACTGCGAGTCAATGTAATTGGGTTACATCCTATTATAACAGTGGGGATATTTTATTATCTATTGTAAGAAACAACCAACATCTGTGCTCGCCTTGAACAAGACTTGCAATTGCGAGAACCTCATTCCACTTTTTTTTTTAAAAGGTAGGGTTATAACTTTCTTAGTCACCCTCAGAAGATTGTATATGGAAAGGTTTGCAGTGGGCAGTTGCCAAAGAGATGCCATATTCCAAAAGTAAACATTTATTTGGTCCTTTACAGCCACCATATTTGATGTGCCTTCTAAATAGGATGGCAAAGGGAAGAGAGAGTACGGAGGTTTTACATTAGGGACAGGATCTGATTATTTCCAAGCAATCCTTTGCAAGGCAAATTTAAGGAAATAATATTTTCCAATTGTCCTCCTTTCAATAAAGAATCGAAAGTGCTTTAGTTTCAGTGCCACACCCATAATGAAAAATAACCCTTCAAGGCATCTAAAAGCACGTTGCCGAGTATTGCCAAGGGTATCAAAAGTAAATATTTGTATTGAGCACAGTCTAGAATGCTCTGAGCTTTGTTATGGGTACTATGAGATTTAAGACGCTGCATGTCTGACACAGGAAGAAAGTTTTGGTGTGACTTGAAATGTAGATATATTCTTTCAAGAGGGTCTTTCATTGTCTAACTCTTTCTTCGGTTATAGGTTTCATGATTAATTTTTAAAAAGTCAGTGTTGTAGCTAGTAAATTATTTCATTTCCTCAGCAGATTTGGCTGCTTTGGTTTTTAGCTTAAATAACATTTTTTGAAAACTGTTTCCGTTTCAGGATCAATAAAATAGCCATATTCAAAATTTTATTTACCACCTTCGTACCGTATGAATTAAAAGGTTTTTTTTAAAAAAAAGGTTAATATTAAACATTCCTCTTTCCAAGAAAACCATTGCGCATATTAATTACCCATGTGAGCGGAACCATAATGTCTTCGAACATAAGTTTAGTGTGATGCTGAATCCAGAAAAATTGGCTAGCTAGAGATGGAATGAAGAAATCAAAATATCCAGCTAAAATAAGGTACACTCCAAGGGTGAGATTCACTTTGTTTCAGTTCGCTGGTCTCGGTTATTCTCCCAGTGGTTTTTAAACATCATCTCCCCCTTTTCCTCTCTCTTTTAAGAGCCACGGTGCAGAGATCTTCTGCCTATGCAGATTGTACTGATGGATTGATTTTATTGATTTAGTATCTGATTCTGAGAGAGCATTCCTGTCAAATGATATTTTGATCTGGGTTTTCCCGGTCAAGAGTTGAATTCCGAGTTATCGATTTTTTCTTAAACTTGCGATTTCCCTTTTTCCTGGCAGATATGAATGTAGTTTCCCTTATTACCCCTGCACGAATTGGAGATGCCTAACCGCTCACCATATCACTTCTTCATTTAGAAGGAGGAAGCCTTCCCCAGTGCGAATCCCCCTCCCACTTTCGCTTCATTGTTCCACTGATCAAGATTGTTGGTTATTATTTTTTAAATTCCATATTTGTTTTCCTAGCCAAACCAAAAGGCGAGAGGATTTGAGGCAACAAGATAGTTGGATGTACATGAAGAAATGTTATTCCCCATCCCCCACCCCCCTTAGAGTCTTTATTCTGTATCCTATTCATTTTCTCCTCTTCCTTAGTAGATATATCTATATAGACATTATATATATATATATATGTATAATCAGTTCTTGGCACTCAACAGATTTCTCTAATTCATGTCTCAACAACAAAATAATCACATGGGAAGAGAGAGCTGCTACTGTTGACCTTTCTATTTATTTCTGTCCGCGGCAGGATTAGAGTTTGCTTGAGTTTAGGTAACATGAACTGGAGTGTAATCTACAAGGAACTGGAGTCAACTTGAAAGTGCACATAGCTAGAGTTTATGGATGATCCTGTAGGGCATAGCCTGTATGTATCTTTCTTTCTTTAAAAAAATGAAACTTTCTTTTCTGTAGGTTTGGCCATGACAAAATGGAGAGAAACAGCAGTAAGTAATTCTTTCTTTCTTTCTTTCTTTCTTTCTTTCTTTCTTTCTTTCTTTCTTTCTTTCTTTCTTTCTCTAAAACAAAAACAAAATCAATGTCCTTGTTTTTTAGACTCACAAACCGTGATTGCATATATTTTGTTTCATCTTTCACAAAAGGGATGGCTGACTAGACTTTTATTACAGGAGGTTTTTTCCTGTCAGGAAGGGAGGGGCGGGGGTTGTAAACGAAGGTAGGTGTCCGTTTTGATCTGTCGCTAATCACAGGAAGTGAGGGGGTCTGTGTCCTTAAGGTTGTAAATTCCACAGATCTGCTTTTACTTACATTCTCAAAGGTACCTCCGAAAAGATTTTTTTTTTAAAATAATCTCGTGCTATGGTCTGGAAATTGTCTATTATGCCCAATAGTGCTCTGCACTGTTATCGTTAAAAACAAAACAAAACAAAAATAGTTGTATCTTTTGCCTGGAGTCCCAGCCTAATCTGAGGGAAGACATAGTGGAAATATTTGTAGCTGATTTTCTGCTAAGGCAATGAATAAGATCTAAAGACCCATTGGCACTGGAGATCAATGCACCAAGTAGCTTCCTAAAAAAGGTCTTCAGACCTCCCTCCCCTTGTTAACTATATTTGACCTAAAAATATTGAACGTATTTTGCTTAAACATAGCCCAAAGAGAGGTCAACTGAGCGTCTCCTATGGGGGAGGACAGCTATTTATAATAATAATAATAATTATTATTATTATTATTATTATTATCATTATTATTATTATTATTTTATTATAGCTCGGATTGAATATTCCACTAGGTTGATAGGTTTATATAATTAAAGACAAGCTAGAGGTTAGTTGTTGTTTTTTCCTCCCCTTTTCCTTCTGTTCTATATTGTGTACTTTTGTGGCTGTGATGCTTAATATCCAGTAGGAGAAAATAATACTTTACAAAAATGACTAAGATTTGTGATCTAACTAGGCTTCGCAGTAATAAAAATAGAAACATACACACACACACACACACACACACACACCAGCTTTCCTTGGAACTCTAAGAGCTAGAAGGTTAGATACATGCTCAGGAGGCATATAGGCAGAGTAAGACTTTGTGTATGCTTTCTTTCTTGCTATATCTGATTAAATACATTTAAGTGAGAAATTAACAGATTATCAAAGAGATCCCTTTTCGACATCCACATAAAAATGGTCTGTGCCTACGTGTGTGTATAATCCGTGCTGAAGGCTAACTTCTTTCTGTACGGTAGCATTCAGTCAATCTCTCTCTCTCCGGCGTGGTGAAAAGTGACTTCTTTCCATAAAATACCATTCAGTCTCTCTCAGTGTGTGTGTGTGTGCGCGTGTGTGTGCGTGTGTGTATACACATTGTGCTGGTTTTATAAGACAGTCAGTCAAGGTACGTTGTAAATGAATGATCTAATAGACATTCTCCAATTAAAAACCAAAAGCCCCCGCTATTTTTGCTTCCCTGACACTCTGGCTAGGAATAAAACATTTGACTGTTAAGGAGAGACGGGAGTACTTTACATCTGTCTCTGCTTTTCTTGGGTACCTGTCTCTGTCGAAATTAATTCCCCATAACACTGTGGAGAACAGAAATATAAAGCTTTTTTTTTTTTTTTTTTTTTAAAGTCCAGTCTCAAAGTTGCTGGGTCATGTGCAAGCGAAGAAGTGGAGTATGAACAACCCTATATGTTATGTTAGTTTACTACCATGCTGCACTGGCTGATGCACCATCCCTGAACTAATATCTAATTCCTCTTAACTTTTTCCAAATGGATGCTTAAAATAAGATTTTCGGATCTAGGGAGTCTGTTATTATTAGTATTAGCTGGCATTCTGTTCTGCCGTCATTTCATCCCACCTTCCACTTTTTCATGGAGCTAGTCCCAGCTGCTAAACTCTGGATGGAATCCAAACAATCTGTTGCCTTCACAGACCCGTTGCAATCTCATATGGGTGCATTTCTGGTACCCTAGGTGTTCACCTTTCCCTTTCCCCAGGTCCCCAGGTTTTGGTGTGAAAACACTTTAGCCTTTCCAGGAATCGAACAATTATTCAACGCATCCGAGGCCCAATTGAACGAGCTTAGCCATCTTTTTGCAATAAGGCAGCCGATTTCTTATCAGGTTTGAATTGATGCTAGAGGCCTGGTTCTGTATATCATTCTTGAGATTTCTCTTGTCCAACTACCCGGCTCCTTTTGCTTCTGTAGGCTTGACTAATGACTGCTGCAAACGACAATGCCTGCAGAATTCTAATGGCCAGGATGAGTCGGGCAACATTTACACATCTAAATTTATTTTAAAGTATTTTACAGCAGACCAAGTTAAGTTAAGTTCTGCCTGCTGCTCTGGAGGTGCAGCTACAACCCTCAGAATTACTGAAACTAATAAAGGTTTTATTAAAAGGTTTTGATGGATTCACCTTTGGGATTAACTAAGATAATAGTTTATTACACAGTGAAAGATTAAACTGAAAGTACCCTAGTGAAAAAAATAAACATTATAGATAACAGAAAACTCCTCTTCAATCATTATAGTCCATTGTTGCCATTCTCCACCGCCCAATGAAAGTTTTTTTTAAAAAATTCAAATACCTCATTTGGTAGCTGAAGGCAATTAGAAGGTTTCTCCAGAACTCCATGTATCTTATTCGCTCATTAGAACACACATGGTTCCGGGTTTATACTCTGTATATTTGTATAAAGTGCGGTTGATCGACAGAAAATCGAGATAGATAGGAATATCCAAAGATAGGAATCTTATGCAGAAGAATAAAGTAATCACACTAGATAATTTTTCTTCATCAGTCCTAAATAACTAATTCCAGTGCCTTACTGAACAGTGTTCATCACCTTAAACAACACTGATACACACAGGCTTGTGTGTCTGTCCCTGTGTGTATATATGGGGGGTAGGGTGAGGGGAGTGTGCCTATATTTGTTAGTTGTGTGTGTGTGTAAACATACACTCACATACAGAGATATGAATAGATACACAAATACTTTAAAACAGTTTTAGGTGTGCAATATATAATATTTACCCTTCAAATCATAATATATCTGATACATGATTATAGTATGCATATATATGTACAGTACACTGTATTTGCTTTATATATATGTATATAACAAAACCAGTGCATATACAATATATACAGTGTATATATAATACGTGTGTGTGTGTGTAAATCCTGTACATTTTGAATATAAAAGCTGTATTCATTAAACTGACTAGGAGAATTGATATCTGTAAGGTTTTAATAACAGCTATTGATTCAAGCACTCACCAGTCTCTAACCCATATTGAGGAAATCTTTGTACATCTAATCTAATTAGACACTGTCACACATATGTATGGTAAGAGCAGTTTGGCCATTTGAAACCCAAGGAGGAAAGGGTGCTCTTTTGCTGCCCTTTGCTTAAAAAGTGTCCAGTGATTACTTCACATCCCCAGAGAAAGCTACCACAGAATTGATTTTAAATTGCAAAGGGTGTCAGTACCGACCAGAAGTGCCTGCAACCTGTGCTTCTTATTTCCCCATAGGCACAGATTCAGAATGAGAATAACCCATCGGACTTTTCTCTTTGCCATTTACACGCCAAATGTTCTATGGCGAATGTCACACGAAGTGTTGCCCCTGTTCAGCTGGATTATTTACTCTTGAGCCAGCTAGGAAGGGAATCCAGCGGAAAGAGAAGGCATTTAGCAGGACTATATGAGGCAGGGAGGTTGTCTCTGCAACACTGAAAATGAACGCACAGTAGGGTTTATCAGAGTTGCCCTAAACTTAGTTGCGGGCCAGGACAACGTAGCTAACTCTTATATTGACCCTTCAACCTCAAGGGAGGTTGGTATGACTTTCTATTCCCCTGCACAATTTAAAATAACTAATATTATCATTCTAACCCACTCTACTGTCTCAGTGGCTAAGCCCAGATCCATTTTCCCTGGGCATCGGCTTCCAGAGTTCTTGTCAGGAGCTAGGTGCTATCACAGACAGAATCAAGCCAAAGCAGTGCATTCTCTGTAATTATTAATATTATCACTCTGGGGGACGATTTCAAGGCTGAATGGGTTAAGCTAGTAAGTGCCACTCAAGAAGAAGCTTTCTAGGATAATACAGAACAAGAGCTGTCTAAAGTTTGTATATATTTCCATACCACACAATAACATCCACCTAACTTCCACTGAACGGTTCTCTCTGCAACTCCCCCCCACCCCCTCCCATCCCCGTAGAAGACCAATGTTTTCTTTACAACTTAACCTACGGTTCAGCAGCATGAGATGAGTCATTACAGGTATTGTTTGTATAGAAAAAGTCAAGGAGAAACCCTATAGCCTCTATATATGTCACTTAAAAGGATCCTCCATCAAAGTTTTTTCTCAGTGCTGAAAAGGATAGAGCCGTCAGACTCAGAAAAGATTGTATTCAGAATGTATTGATTATAACTAAAATACATATTTTCAGCCTTTTAAATAGGGTTGAAGAGGCTAAAGGAGAAGAAGGAAGCGATCAGTTGTAGTTATATGGACCATTACAGACAAGCAAATATGGTATAAGAAATAAATTAAACTCTACCGATCGCAGGTTTATTAATTTGGATTTATTTAAAAAGTTATTCTTTAAGGACCGTCTCTGACAGGTTTGGTTTGCTAGTTCTCGAAGCTGCAACACATATATTTTCTTTTCGAGCTAAATGAAATCACACGAGAAGTTATAAAGAATTGAGACGTAACTCGCTTACCCATGCTGGCTACTTTGATCTATTACAAATAATAATCCTCTTTTAAAACAAACAAACAAAAAAGTAAAAGCATGTTTCCTACCAAGCAGGAAGTTATTTTTAAGCTCCCGTGTAGGTCAAGTCTTGAAGAGTTCATGAACTGAGGCTCCAATATAAATAATAATAATTATTATTAATAATAATTAATAACAACAACAATAATAAAATATATTTGTAATACAGATTCAAATCTCCTCTCAGCTAAAAGGGGGTCTTCGCCAAAACCAGATTTTTAAGGGGGGTTTGGGGGGAGGTGATAGAAAGAAAACCAACAATTTCTCCAGCATAAAAATGAAACATCAAATTAGTTTGCCTCTGGGCTTCATTTTTCCCCTTCTACATTATAACTAGTTATTGAACTAGCTAGAAGATCTAAAGGCCATTTGTGAGGAGACAAATTTCAATGGAGTTCCCCCATCAATAACTCCTTGGCAGTGACCTATTGGATCAAGTCAAACAGTTGAGGTGAAATTCAGGTCACGCTGTCTAACCAATATTAAAATGCGCCCACTTTTTAAAAAGCCACTTTCAACGAGATTTGAAGAAAATTGAATTCCTGGGTGGGGGGGGGGGGGGATAGAGAAAGAGAGAGAGATTGAGCAAACGGTTTGTATATTTTTTTACAAACAAACAACAGGAATTCATCTTTAACATTTTAACGTTTTAGAAAGAAGGGGTAAATATTTACATTATTACAGATTCGGAGACTAAAAAGGAAAATGTGAAGGCGAGTACTTCTCCTGACATGCTCTGGTTATTAAAATCGTTTTAGGCCGATTCATTACTTTTACTGACAACAGATTTAAGAAAAAATCAATTAAACATTTGCATATTTCTTTGCATAAATTAGACCTGTCTATTTGTATTATGAAGGAACAAAAAGAAAAGGTCTTTTTTGCACTTACTGCTTTCAAGTTGTTAGAAAAATTAAAATTTAATTAATTACATGTCATTGCATAATGTCACAGAGAAACCAACTGTTTTTTTCTGCAAGAAACTATCTGTCTCTCCCCCCGCCCCCAGCATACACACTAATGTAACTTATTGTATAATAATCACCTTAAAATAAACCCTTAAATGCTTTGAAATAAAACTCTACTCAAACATTTATTTCCTGCCTATGAATCTCAAGAAGAGATAGTTCATAGTGTGAGGTTTGTTGTTTTATTATTATTATTAAACATTGAATAACAAAACCCCAGTAGATAGGTACTTCATTTTTCTAGGATGCACAGATTGCTAATGGCTTGAGGTACAGGTTACCAAACGGTCAGTATGGTAATAGCTAAGACAATGAATCCGCAGGGACAATAGTCACTTATTTTTCTTCAGTACTGTCAGAAAGGCGCTTTGTACTCAAAAATGTTCTTGAAATGGTAACCAGATCTATATTTTGCAACCTGATCCCTGGGTAGAGAAGGAAATAAAGACCAGAAATTATTTTTTCGAGGTGCTATATTTCTCTTGGCGTTGTCAGTCCAAAACTGTTTGTCGACATTGTTGGGTTGGCTGGGGAAATTGAGGCGAAAGAGAGAGGGGTGGGAGGGAAGGTTTATAGACAAAAGAGCCAGATTCTTGTACAACTATTCTTCACACGTCAGTGCAGACTTATTTTATGGAGACAAAAATTCTGCCAAACACTTAAAGCAAAAGACACATCTAAAAACTCCACTAAAAACAAAAAAAAAGAGAAAAAATCAGATAAGTGAGGGGGGAAATATATTTGTGCACTGCTTAGAGATAATGTGCAAGAAACTAAAATAGAAGGGGGGAGGGATGAATTTAGATTAACAAGGCAGCAGGGCCAGGCGCTTCTTTAAAGAAAACCTTTTTTTTAAAAAAAAAATATTTGCAATTAAGTCCCAAAGCTGTAAGAATAACAAATCATTGAAATAAAATTGCAGTTCTCCCTTGGCCATCTGGAACACTGAGCCAAAGACTTTTTTAAGCCTTCGAACTGTAGGTCTGTAACTCATTGGTAGAAATTAGTTTAGGTGACCTTCACTCCTTGGATTTTTGAACTCTTTAGTTGTTTATGATAACCACCAAGTATGTTCTTAGATAACTACCTGTGGATATTTTTTAAAATCCCTCTCATCTGTGGCTTACCGAGATTCATCCTTTAAAAAGACATGCCTAGGTAAAATTAGTTTATTAACTCTACATCTTTATTCAATATCCCCGCAGCCTTGGAATAAAGTTTTTGCATCAGTATGAACAATAAATGTCAAAATCCTGTATGAGTCCAAGGTGTTCGGACAGCATGAGATACAGCTAGTGAAAAGGAATGTATTAGATAGATTTGAATCAATGTTTTGAATACCAGAATACATTTCCATTAATGTCTTTTGCAAACTCTAGATTCTTCCCCCACCCTCCTTGCAACTTTTCTTTAGACAGATAGGATTCTACTTGCTTATATCAAGAGATGGAACATATCTAATTTTAATAAAGTGGGGCTCATCTTTGTCAAGCCACTGGATAAGTAATTAGGCCATGGGAAAAATATGCCAATAAAACCAATAAATGCTAGATAATAATGAAAGCAGCAAATGAGTTTCCACATGCAACAGTGCCAAAATATATATGGGACTGAGTCTTTGTGTGAGGTAGGACCCGCAATCACAAATATGCAAAGCAAACCATATTTGTAAACATCTTAAGCAACATGCTAAGTGAGTGGCCTTTGCATGCTCTCCAACTTTCCTCCAGCCAGAGAGCACTATTCTGAAGTGCAATCCTTTCCCTCCCCACCCCTCAAGCCTCAACACCACAAGTGCCAAATTATACAGTCGTCTATATGTACCCTGTAGAATCGAATTTGTGTGAATATTTGAGAGTCACAAATTCGTCTCTAGGGGAGTATATGGACGATGCCAGAGCCTTGTAAAGTTCTGCTTTCCTTTGATTCCCTTAATTGCAGCTGTTCTAATTAAATCCTCAAATACTGGTTATGTCATTTTAAAAGGTAGTTATTCAAGTGCAAAACAGCCATAGCTTCTGCCAGGACAGCGTGGGGGTGGCTTGTTAAAGGTAGACTGAATAATAATGATGATTGGGGATGAGGATCATAATAATAATAAAATCACATTATTACTTTTCATATAAAGAAGAAATAGCAGAAGTCTGAGCCAACAGCACAAAAAGCCCCAACCATTTCATGTGACTGATTTATGGCGTTTTACAACCCCATAAAAGCTGTAACAACGAGCCAAAAGCCTCCGACACCGCTGGCACGTTTAGTCTAATAAATAAAACATAAACAGTTAACTTTATGTGTCACTTTTATTGTTATCAAGTAAAATATGGCAATGCCCTGCAAGCTATGATTTTCAACTATAATTGTTATCAAGCAGTACAAGGGATTAATCCGACTCCCTCTGCCCCTCTGTTTAGTGCAAGCTATAGATAAAGCCCTTAATTGCAATAACTGCTCTCTCCAAAATATTTACATCGATTTCCAGTTTCAGTACTTGCACAGGGGGTCTATTTGTCCTGACATCTGGGAAAGGGAGCCATTTTTATATATGTTATCTCAACCTTTCCTCCCTCCCTCTATTAAAGCAGCTAGTTAAATGGGTCTTTTCAATGGACGTTACAAGGGAAACTGATTCTCTGGCTGGATGTGGAGCTATGAACCACATTTCTATCTAATCTGATCTAATCTATCTATCTATCTATCTATCTATCTATCTATCTATCTATCTATCTATCTCACATACATGTATGTTTAATTAAATGTATGTATGTAATATATGTATATTATATGGAGCTTTGGCAGACTGGAAAAGGCAGAATTTTGAATGACGAAGACAAAGCATAATCAGCCTGTAAAAGCCAGTAGGAATAAAAACACACAAGTAGTTTTACAAGTAAAGAATTGTTGTCACTCCAAAAGCATTCCAGCTTTCTGAGTGGGTGGAAAGACTGTGTAGCTATGATCTTTAATACACAAATAGATCCTATCAGTTTCCAAGGAAATGAGATATCTCTTAAGCAAAGGTTGGGAGCATTTAGAAAACTCTAAATTATGGAGCCATGATTTGCATATTCCCTTTTACCTCTCAGGTAACTTGTTTCCTTCCCTTCCCTCCCCATCCCCCATTTAATGATGTGTGTTTAACAATATTTCATTTTGGGTGGGGGAAAACAAATTTACCAGCAAGGGCACTTAAACTGCCCTGTGTTACTTAGGGGTGGAAAGGGGGGCAGTTTTGTAACCTAGCATTTCTTTAAAGTGAAAAATTCAACATAGTCTGAGCATGTCTTATTCTGTGCAGGGTAAAGTGATAGTTAATCTTCATAATTATGGCTTGTTCTGTTGTTGATCTGCAAAATCTGGGGGGAAGTTCTACCACGGAGAGATTTCTAAAATCCAGTCTATGGCAGGGTGTGGGGTATTATGAGGAATATTCCCCACATGTCCCCCCACCCCCTTTACAAAAACCGGTAGGATTTTATTCTTTTATTTTCCCTTACACATTTGTCTTTTTCGGCGGCGTGAGGGGGGGCGGGGGGAGGAAAGAAAAGGGGGTCTGTTGATCCTTCTCACCATCCTGACCCCTTTGCTCCTAGTTTTGAGATTACACAAACAACAACAAAAAACAACAACAATGCACACACACACACGCACATACACACACACAAATTGGATACATTTTGAAAAAGCTTTTGGTTCCTTATCCGGGGACTAGGCTGGCTGGTGTGATTGGACAAGGGAGTCACATGGTGAAAGTAACTTTACGGGGTCGCCAGCTTGTAGGAGGGCTTTATGGAGCAGAAAAACGACAAAGCGAGAAAAATTATTTTCCACTCCAGAAATTAATGATCATGAGCTCCTATTTGATGGACTCTAACTACATCGATCCGAAATTTCCTCCATGCGAGGAATATTCGCAAAATAATTACATCCCAGACCACAGTCCGGAATATTACAGCCGGACAAGGGAGTCCAGCTTTCAGCATCATCACCAAGAACTGTACCCACCACCAAGACCAAACTACCCAGAACGCCAATACAGCTGTGCCAATATTCAAGCTCCCGGCAACCCAGCCGCGCACCAAAGGGGACATGGGCAAACTCAAGGAGGCCACCACCTCTCAGAGAAACCGCAGCAGCTCTGTGAGCAGACTGCTCTTTCCAGTTCCTCCACCTCTCCTTCCCCAGCCCCTCCAGCCTGCAACCAGCCAAACCCTGAGCATCCTAACAGCACAGCTTCTAAGCAACCTATAGTCTATCCATGGATGAAAAAAATCCACGTCAGTACTGGTAGGCAACTTTTTATTCTCTCCCTCTGCTCTGTCCTTCCTTCCTATTTTCACACCCTGCTCTCGCTCGCTCGCTCGCTCTCTCGTTTTTTTTTTTCTCCCCCTGTTTCCTTCCCTTCCATGAGAGTCTTTGGGTTAGCACAATTGAGCTGGATTTACGACTCGGAATGGGTAATTACACCCACCATAAATTTTATAGCCAAGCTAGTCTGGGCAGCCTTAGCCATGTGGTTCATTCTGTTATGTATGTGTGAAACTCCTAAAGCTTTGTAAGGGGTACATAAATAATTCAGTCTTTTGAGCCAGGGAAACCCCTTCTTATTAGAATAGAAAGTCTTGGGCTGCCAGAAGTTCTTTATAACCCATTTAGCTGATTACTTTTTCCTGAGCCACTCTAGATTTCCTGTCTCTCTCTCCCTCTCTGTTCTGTCTGCTTCTCTCTCTCTCTCTCTCTCTCTCTATTCATGCTAATCTTTGCTTTTCCAGTGAATCCCAATTACAATGGAGGCGAGCCCAAACGTTCCAGGACTGCGTATACAAGACAGCAGGTCTTGGAGTTGGAAAAGGAGTTTCACTATAACAGGTACCTGACAAGGCGAAGGCGCATCGAAATAGCTCACTCCTTGTGCCTCTCGGAAAGGCAGATCAAAATCTGGTTTCAGAACAGGCGGATGAAATGGAAAAAAGACCACAGGCTGCCCAATACCAAAGTCAGATCCTCGACTCCATCTAATTCATCGGCGGGCACCATCGCTGCTGGTAACGCTGCCCCCAGCGAGGAACTATCACCGGGTACAGCTCAGGATCAGCGAGCAGAGGATATCACAAGGTTATAAACAATATCACACACACACACACACAAAATTGACTCTGATTATTTATAGAATCTAATATATATATATATATATTTTGGTTCTTTTCTTGTAGTTTTCCTGTGCGTATAAAAAACAATGAGGTCTTCTGTAAGACCACAGGCTTTAGATGCATGTAACATAGCATGAAGCCAGGTGACCGAGAACCTGCAGGTTTTTTTACGCCATTTCAGGGTTTTATTTATTTTTTAAGGGGTAAGGAAGGGGGAGGGGGGAAGAGGTCAATGTTCCGTTAGATGAATTTAATGAACAAATAAGAATAATCACAAAGAAAAAGAATGTAGGTATTTTGCCCTCTGCGTTACAAATGTACAATGATCTACCGAGGATAAAATGGAGCATTGAAATTCTTTGGTATAAATGTGAAGAAAAAGCTAAAAAAAAATCATCATGATTCAAAAGGGAAAAAAAATCACACAAACCAGGCTGAGCGAGTAATTGGTTTAAATTTTGAGAAGCAAGGGGGAAAAAAGAAAAGGGAAGGATAGTGACATATTTAAAAAAAGAGCAAGGTTTAAACAAAGTCAGTAGCTAGTTTTTTTGTCGTGGTTATTTGTGTTTTTGGACTGATTTTACATGATCATTGTAAACTTGCAATAAAGAGTTTTAGTGTGTATGTGAAAGTCCCAGTGTTCAATAAACCAGTGAGTGTGAATTAGTTTTACTTTAATGTCTGGTGGCTTATTTCACTCTCCACATTCCCCTAGCCCTAAAAATATATATATATATAATAATCCTGGGATTGTGGCATTAATTCCATGTGCAGGAGTGACTGCTTAAATTAAGTCTAAACAAACATAAAAATAGCTCTGTTTTCTAGATTTTATGACATCACAACTTGGTCAATGTGTTTCAATCTCAGATTCTCCCAGTCAAACATATATATACTTGGGGGTGGGGGGGAGGAGGGAGGGAAGGAATCTTGTTTTGAGAAAGGAACAGTGATGTGTGTTTGGGTTAGAATATCATTCATCTGTCTCTGTTTCCCCCCTATCTAATATAAGGGTTTTCTGATTTTTTCTCTTTCTCTACACTTCTGTTGTTTTGTTGTTGTTGAAAGATTATGTGAACTAGTTCATTCATAAAACCAATAGGCTTCATCTAATCTTCTTCCAAAGACAGTAAAAGGTTTGGCAAAAAGGCATTCTTGCTCTTGGACTTTGAATAAATGATCCAAACGGAGAGTGACATGGATAGTTTAGCAAGAAATTTGTCCCCACAATTGAAGGTTTGTTTACTTTCCCGGAAGGATGAGATAACTGTAAGAAAGAGTTGTGTACAAATGGGGAAGTTATACATAGCTGTTTTCTAGGCCCCAATCTTTTGCAACTTTGCAGCATGCTCCTTTTCAGAACTACTGTCCCAGTCTGAAATAACATAGGGGTGCCAGATTTTCAGGTAGGCCTGTTTAAAGACATTTATTCTTCAAGCATTTAACACTATCCCAAAGTCTTGCATTAGGATAGTTGGCCAGGTGATTAGATCTCCTTAACCCTCCCCAGAAGAGAGATTATCTAATCTGAATGAAGGGGATCTTTCTGTTATCTTTATTTTTATTTTTATTTCATTCGTTTTTAAATGTTGGTTTTTACTGGCTCTCAAAAACATGTATAGCCTTCCCTTAAACAAATAATGGTCTCAGAACCTATTGTGATAGCTGGTGAGATTGATCCTGAAAGGGGAATATATATTATGATTACTATTTATAATAGATCGTGTACATGTAAAGCTCATCAGTTCTTTACACTCCTGCTGAGGGACATTAATATCAGAGTGAGAATGGAGAAAAATGTTGCCATTGTAAATAGACATCAAGTCTATAGTTCTCTTTAAACATTTCCACCTCCATGCAGAGGTATGTGTTATGAGTTGGTTGCAATTTTTTCTCTCCCTCTGATTCCTTGCCTGTAACAGACAATCTCACACACTTTACCAGTAAAAACAAACAGAAAAACATGGTATTTAAATTCTTTTTATATTCAATAAAGTGAATTAGCTAGCTAATCTGTAACAAAGCATCCTCCAAAGGGGAAAAAGAGCCTTTACTTGAGGTTAGAGACACTGTCTTCAGACACATCCACCATGCATATACATTGTAAAGAAAACAAAGGCTAAAAGTCCTAACCTTGTGATAATGGTGCTGCTACAAAGTTGAACTGGCAGTTCATAGCCAAGCAATTTGTGTGTGTATGTGTATTCATCAGTGGAAACCTACATGTGCTAGTTCCGCAGACTAAACTGAGGCTGGTGGGGGTGGGCTGGGTGGAAATATTTCTGTTTAAAGTTTGATCCACTTTCTCCCCCCCCCCTCCCCTTTTTGCAAAGTGCATCATAACTGGATGAATTACAAAGGGGTATTCTGAGAGGGGACTGGCTCTGAATGGGATGAGACTTTTTTGTTGCGTGTGTGTTCTCTCTCTGAGTGTCTGATGAGGAAGCTAAGGAAACATTAATCACATTTTCAGCTCTATAGTCTGCATATTCAGTAATAATAAAAAAAGAATCACATTTAGGTATATGCCTTTGCATTCTTGTACCTACTTTTCTGCCCCGGTTCTTTGCTCTGAGACTAACTTTACTTTTTCACCTCTTCTCTGCGTTCTGCTGAGTATTATTTAGCATCTTACTTAGCCTTTAGACTTGGCCATGACACAATTCCTGGAGTGGAGGGAGATTATGAATGCATTATATAGCCAGGCAGCAGGGGGAAGAGAAAAAAAAATTAATGTTCCTAGCTACAAGCAGCCTGCACCATAGTCTCTTGACGCCTCCATGTTGAGCGCCTGAAAGATACTTTATTGAAGTTCGGGTAAATGGCAAAAATGGGTTCACTGAAAGGACAACTTTTCTATCCCATCAGCTTTATTCTAGCCAGGCAGGCTGACCTCTAAGCCCCCCTGACCCGGGTAGGTCTCACAACGTGTACCTTCTGTGTCTCTCTACATAGATTTAGCGGCACCACTACTGTTTAGCGTCTTTGTAGATTTTACCATAGTAATGGGGGAGAGATGGGGCAGATTCAATGCGTGTTATCGCATTGTGTTGTCACCAAAATAATCCAAGAGAAAGGAAGAAGGGTGAAGTTACGGCCAAATCTCTCTTCTCACTTCCCGCCTTCCCATGGCTTATTTCCCAACTGGCTACTGCCCTATGACCAGATCAAAGTACCCAACGCCAAGTAAGTAGCTTTGCACTTTAAAAAAACACGGGGGAACTTTGCAAAGCGAGGATTAAAATCAGGAGGCAAATGCAATCGGGCGAGAAGGGAGACAATTTCTGTGTTAGAGGGGAAACAATAGTTTAGTCTGTTTAGGAGTGCAAAATGGTCCAGATATACCATGGCACATATGGATCTGGTACAAGGGGCTGCATTACCCCCACTCCCCATCATCCTGTGTTCGAAGATTAGATGCTCCTTCATTTCAGTGCGCTATGTTCCAGGTTTACCTCGGCACATATAGATTTGTGGGGGTATGTTCCCCCTCAAACTGTGTATTTCATTGTTCGTGATTGGATATTCTCTCTACTTATATTACTGGACTATAAAAGTAACATCATCAACAAAAAATGTTTCCCGAGGATCAAATTAACATCTCAGGTCAGTTTATTTTAACTCGTTTTCTTCCAGTCCAATTTGCTTGAAAATGACACGCTTAATTTTTTTTTGTTTGTTTCCCCTCACAGCTAGATTTTTGAGGACTAAAATTCTAACATGAGTGAGAAGCAGTTTATAAGGCTTTAACGAGCTATAAAAAAAAACATTATAAAGCCCTTGTATACAGACCCTTGAAGGGACCTCTGTTAAATGTAGTTCAAGAAGTTGTGAAACTTAGTTTCCTGTATTGCCTGTTAAAAACCAACAGCTCCAGAGATGTTTGGGGAGATAACTTCCCACAAACAAGGGCCTTCAGGCGTTAAACTAAGTGCCTTCAGTTTTATGAAAACTTTTCCAGTATATAGATACACATTTTCCCCCCTTTTGCCCAAGGGCTAATCCACAGAAGTGGCATAGTTTAGCTTCCAAGCTCTTCAGTTAACATAATATCCCAGGTCTTTACAGCCACTTGTGTCCTTTATCCCTCACATAGTTCGTCTGCACTGTTAATTGTAATTAAAAGACAAACATTCAGCCAGGGTTAAGTGAATGAGTTACGGGTTTGCAACCATAACTGACAGCACCTCGAACGTGTAACTTACATTTATTGTGGTCTCGTATATCATTATCCAGAGATATAGTTTTATGTGCTTCCTAATCTGTCCTTATGATTTATTTTGATGGGCAAGGTACCAAACCAAACATTTTGGGACTTTAGTGAAAGACTAGTATTTCCTTACAAACAGCCAGCAGCCGTTATGGTAATGATATTAACAGTTTCTGGCAAAAGCCACCCTTTTCTGTTTGTTTGTTTCATTGGCTATAGATTGTCTTCCTACGTGGAAAAGTATTTTCCCAACTCAGCAATAGATAGTTTTGAGTTGAGAGAGAGAGAGAGAGAGAGAGAGAGAGAGAGAGAGAGAGGTTGGTTTATTTCTATGTAGGGAATTCAATATTGCTTTGTAAATTATTCACTTTTCCTAAATTAATTTTTTCCCATTCCTAAATTAAAGTTTCCATTGCTACCTAATCCATCATATGTATTAGATAGATAGATAGATAGATAGATAGATACTTTGCTTTAAAAAAAGAAAGATTTTTTTAAAAACAATCTTTGTATTAAAATCTTTAGCTGTTTCTTGGAGTTCATTTTTTCAGGGATATTTTGATCATTTTATTTTCTTCACTTTTTATCTGTACTACAGCTCTCCCAGCTTCTTCTTTCCTCCTCTAAAGGAGTTATTTGCTGTTCTGGTGTTAAACGTTATACAATGTTCAGTAATATTTTGTCCTTTGTGTAACTCTTTCTGAGGAGCAAACAAGCAACCTATAAATAATTGAGGGGTAGCCAAGAAAAATAACTCTAAATATATATATATATATATATATATATATATATATATATATTGCAATGTATAAGTAATATACATATGTTACTGAGAATGGAAAGAGATCGGTGTTATTAAAATTACTATTTCAAACTTTAGGGCTTTTTCATAAAGTTTAATTCTGATGCGCTCACTGTGACGGCTGTCACTCAATCAATTCTGTTTGTGTCTGTTTAGTCACTCATAAATATCTGTGTTATTACTTTTTCAGCTAAACAGTTTCATTTCTCTGGGGCTCAGATGTTAACTCCCTTCCACCACCACCCCCATCCCCCTCTGAACGGTTATTTATGCCTCATACTTATTGCTTCTCAGGAAAAGTGAAATTATTAAGGACAATATACCTCTGAAAAAAATTAACCTTTACCCCAAAGACAGCCAGCTTCTTTAGGAAATAGAGCAGAATATAAATAAAGTTGAGTCTCACACGACCATTGCAACACAAACAAAAGGGTATGCTCCAGCATGGGATAGAAGAATTAATTTATTACAAGGTATTAAAAATATTTTAAGGTAAATTTTTCCCGATACTTCTTTTTTTAAAGGAAGTATGTTGTTTTAATCATCCTCTTCCCTACACCCAAGCTCACTCCTCCATAGAGTCCTCTCCTCTGCTTATTACTTGTTAACCTCACCGAATCACATCTTAATACATTTATTTTCAATTCATTAAATTATTATTAAGCAGACACTTTAACAGGCTTAAAGTGCTTTGCAGCTTTTGAGTGCAAGTTTCCCTTGAGTAATAGCCTGGCAAATTAAAAGTACACACAGAGAATTAAAAGTACATGCATATACACACAACCACACACACACACACACATTTGGAGAATTAAAAGTATATGCACACACACACAAATACATACAAAAAGACTTCCACCGGCATATACATGGATAATTAAAAGTAGATGCTTACACACATATACACACACACACGTGTTTATGCTCATGTGCACATTTTATATATACATTCATATGTACAAAACCTCACACATATAGAGATAGAATTAAAATGTATCCGACACCCACACCCACACAGCCTGGAAGTTGGTTACCCTCCAGAAATGCTGCGAAACCCAAAAAGTAGAAGCAACCTGCTATTAGGATTGTCCATGAAATTATGGTTATTTTATTTGCAATATCTAGATACAGTTTGGCTTACTTCTGGGGCGTGCATGCAGCAAAACGTCTGTCTGGCTTCTCTGAAATCCCCCAAAACCAGTTCCCCTGAAGTACCTATAAATATTTAAAGAAGACCCAATAAAGTGTTTACTCGCAGGTTTGCTTTGCATTAGCTAGGTCATGACCCCAAGTTTGGACAGCAGGACAAAGGAGCTTTGACTAGGGTCTTGAAGTTTCGTGTTAGGGAACGGCATAATCCCAAAGTTATTGTTTGAACCAGCAGGTTAATTTACTTGTTTGGCAACAGCTCTGAAGTCTGGACGTATAACTTTATCTAGCCCATGTCTCTAGCCCCATCAAGGACTACTTAGACTCCTCTTTTATTAAAGTATCCAGATTAGATGATTGTTAAAGTGTTGCAATTTACTTCCAATTAGAATCCAAGAAGGTTTTTTTTTTAAAGGGTCTAAACTGCATAATAACAAATAATCCCCTAAAATCCTATGCTAAGGAAGATACCTTCTCTACACTTTCCAGACTATGGAGGTCCTGGCGGGTAAAAAATTCGATACCTCCACGCGCCATGTTTATTTCAATGCTTAAATACAGCTATCCTGGTTTGTAGAATAATTTCAATAAATTGGGGGACGGAGGAGGCTGAGGGCAAACAAACAAACAAACAAAAATCCGGAAGTCAGTGGCCAACCCCCATTGACCTCGCTGACTCAAACTCAAGTCCTAGGGGTCTCTGGTGCAGAGGCTATACCGCACTAACTCATTTTAATTTAACAATTAAGGTTTGGAAAGAGAATAGTCTGGCTTGATCCTTGGACAGTTTTCCCAACTGTAAGCATGTAAAATAAAGCCTATGGTGTCTATGAGACGATGTTGACTGTAGATAGAGAATTATTCTGCCAGCACCCTGTTTGAAAGAGTGCACTAGCCGCGTTCTTATTGGTTTTTTTAAGCTTTGGTTTAGATTCTTTTCCTTCTTAAAACCAAAGGAACAGATGGTAAAGCTGAATTTAAAGTTGTATAAACTTCACCTCAGTGCTAGAATGCATGGGCCTCTATGGGCACTGAATGTATAAAGTTTGCTCTTGATAACAATATTTATATATTCAGTATACAGAACTGACCCTGGGTGTATATACAGCGAGATAGCTTTGTAAAAGGGGCATGAGCCTGAAATGGGCTAAATATTTTAAGGACTTGGTTTTAAAGAGACCTGACTTCTTCATGGGCATATTTAATAAGGGAAATGTTTATTACAAAAAAAATGCTGATGATGTGAAGGAAAAAAGGCAAAGGAGAAGGTACCCCCCCCCCATTTGTAAAAACAACAACAACCTCTCAAGTAGTTTATTTCAGATTTTGATTCTCTCTCTTTTCACAAAACTGGAGCTGCTTTCAGGGGAGAGAAACGCAGGTGGAAAAGTGGGACTAGCATTGCTGTATGGGAAGAAAATGACCCGTGATTTGTATAGCAATGGCTTGATGCTACTGAGTGGCTTCTTTACCTTGACGATCTGCCTTTTTATGGTGAATGTTTTAATATCAAGTTTACAATATACATCTTGGGTGACATAAATCGACCGATACGTACGCATGTAGTGGCCCCATGCTGGTCATCCTAACCTTTCCTTTCCTCTCCAAGGATTTTCGGAGATTTAGAAAATGCCGCACTGGCTTTGCTGTTACTGTCCGCTCCACTCGTGAAGGAACACAGCATTGCGAAGTGTTTATACTCCCCGGCGCGAAACATCAAGACCTGTAATTTTTTTTAATCTAAACAGTTCTCCTCTCTATCTGGAAACCGTCTTTCTGGGTACGAAGAAACTTTTTTCCTAATATGGGTAGAAAAGTCTTAGAACCAGCAGCATAAAGATTATTGTGAAGATAAACCTCCAGTGTAAGTGTGTGCTTGTCAGAGTGTGTTCGTGTGCCTGCACGTCTGCTGTGTGTGTGTGTGCATGCCTCTCTGTGTTTGTGTGAGTGTATGTCTGTGTGTATCTATGTGTCTGTGTGTGTGTTTGTGAGTGCCTCTGGGTGTTTTGGAGTGTTTGTGTGACTGAATTTGTGTATGTGCTGTGTGTATCTCTCTCTCTCTCTCTCTCTCTCTCTCTGTGTTTGTGTGTGTGTTTGTGAGTGCCTCTGGGTGTTTTGGAGTGTTTGTGTGCCTGACTTTGTGTATGTGCTGTGTGTATCTCTCTCTCTCTCTCTCTCTCTGTGTGTGTGTTTGTGTGTGTGTTTGTGAGTGCCTCTAGGTGTTTAGGAGTGTTTGTGTGCCTGACTTTGGGTATGTGCTGTGTATATATGTCTGTCTCTATGTGTGTGTTTGGGAGTGTGCATGTGTATGTCTGTGTCTATGGGTGTGTGTTTGTGTTTGTAAGTGTGCATTCTGCTTTCGGAGGGTGTCACAGAACAGAGCCAAGGTTTGGCCTGACCATTGTAAAGAGGGAATTCCTTGAAAGACTTCACATGGGTATCTGGCAGAGGCAAGCTGTAAATCCAACTGTTTTATAGCCCTGGCAGCAGATGGTTTAAAGCGCACTTTCCCCCTTTGGATCACTGTTTATCACAGAACTTCTAGGCCTGCAATCTATCGACCTTTTATTCTTGGGGTGGTGAGCTGGTTTGTTTTGGTTTTAGACTTTCCATTTGATTGCTAACCCTTTTATCAAATGGCTTCTTTTAAGATCTTTACCCTAAAACAGCCCTTCGTGGTCACTGCGGATGGCGATTAACTCTGGCAAGGGATTGCCTTCTTCTGTCCCTGCTTTCCATATTTGCAAATTAAGCGCTCCTGTGATCCGATCAGACCTTCATTACCAGGGGGAGAGGAGTATTTTGAGGAGGGGGAGGGGAGAGGGACTGGTATGGGTGCATAAAGTCACATTAGTTTCTGTGGGGTGAGCAACCCTGGCTGACGTGTTATGAAACAGCTTTAACGTGCTGTGTCGATACCCTCCCTAACCCATCCATCCTCCTTCGGCTAGCCCTCTTTTGTTGGCAGAGCTGGGATGAACCCCACCCTTGTAAATAGAATCCATGTGGCCAAAAGAATCCGAGGCGTTTTGCCTTTGGGGTTAATAGGGGAAAGCGGTGGCTGTTTTATGCCCCTATCCTGTCAATCCGTGGCTGGTATGCATGGCAGAACCGTCTCTATTGCTCGCTCTTTTGAAGCTTTAGCATATGCCAGGCATGTTTGGAGAGCAAGGCTTGGAGATAGCTCAGGCTTATTAGGTTAAATCGTGCGTGTGTGTGTGTGAGAGAGAGAGAGAGTGAGAGAGAGAGATTGTGGAGTCAAATTTAATTCCATTGTTTCTTATCACAAGGTTCCTTTGGAAGATCTAGAAAAAGCCCCAACAAGTAACCAACAAACAAAATAATAACACTGTCTCTTCACGTTTATTTCCTTGTAACATATGGGGCTCTTCGGCTTCGCTGTATCCATCACCGCTTCTCTTTCATTCTGATAACTGAGAGCGATTTTCATAACGACTTGCAAGAGGGTTGTAAAGAATTATGGGCGCTCAGCAGAGTCCTCCGGTGAACTGTTGGCAAGTGTCACTTTGCAAGCTGACACCCCCCGCAGTAAACGAGAGGCTCTGCTCTTCGAGTGCAGTTCTCCAAGTTTGCGTGAGCCGTACGCGCTATATATATATATATATCTAGTAAAAAGCAAGACTGTTAGAAACAAATACCCAACTCATGTAAACAAGGCACTCGTGGCCTCAGTCACCACGACAATTAGAATCCGGAGCGTCTGAACACACACCCTGCTCTCTGGGAGAGGTTGATATGGTTAGTGGGAGTGCTAAAACCCTACGAGGCATACAATATTTATCTTGGTTAACCCTGGTGCTTTTATTAACCTTGGTGCTTCCAAGGACTCTGAGCCCCCTCCCTCCCCCCACATTAATCGATCTGGACAAGAGTTGTAGATTTCACAGCTGATGTTTCTGTTCAAATACTTGGAAAAGGGGGGGGGGGGGAACAACCCAACAACCCGACCTTATAATAATTATAATAAAAGCTTCAGATCTAGCTGGGGTTCTTCTATTGAGAAAATAAACACAAGCAATTATCCCAGTGTCTGCACCTACCCGCTCAAGAGCAAAGTGATTAGATGCGCGTTATGAGCACTTTACGCTCATAAAGTTAACTTAAGACAGGTCACTTTCTTCCGAGGAGCAGCCAAGGGAAATGCGAGCGTAGAGAAATCTACGATGGAATCACTTAAAATCTAAAATCTTCGGAGAAAAGGCAAAATGCATGGCCATCTATATGGGCTAATATACACACACAAAAGAACAGAAGAGACAGTTGTTTTCCTATTAAAATCTGCTGGATGCTCCCCCCCCCCAAAAAAAAAAAGAAAGAAAAAGGAAAGGGGGGGGGCTGCATTCATTTATATGATTCACTGCTGTTTAAATAATAATGTGGTCTTGGCAAAAAATGGACCCCATTGCCAATTTTCTCTTCTCACCCAGATAGAGCGAAATGATACTATCTCTGTATTTACAGTTCAATGGCTTGAATACTTAATTTAGTCTATTTTTCGGAACACTCCGCATACCCATAAATCTGCCAGGCTTTCTCTGTTACAATGCCATCAAATAAAGAGGACATTGACTTCCAGAGCAGGTACGGTCCAAATAACTAACAAAGATAATCTATAAAACTGATTTGGAAGGCACGAGATGAGATGAGTTCCTTAAGTCTAATCACTCCGACACTATAAACAAATGGCTAACCTTCGGAAATTAAGTTTGCTTTAATAACCTTTCATAAACAGACTTCTGTCTTGGTGGCTGCAGAAATTATCCTGACTGGGCATTTCACTCAGCACATAATACAGTAGGGACTGGGGAGAGGTTTCCTGCACTCTGTCATTGTATGGGGGGTCCGCATCTGGGCCAAAAGCTTGGCTTTACTTAGGCAAGTAAAACCATTGAAGTCAAGGTTTACTCTTCTTGTGAGCAGGATTTGTGAGCAGGATCTGGCTCCAAATATATATCCATCTGTGAAAGAAAGAAAGAAAGAAAGAAAGAAAGAAAGAAAGAAAGAAAGAAAGAAAGAAAAATTTCCCCATTCAGAAACAAGAAATTCCCTTGTATAGTGTGACTGCTTGTGAATAAAGAGTCATAGGTGGCTGTTACCTTACCCCTTTAACTCTAGACATGATTTCAATCTATTGAGCACCAAAAGAGTAACACGTAGCTTTTCCATGAGCAACTCCCTAGGAATTAGATCCAAGCAGCCAGATCCTGGATTCAGCTATGTGCTGAAGTATACCAAACAAAGGGGTGGTTATTTCAAAGGCACAAACATGCATAATGGTCAGATGTTTCCCTTTAGCCCATGTGTTTTTGTGTATGACTGTGTATGTGTTGGAGATGACTCTCAAAAGCTTGCATCATACAGAATTTAGTCTTGGGAGATGGAAAGAACCCCTTCAATCTGGGGCCCTAAACAGTGGGTGTTCTGCTTAGGATATAGCTTCCTGTTGGTCAGTGGTGATCTGTGAAATGGGTTTTTTTTTATTTTAGTCCTGCCAGATCTGCCCTAACCCAAAGGTCTGAATTTAAACACTCCTTGAATGAGGGCCAGCCGAAGATGACACTTGAATGTTGCAACTTCGCTACTGGCATTCTTCCAAAAACAATTTCTTCATCATCTCAAGTTTCAACAAGGCCTCTCTTCTCCCCCACACCACCCTTAGAAAGGAGACGGTGGGGGTGGAGGGACTCTTCTCTTTGGATGAGATGAGTACTGTCCTAGGAAGAGCCAGAGATGCTGTGGTGAGCTCTTCCCCAGTCCGGGGCTTTGTCCGGCTGAATACATTAAACAAGGGCACCCAGAGGTCATGCACTAGTGGAGCAAGCTCCGTGCTTCCAAACAAGCCCATTTCCACTGGTGTCAGAGCTCACCACTTCAGGATGGGGGAGGTGGGACTGAGGCTGCAGTACAGGCCTCTAAGTACAGTGAGGAGGCAGGGCTGTGGGGTGGTAGATTTTGCCCTCCAGGCTTCAGGGTTGGCATCAAGTGGTAGGTCCTGCATGAAGGCAAATTTGCACTCCTGGCTTAGGTGACGACATCTCCACTGAAGTCAAAGGGAGGTTGCTAGGAATGGCTCAGGTTCAGGTGCTAGAACATTACATTGAAATGGCTATTGGTATTTTCCTGTCCCATACACAGCTTGCCTAGATGCTTCCCACCTCACAACCAGACAACTGTGTCCTCTTTGTTGCATGTAGAACCCTTTATTGCAAACTCTTACAGGGCAAAAGTCATCTAAGTACTGCAAGATCAGTGTCTAAAGGCAGCTGCACACACCTGTGGTTGTGTATAATATGGTGCCTCATAGGTGCCTCAGTGTGTTTGTGTATGGGCATGTGTGTGTTTTGGTACTTGTGTATGTTTTGTGTATAGAATATGTATTTGAGTATGGTGCATATGTGTGTATGGTATGTTGGTGTCTGTGTGGGTGTTTGTATATGTTATGTATGTATATTTTTGTGTATATGCGTGTTTATGTTTGGTTTATGTATGAGTGTGCCTGTGAGATATATATGTATATGGGTTTATGTATATGTGTGGGGAAGTGTATGTGTGTAAGAACATAAGAATGGCAATACTGGGTCAGACCAAAAGTCCATCTAGCCCAGTATCCTGTCTTCGGACAGCAGTCAATGCCATGTGCTTCAGAGGGAGTGAACAGAAAAGATAATTATCAAGTGATCCATCCCCTGTCTCCCATTCCCAGCTTCTGGCAAATACAGGCTAAGGACACCAATAGCCATTGATGGACCTATCTTCCATGAATTTATCTAGTTCTTTTTTGAACCCTGTTATAGTCCTAGCCTTCACAACCTCCTCAGGCAAGGAGTTCCACAAGTTGACTGTATGTATATTTCCTTTTGTTTGTTTTAAACCTGCTGCCTATTAATTTAATTTGGTGACCCCTAGTTCTTGTGTTATAAGAAGTAAATAACACTTCCTTATTTACTTTTTCCACACCAGTCATGATTTTATAGACCTCTATCATATCCCCCTTAATCATCTCTTTTCCAAGCTGAAAAGTCCCAGTCTTATTAATCTCTCCTCCTATGGAAGCTGTTCCATACCCCCTCATTATTTTGTTGCTCTTTTATGAACCTTTTCCAACTTTGAGATTCTTTTCTGAGATATATATTGAGATGTATATTTATTTATGGTCCATGGGTATGAATGTTTGTGCTGGTGTCTGCAAATGTTTTGAGTATGTGTGTGTATTTGTGTTCGATGTATGTGTGTAAGCATATGTGTTTTGTAAGTATGTGAATGTGTGTATTTGCTTATGATATATGTGTGCATATTTGTGTTTGTGTGTTCATGAGTATGTGTGCATGGTCTAGATGTGTGTGTCTGGTGAGTGTATACTTATGGTATGAGTGTGTGAGTGTGTGTGTGTGTGTGATTGTATTTGTGTAGTGATGAGAGTTTATGTATGGAGGTGTGTGGTAAGTTTAGGCAGGCAATGTGGGAAGCAGGTAAATAATTTTGTCTCCATTTCAAAGTAATGTTTAACACTAAAGTTACCATCTAACTATACATTTCCATAAAGCTCCATTTTGACATATGCCTTTCCTATGGAATTTATGTCAAAAGAACCCTGAAAGCAAAACTACCTGTATGGGCTGACATACTAGCCAGGCAGGGTGTCAGTTCTCTGTGCATGGGAGAAAAATAATTAACCCAAATCCTAATGAGATTGAACCAAACCGTAAAACTGTATAAACATCCAGACTACTGGGGACAACACCTTTGATCTCTGGGCCCTTTCACTGAAATTTACCATTAACCTCTTTGATGCACTTCTTCAAAGATGTGGTAATTTCGGGGTGAAACCCTGGAGCCATTGAAATCAGTGGGAGTATTTTGCCATTGACTTCAATGGTGCCAGGATTCACCCCCTTATATTTTGCAGATGTTTGGGACCATTAGATTGAAAAGTGCTTATGCAGCCGGTTTGATTAAGGAAAGAGAAAGGCAGCATTCCTCAGCTAATGTAAATCAACATAAATCCAACGGAGCAATGCTGATTTCCAGCGACTCCCATTCTGTATTGAAGACTGGTCGTATAGAATTAGATTTATTTTACTTGAAGTTAAAAAAAAATCCAGAATATCTTTTTATGCCCCCCCCCAAGAAATTATTACAGGACAAGGCACGGCTTGTTTGCAGTGTTGTAGCCGTGTTGGCCCCAGGATATGAGAGAGACAAGGTGCGGGAGGTCATATCTTTTATTGGAAGAACTTTTGTTGGTGAAAGAGACAAGCTTTGCAGCTCCACAGAGCTCTTCTTCAGGCTCCGTGGAGCCCGAAAGCGAGTCTCTTCCACCAACAGAAGTAGGTCCAGTAAAAGATATGACTTCACCCACCTTCTCTCACTCAAAACACCATTTGTCCGAGATATTCTATTCACTTATGGATGGGGGAGTTGTTTTTAATGTAGTCAGTATTTGCTGGAATCGTTTGGAAATCAGAGGGGAAGAACAAGTGAATTAATTGAGTTCATCGTGTTGAATGGTGAAACAAAAGACATGCAGACATTTATTGTTATTAATATTGTTTCTGGTGGTGTTGTGCTGGGCAGTGAGAGACCGTTCCAAACAGTTTACAGTTTCAATAGACAAGAGGATAGGAGGGGAAACTGAGGCACGAGGCGGTGGTATCACTGGGCTGTTTGGCTGAACAGTGGCTGCAGGATAGAACCCCACATTTCTGTGAAAATAGTATCATTGACCTTGATTCGGCAAAGCGCTGAGGCACTTGCTTAAATCTCATTGATCAAGCACCTGATCAGAATTAAGCACCAGCTTAAGTGTTTTACACCTGCTTAAGGGTAAACCCACACTTATGTTCTTTGTTTTATCAGATCCTTAGAGAGCTAAGGCAGCAGGTAGGTGACATTGCCTTGGCAAACACATTTCAGCTAGGCATGCCTCAAGCCGTTTGACCCCCAAAGTCAGCTCATGCTAAGAAAATATCCAGGGTTCTAAAGAATGGATGGGGAAAAAATGAAATACCTGGAAAGCAGGATACATTTTTAACATTCATGTCACAGCATTTACCCCCTCCCCGATACACCTACAGACTGAGCATGGAGAGTGAAAGAAATACAAGGAAAGTAGAAATACTAGGAGGTCGAGAATGCCTGCACTAGAAAGTTACACACCAAAATAACTTAGCAAATGTAGCGTCCCCAGCCAAGCGCTGATCTCTTTAAGAGCTGGAGCCAAGGATGCAGTAAACTTAGATGATAAAAAATTAGTATGTAAAATAACAGAGTGAAATACAATTTCCCCGACTACCACTTTCCTTTCATTACCCTTTGACTGGCTGGGACTTTAAAAGCTGTACCTCACCCATTTTCTTTAACTGCTTCATGATCCAGACCTAATGAATTTGCTTTGCTACCAATAAATCAGAATCAATGTTTTCTCTTCAATGTTGTATTCCTAATTTCTTGGAGAGAGTCACCAAAAAGGTGCGGCTGCCTGAAGTTAGCAAATTAACACGCTATTATTAGCAACCAGCAGACTTTGTAATGTTACAGTGCACCGTGGGTTTTGCAGCTGGAAGGGTTTGCAAATTACAGATGATATTAACTGTTTGCTGGGTCCTGTGAAATGTGGAGCACTGCAAGATTTTTAAACTGTGCTGTCTATATTTGAAGCTGCTAAACAAACAACAGCGATTATTTCCCCCATGGGGACCATAGCAGAGGGGCCGCGGTGCCCTTTGATTAAAAGTAACTTCAGTGGAACAGAATATGGTGATCCTTAGAAATTGCTTCCTGACATTTTCCTGCCTCAGTGGAATCTGATCAATACAGTATGTATGATGAGATTCGTTGATTTCCCACATCTGTTTCCATAGCTGTCTTACAAACGCCATGGATGCTATAGATATGTGTTGTTGTTCTTTGTGTGTGAGAGAGAGACAGAGAAAGAGTGTGTGTGTGTGTGTGTGTGTGTGTGTGTGTGTGTGAGAGAGAGAGAGAGAGAGAGAGAGAGAGATCTACTGGTTATTTTCCCCTCCAAAGGCTAAGTGGGAAGGAACATGCAACATACCATATCAAAGAATGGCATTTGTAATTCTCCTTGTGTGTGGAAACCGAATTTGCTGAGTGTGCATTTTCTTTTCTTTCTTTTTTCCTTCTGTGCCAAAGCTGGTTACTGATGTATCCTCTCCATGACTTCTTGCTGCTTGGCTCCCACTCAGATCCTGCACTGAAGGCATTTATCATTTTACATCACAAGGTGGCTCCTCGATTTAACTTCAGAACCGGTTCTCTAGGGAATATTTAGGGCATATGTAGTGTGTTGCTCTGTGGGGGGGGGGGACGAGGGACGGGGACTAGCCACCTTTTTATTTGTTATCTTTATGTAAAATACATGGACAAAAACACCCCACTCCACTGTCCAACATAAACAAATTACTTTTATATTCCCATGAAAACAACTCCCACAGGCTCATAATTTCCTGGGACACAGGGGGGATTTAAAAGAAGGTAAATGCATCCAAAAGAAATAAATTGGGCATCAGATCAGATCTGTTTATGGAAATAAAACAATAACATTCTGTGACGGCGCAAGTTTGCTGTGAAAATAGGCCCACGAACAAATACAACAACACAACCGTTTATTGGATTGAAAAATTGTCTTTATTGAACACAAGCACGTAAGGAGGGGAGAAAACCGGTTTCCATCGGCTCCAAAACTTTGATCAGTGGCGAGTGGCTGTGAAGGAGGAGATTTTTTGGCAGAATATACACTTCATTTCTTGCAAAGAAATTAGCAGAATTAGCAGGCTATGCAATTTTTATTTTATTTTATTTTTTTACCGTCAAAGATCCCAGCACTCAGCCCTACACATCCTTTACAAGGAGCAGAGCAGTGACTTACTAACATAATCTTTGGTTGTGGTGTAGGAATTTACTTTCCAAGTGGGAGGCAGTGGAGGTGAAATTAACCAGGCTTTGAGCGGAGAATTCTGGATCACGTGAGCAGAGAGAGCCCCACCGAGTTCCATCAAGTGCCTTAGGGCAACAAACTCTTGTCCTCTGGTCCAGAGTTCCCCCCTGCCCTGTAGTCCAGATCTTGAGAGGAGAGGGGAGACTTCTCTACTCCGGATGCTCTGAAGCAAGAGACTCTACCTCGCTGGAAGTGTCCGGAGTGCAGAGAAGATTGTGAGGTATTTAAGGCTCTCCAGACAATTGCTCATTCTGTAGTGAGTTATTACGCTGCTGAGCCAAAGGTCATTAGAAAGGATAAGGGCAGCCATAAAACCGGCACAACTCCATGCTTTTCCTATAGAGATTATCATTATTGGCTTATTAATACACGATAATTTTGAATTATACACTGCAATAAATAGGAGAGGGTTGACTTGTGGCTTTAAATATTTTATGAATCTCAAAGCGAACATTTTAAGCAACACCATGTGCCTCCAAATCATTAGAACATCAACTTTCTTTTCTGGGCCATTTTTTTGTTTGTTTTCGTTTTCTTCAAATAACAAAATAGAAGTGGTTTAAAGAGCAATCGAATGGAAGTTTGCAACATCTGAGAAGGGGGAAATAAGTGTATTTAGGAAGCTCCAAAAATAATTTATTTGGTTATCGCTCCCTGACTGAAATGCTGAAATCAGATATTGTGATGCAGAAGAAAAAAAGCGAGAGAAATCACTCTATGGTTGCATTCAAAATGCAATTTGCAAGATACTCTGTCATTCCAAAACTCGGAGGCGATTTCAGTGTTAAAGCAACCCTTTGATCCCCCACTGCTAGGAGGAACCAAACGAAAATAAATAGATGAGCTGCCCCCTCGCTTTTTAATTCTAAGAATACAAGGAGTAGCGTGTGCCAACGCTAATCACATTTTAAAATAAACACCCCCATTCTGGAATATTTTGGTATGTTTTCCGATTCAATAATATCAAAGATCAGATTTCTAATTTATATATTGCTTTCTGACATTTAAGAGCCCTGGTGATGAAATATATCCTCTCAAATGCCTCCAAGCACCATAACTCTGCCAAAACACAAAGTTCATTCAGGGAAAAACCAATAATAAGAACAATAACAGTAAGTAGAAACTTAAACAATATTTTAAATTCAAGCTCACGTGCATCAATTCTTCAGTTAACTCCCCCCCCCACACACACACCTTTCACTGAAATATATTTTAGGGGCCTCACTGAGTAGAAAATAATATCCAGACTGACTTTTATGTGACACAAATAAACTTAACGGTCACGAAAGTATGTTAGTAAAACTGTACATATGCACTCGACAGCGAAGGTAACATTCAGACACGGACTGGCCTGCAGAGATCAAGAAATACAGTGTCTAGCCAACAAAATATTCAGTATGTTTAATGAATTATATGCTTAAATCACATCATTTAGGGGAAAGCGTATTTTTAAAAAATCTTAATTAAAATAGAATTATTTCTTGCACAAATAAATCTGACAGTTAACATACATATTTTCCCCGCACCCGTCCTAACTTCATTTCCCTCACCCCAAAGTATTTGCGTCAAAATTATTCTTCCAATCGTAAATCTTCTTCTACAGATGAACAGTACATAGAACAGTAACTTTTCTTTAAGTTTGCAATCTTCACTGTACACAACCCTCCCCAGAGCGAATCCTGCACCAAAATACTAGAGATTTAATATATTTTAAAAATACATTCACATAAAAAAATTACCACACTTTCTGGCCTTTTCTCTAGAAATCGATCATATAAAAATACCTTTAGCACAGCAATCATAAATATTGTCCTCTTTTAAAAACAAGCATTTCCTCTTATTTCACCATCTTCTTCCAAGCAATACGCACTCTTTTCGCCGGCACAAGAATAATTTAATCAACAAAGTCGAATCCGAACCTAGGGGGGGAAATAATACAAAGTTAGCTTCTTAGCTCTACTCATGGGACGCAGTATCTTCATTGTTCCTTTGTTAGAGTTTGCATCAGCGCGAGAGGAACATCTCTTTCCCCCAAAAAGAAACTTTTTTTTCCCACCCACTCTCTTTTGCTTGGGCTCTGAATCCAATCATTCTTCATCATCTTGCTGTAGGAGTTGGAACTCTGCTTAGCTTTCTATAGAGTCGTGTGTGTGTATGTGTGTGTGTGTGTGTGTGTGTTCAGCCGCTGTCCTCTTGACTGTGGCATGGGCAAAGAAATAACACAGACACACAGACACAACCCACAACACGAGTATTTTAGGAAAAGTTGCAGACTTGGTCGGAATCTCTCTCCTATAACCCGGGTTTTTAAAAAGACTCCTTGATGTACTAAGTGATGCAGAGACTAGGGTTTTTTTTTTTTTTTTCCTTCCCCCTCCTTGTTTACAGCTACAGAAGGCAAAAGAGTCATAAATCTTAGGGCAGCCTACAGAGACAAGTACATTTGTATGCATCGTTAGAACTAGCTAATACCTAAACCCATTAGCAGACCGTGTAGAGTTCGAGTTTCCGGTGTACATTAACTTACAGTTAAATTCTGGAGGAAAGGGCATTGTGAATTAACATAAACTATATCCATCATATAGTTTGTCATATTAGATTAGTCAGCCATGGATTTTTGTGTGTGTGCGTGTTAAACTTTTTTTTTTTTTAAGCCTTCCAGCGCTGTGTTAATTTCAGGCAAGGGGTTGCCTTTTTTGCATAAATGCCATAAATCATATATCAGGATCTTTTAAAAGAAGTACAGGCACCCCAATTACTGTGCATATTAAACAAGAAATCGCAGTGATGTGGGGGAGAGTGAAATCAAGAAATGTCAATGAGGAGATTGGACCAAGAAAAGAAAGACTGTCTGTCTGTCTATCTATCTATCTATCTATCTATCTATCTATCTATCTATCTTGGGCCAGTCTCTCTCTCTCTCTCTCTCTTTCTCTCTCTTTCTCTCTTTTTCTCTCTCTCTCTCTCTCAACAAGAAAGAAAAGTCCTTCATTAACAAGAAGGTGGGGTGGGCTTCAGAAAAGAAATGGATCCTTTAAGGCAACACACACTGAACCTAATGGTGGAAAGGGCCAAATTATGAGACCAACACACAAGCAAAACGGTATTTTTTTTTTTTTTTTGTAAATTCCTTTCACCGTTAGTCGATGGATTCCATTGCACAAAAAGGACTTTTTCCCCCTGAGATCCATTATGGTGCCTATTTCCCTCCACTAATCAATGCTTTTGTGTCTTCTTTCCACTTGCCCTAGCTCCCCATCTTTGCTCTCATGACGCTGGGTTTGTTCACATATTGCTGCTGACAGCCCCCCCCCTTCACCCCCTCCCCACTGCACCATCATAATCTGCACCATAGACATAATGCCATCCCCACCTTTGCTATGAAAAATCCCCACTTGCTTCGCCTATATGGACAGATTCCCCCTCCCTCTTTCTTCCTCCCTCTCTCGTCCCCAGATCCCCCCCCCCCCCCCCCGCTCCCCGGTTTGGGTTGCACATAGATTATCTGAACTTTTGTTGTTCGCTTTTTCTCCTTCGCCCGTGAAAGCGTTAAAGGTAAGGGACTGGCACTCGCGTCCAACAGCAGGCTTTTGTAAGGATGATTTATTGCCTCAATCTTGGTTCACCCAGAGTTCACATGGATTTGCTGCTGCTGAGGGCTAAAAGATGGTCTCCCTTGACAAGTGTGACTATTGGAAATGCCTCTTTTCTCTCCCTCTCTCGCCCCCTCTCTCTGCTGGGCTTCTAAAGTGTAAAATGGTTTATAATTGAGAATGAAACTGGAGTGTTTTGCGTGTGTGTGTGTGTGTTATACACCATTCTGTGTTTGCCTGAATATCATTGCCAAGCCAACACGATCTGCATGGGAAGTCTGAACCTGTGGCAGATCCCAACTGAAAAAAGAAGAATAACCGCACATATCTTTCTTTCTTTTTTTTAAATTGGGATCTGTGCCCAATCAAAAGTAGCAGACTTCCCATGCAGGTCGTGTTGGCTTTGCAATGATGTTCAGACAAAAGGCTCTTATTGCTTTTAGATGCACACACACACACACACACACACACACACACACACACACACACACTCACTGTAGAAGTTATGGCATCATGTCTGTGTGAGAATGAGATTTCCAACCCTTTTTGGTGGGGGGGGGGTGGAGGAGGAATTGTTACTAATCTGGACTGTGATGGGGGTTAGTGTGGTTAATCTGGGGGTGATTAGCCTGAGAGCCCTGTATCTCTTTATTTCAGAGGAATTACTATCAGTTAACAACAACAGCAAATCCCCTCTTCTTCCTTCTCCCCCTCCCACTTGGTTTAAAACAAGTAAAATAATTTATTAAATGCATCGAGGTCTTAAACTCCTGCAGACACATCAACCATAGATTACACAACGTGACCTGCCTTCCAATGCTCCTTATCCCCCACACACACCAAAAAGAGGGGAGGGAACAAAGGGAGACCCAATCCCCTTTTATAAAGCACCTCTTTCTACCACCCCCCCTTAATATTTGCAGCGGAAACGTTATTTTTCTATATCGAAATTTGTTTGTACTTTGAACATTTGCCTGTAAAATAACCCTTGTGGTAATACTAATAAGATGCAAATTTTATAGAGAGCTAATCGCTTTTTCTTAATTTATGCTTCAAGGAAATGAGGGGCCTTATCTAAAAACGTTTAAAAATAGAGCCAGCCAGGTGCATGAGCTGTTTGGTATTTCTAACTATCCCCTTCATCTGTCTCTGTATATCTAGATGGGTATGGGTGATCGTGTTGTGTGTGTATAGAGAGAAACTATATATAGTATAGACTATATATATGTATGACTCTATGTATCTAGATGTATCTGGGTGTATACACTACATAGCAGCTATATATAATATAGATCATATATATTTATGTCTCTATATCTAGATATATGTGAGTGAACTTGTGTGATTGTGTTTATTTATAATCATAGACTACATATAGAGAGTTTTTATATACCTAGCATAGGTTATGTATGTTTATGTCCATATATCTAGATGTGTATGTGTGCTTTTGTGTATGTTTTGTGTGTGCATATAATCACAGGCTATATACAGAGGTATGTATGGGGTAGAGACGGTATATATCTCTATGTATCCAGAGGTATATGCCTGGTTGTATGTATATATATAGTCAGAGACTATGCAGAAAGGCTGGATATACACTATATATCATATATATCTTCATTTTACTCAAAGCCATTTGGAAGCAATTTTATATGTTTGTACTTTTCCAAAACGTTTTTAGTGACTGGCTTAATCTGTCAAAGCTGTGGAAGAATCACTAGAAAGGTGATAGAAATATTTTCAATGATATATAAATGAACAACCCAGACTAGGCTAACTTCTCCTGCTTATTGATGACATCAGTCCTATTCAGGTGAAGTTTTATTACTGGAAAAAATAATGAAGCATTAACTCGATTTCAATATTTTTAATTTGCCTCAGCTAAATCTTTAGCAAAGAGGTTGAATCTGGATTTCTACCGAAATTAATTTTCAGGATTTATTTTTAAAATATTTGATGCTCAACTTGACTTTCTTCATCTGTTAAATTAATCCCTTACTTTGTCCCAAACCATAATTATATTCACTTCTGATAAATAATTCATGCCTATCTCTTACCTTTGGACTGCCCTGTCTTCAAAACAAGCCCAGATAGGAGTCTTGAAAAATAGAGTTAAATATAATTTAATAGAATCAAAACGGAATGATTTTTCTTAAAGTAGACATGTTTTAACCCGGGATTAAAAAAAGTGAATGAGCTACGTTTCTTTAACAATTATCCAGCCAGAGACGGTTTAGTTAAACTCGCCATAGTGCAAACACCAGAAATGCAAATATTCCTAATAATAAATTTGTAAGGAATCCATAATGGTGGATACATTGATCAGTTCCCTAAACTGTATAGCTAGTCTGGAGTTAGATAATTAAATAAACAAATCACAATAAAACACATTAACTTAGTATGTTTTAACTGATGGTGTCTGAAGAGAAAGACAGAGAGTTGCTAGGTCAAATTCATCGCTAGTGTAACTCCAGTGACTTCAACAGATTTACACCCCAGGGCTCAAAGACTAAATTTAGCTCAGTGTCGTGTAAATCAGCCGGATTTAAATGAAACTTTAAGCAGCTAATGAAATATACCAGAAGCCGAGGAATCACAAGGATATGCTGCAGTGTAAATATGTTTTCAATAAACACAGGGTCCTTACAAATCCGGAATCGTTTAGATGCGACTGGGATGTCTTTTGAATGGGTAATCTGAACTGCACTCACTACTCTGGCTATTCTCCCAGCCAATCCACCGCCCCCCCCCCCCCCCGCTTTTATTTCCCCTTTTAAATACCCCCTTCTGAAGGATATCGGATGTCCACACGGCACACACTTGCCATTTCTAACGGGCTGACCTAGTTAATGGTTGATGTTGATTAATTTTTATTTATTTATTGGAGTTTGCTTTCAGTTTGGTCGTGGCTCAGTCAAAAATTTAAGGGCTCATTACATCCCCCTGCCTAGCACGCTAGATACTTCGCAGCGCAATTTAAATTTGCGCCCAGGTGAGTTTTCCTAAGGCTTCGTCCCGCAAAGGCCTGAGTGCTTTCGACTCCCCCTGACTTTCCTACGAGTTGAAACACTAGACCCTGCCTAGGTTCGAGCCCCTGCTTATGTAGTCGGGGGCCTATTTCTGCCGGTATACGTGAGGGCAGAATTTGGCCTGACTTCAGCCATTCTTTACTTTGCGGGATTTTGTTTTTGCGCTTATGTTTCTATACAACACTCCCGCCGTATTTAAGACTTTAATATATATGTAGGGGGACACCGCCTGTATATAGGTGCACAGTACTCAAGCAGCATCAGCAAGTGATAGTACATCACATGCAAACAAACAGACCAGAGCGACTTTCGTCTTGAACTTTTGCTGGGTGGAAAGAAGGAAAAGTTACACACCGGATACATTTCCCAGTCCACTTTGTGGTGGGGGCTGGGGTGCAAAATACTGAACAGAGTGAGATCGCTTTGTAAACAGGACAGCAATCCCACGTGTTCTTTCCACTCAACCTGGGCATTGACATTTTCTCTCGGGACATATGAGAGAGAGAGAGAGAGAGAGAGAGAGAGAGAGAGATTTCTGATCCTTTGGAAGTCTTCCACCATACAAGGGAGAGAAAAACAGAAGATCTTTACCCTGCTCCTTTCTGAAACAAGGGGCAAATTAAACTGGCAACACTGAAAAGGTGCGGTGTATGTTCAGGAAAGTTTGCAGGACCGTGAAGTGTGTGTGTATGTGTGTGAGCGAGAGAGAGAGAGAGAGAGAGAGAGGGAATAGCTAGAGTCCGCATCCTTAGCAGCCCCAATCAACTTGTTTGTAATTGTATCTGGCATTTTAACTACAGCCTCTTCCCCCGTCATACAGAGATCTGACACTAAACGTCTGATCAATTTAAAACAAACAAGATTTGTGGGGGATTTCCAGTCATAAATAACCCAAACGGCCTCTCTCGGTTGATTTTACCGTCCAGGCTGCTTTGTTAGTTGAGATTGGTTGGTCTGTTCTAGGCACACAGTTAACGATGGAAGGGGTCGATCACTGGCTGGGACACATGGACTTTAGCTGAGGGTCTCCTCCAAAGTTAGGACGAAAGATGCCGCGAAGGCAGAGAAATCATGGCCCCGATGAAGTCAATGGCGAAACTTTCCTTGGCCTCTTCAGCGCCAGGATTCTACCCGCGCTGCTGAGCTAGGGGAGAGTCGCAGGGACCGCACCCGTCCATCGCCTGCCCTTTCCGGGATGGGGCCTGCAACTGAGGGTAGAACAGGAGGTGTCTTTGAAACGCCTTTAATGAGACTCCGAGACAACAACAATTATAATTATAATTATTCCTTGTAGTTGCTAATTTCGATTTATCTTCCAGGGCTCTTTTGTGTGCCTGTCATTGCCTGTATAAGCTAATGGTTTTGCCAATAGTCCCTTGCTTGTCTCTTCCCAAAGAAAATCGTTGGGCTTTAAACAAGAACTCCCGACTGCAAAACTCCCGGACTTTGCCCTAAGAGGAGCGAGGACAGGGGAAGACACTGGAAAACGTCTACGGTTAATTTCCATAAACTACTAAAAATAAAGATGCGATTATAAACACACACATTGCACTGACCAGGGGCCAAGCATTTCTTCAGCAAACGTTATGATGTTTACATGAAACAAGCCATTACACCCAGCACATGCATCAATAGCTTATTTCAAATAAAGACCTACATTGCACCATGACTGCCTCCATCATGCCACGTAAGCACCCGAGATAATCTGTTGTGTGTTACACAAGATTTAAGATCTGCTTTCCCCAGGGCAAGGCTTTTCTCTCTCTCTCTCTCTCTCTCTCTCTCTCTCACACACACACACACACATACACACACACACCACCAATCACGGAGGTGATCAAAAAGGTGCAAAGCCAGAGGACATCATTGGTTGGATCCTCAAGTTATTGTAGGCTGTTTTTTTTTAATTTAAATTAATTTTATTTTTTATCAGCAGGTTTGGGCCCTTTATGCGCAGGATGGCTGGTGAGAGATGTTCTTAAGTGACCTGGGTATGTTGGTTTAGAACGTTTGCTCTTGAGTTCTAACTCTGGTGGAATCTTCCTCAGAAGAAGCCATTGGAGATCTGCCCATGACTGTGATCCACTGAGTCCCTCTCCTGTATTGAGTTAAAGATATCCAGTCCCCTTTCTTCCCCACCCCAGCAGCGAGAAGAAACTGGAGATGCAAAAAGCTGCCCAAGACCATAGACTTTTGGAGGCTGTCTTTCCTAAGGTCCCATTAGCATGGGGTGTCAGTCAGCAGCCTCTCCCATCTCTAAAGGGACACCAGCCTCACTGCTGCCTGAAGCCAGAAACATCCACAACTTCATCAACAAGCCACAGACTTGCCTTGCAGGGCTTCAACAGGACTCTGGGGCACACGGATGATCATATCTCACAACTAGCCCTCAAGGTTCCAGTTGTCTCCTCTGCCATTCCATGTGGCCTCCCCAAAAAGGCATTCAGAGCAGAAGCTTTCTGGACCAATGTCCAATCCGAACAGTGATGGTACCAGCAGAGCTCACCCCCAAACAGGACACAACTCCAAGCAAAAAAACCCAAATTACTTCCCACAGGTATGTTCCATCTGGTCCCAATAAAGCTTTCTTTTTACAGTGTGTGCATTGTAGAGGCAATGGGTTTCTTAGCAACTCCAACTGAGTGGTCACCAATAGCCCTTTCATAGAATTTTAAACAACTGTATAAATACTCATGACTTACTCCAGAGAATTTTGCCCTGCGTGGTTGATGTTTGTTCTCACAAGGTTATGAAAACAATGCCCGGTGCTAGAAATGAATTTTAATCCAATAATCATAAATTCTGTATACTTTCTAGTCCTAATTTCTTGTCCATTGCATTTTGATGCAACTTTGTTTATTTGTTCATTGAGAGACCACCAAAACAGAGAGAGAGAGAAGGATGGATGGAGGGGTAGAGGGGATGGTAGGATGGATGGATATAAAATTACCTAGGCACACATATGAAGAGAGAGAAAGAAAGAGAGATATATGTAAAATGACATGGATAAAAAGATTGATGTAAAGTTACCTAGACCGAGAGAGATTAAATTAGAAAGAAAGAAAGAAAGAAAGAAAGAAAGAAAGAAAGAAAGAAAGAAAGAAAGAAAGAAAACCAGCATATATCACAACTTTGGGTAATAACAACACTTTGAAATTGTCTGCACAGGTTCTATTGGAGCTTGCTAAAAATCCAGACTTTTAGCTGAATTTGGATATTGTCTATCCACTAATGGGACATTTCAAATGATTGCAGCCAGTTTATTGCTTGCAATTATGTTACTGTCAACTGCTTCAAAGTTCAGATGTTGTACGGGGTGTGGGATGGGCGGTGGGGAGGGGAGGCTGCTGCAAGGGCAGGAGCGGATGAGATGGTGTGGCCTTTTATTTTCTAGGTCCCTGCTGAGGGCCAGCACGCTTTATACCAATGCCCAGCTGGAGAAAGAATTCCATGTTATCAGGTATCCCTGCTGACAATGGAGTGTGGGATTGGCTCAGCTACTCAACCTCAAGCTCTGGTTCCGAAGGATTCGAAGGATGAAGAACAAAAGGAGGGAGGGAACTGAGAACCTGTCCCCTAGCAGCTGGTTGGGTAGGATGTGCCCAGGCGCCAGTCCTACATCAAGGCCCAAGGAGATGTGTGGGTTGACAGCCCGTCTCTGACAGCCCTTGTGCAGCTGTCCTGGAAGTTGGATCCTCCTCTGTCTCTGCAAGGGAAGTGTCATTACGAATCCCCCTAATCTGCAAAGGAGCTGGAGTGAGAAAATTACCTGGAAAACATGCCTGGGGCCAGCTCACTCTTCAGCCACAGCTACGCTATAAACTTGGACCACAGCTGTGCTGCTCAAATTCCCAGTCAGTGCTACCTTGGGGCCCTGTAACCCCCATCTCACTTAAACAGACTTAAACACACATCCTGCACTTCAGGGAAGTTCTCCGGAACTGCAGTTCTTGTGCATCTGTGAGGGCTCTCTGCCACGGAAACCAAGCTGGGAAAATTGCTACAGTCCTATTATGTCATTAAAAAACAAAAACCAAAACAAAATAGAAAAAACCTCTAAGTGCAACCAACAGTATCCTTTGATTTCCTCACCCTCTCTATTCCCAGTTGCCTCCTGTGTATTAAACTGTACAGAGATCTGTGCATAAGGCATCTAGGAACTGGTGTGTGCATATAACCCAGCCAAAAACAGGATAAGTTCTGTGTGAGCTTATAACTTGCTCCATGTATTTTATTAAAGTTGATTTTACTCAGCTGCTTACCAGTGACTTTGTCAGGTACAAAGGTGTCAATAGCTACCCTTTAAATATCCTTACAATCCTTAAACTTCCTCCAAGCCTAGGGCAACATTTTTTGAAAAGCAACTCGTGATTTTATCTACCTCACTTTCTGGGGGGCGTATCTTAAAAGGAGTCTGATTTTCAGAAAGGGTTGAGCTCCCATCCTCTGCAAATTAGGCCCCTTTAAGGTGCTTCAAATTAGGCAACCAGAGATTTTCTCATGAGGGTGGTTTTTCCTTTAACCCCTCACATTCCCCCTACCTGGAAAGAACATCGCTGTGGCACTTCTACTAGCCAGTGGGTTATTGTTTGATAAGCAAATGTAGATGTAAACATGTTTGAACCCACTCAAATTTTGACCCTGCAATAAGTTAGCTTCTCACTGTAATTTACACATTTTTTTTTCTTTTTAAGAGAGATTAGTTGGCTCTTGGCATAGTTTACTGTATTGTTGTGGTATTCAAAATAAAGAGGCCTTTTAAAAACAGTGCTGGGCGGTTTTCTTGGCTCGTCTGGGTTGGTTTTCTCCAGGAACACTGCTCTGTTGTTCTTAAAATCACTTTGCCATCTTGTAGTTTACTAGGGGTTGGGCTTCACCCTTCTCTCACCCCCATTAATCACTGAGACAGCACTTACTTCAGTAGGCCCCCAGCCCTTTTCATCTCCCAGTTAGTATGCAGCTCCGGAGCCCTGCCTGCTTGTGCACTTTTTTATAATGGCCCCTGCCTTCCCTTGAAACTCACCCATTCCTCAGGACGGAAGGTTCTCTCCTCCGCTTTGCAGGCATTTGTAGAAAGGTACATTTAGTCTGAGATTTTCAGCAGGGCACCCACAATGGGTCTCCTCTTTTAGTAAGAAAAGCAGTGTGCAGATCCACTTTCTGCCGCACAGAGTTCAGGGCAGGAGCTGGACAAGTCGTGGTTCATTTTATAAGTTGAGATGTAAAGTCTTGCTGGAATTGTTTGGAGACATTGTGAGCATATGGGCTTTGCCGTGCCTTAAAACCAAACAGGGTAACAACAACAGAGCCTGTACAGGTTTGAGTCTCCCGAAAACAATCAGAGGTAGCTTTGCACAAAAAAATGAAAATGTAGCAGAGCAGATAAATGTAAAACACATTGCAGGACGGTTGTTCCCATGGCCTCAGGCAATTATGATAACACAACTTTCAAGTGTATTTTATTGTATCCCACCCCCAAGATGAATTACCCAGCAACTAAATCTCCATATTGTAATTAACTGATAAATATTTAATAATGGTTAGAACTTTATCCATTTGATCTTTCCATCAACAAACTTTAGGAGGTAAACAGGCAAATTGAAGATGACATTTTCTTGCCTTAGAAATTTCAAAGCTTGACTCTCTCTGCAATTTGTTTTTTTAAAATAGAAGAGTCTCTGTTTACAAAGGAAATGTTAATTTAAAGAAACCTATTATGAGAAAAAAAAAAAGCTATGATCTGAAATAACAGCAAGATCTTTGTCAATTGCAGAACAAAGATTGTGTTGTGCAGAATTCTTTTCTTGCTTAGGAGAAGTGTATTATCTTGTGCGTGTGCCTGTGTTTGTGTGAATGGGTTTGTGGGTGTTTGTGTGGAATGTGTCTGTATCTATGAACATGTGTGTATGTATGGGTCGGTATCTGTGAACATACGTTTATATGAGGATGCGCGTGTGCATGCATTTGTCTGTTTGTATGTGTGTATGAGAATACGTGTGTGTGTGCAAGTGTTTATGTGGGTGTGTGTCTGTGAGCTTAATCTGGCTTCCACTGAAGCCAAATGCAGAGCTCCGATTGACTCCAACAGAAGCAGGAGCAGGCCTTGTGCTTTTAAACCATAAATAAGATTAGCTGAAGTTGCCCGATGCACAGAACTAACGGATTTCAAAATGCCTCATTTGTGGTGTCCCTAAGGAAATGAGCACTCGAAGGCCTTCCTGGAAGTGTGTATCACCCATGCCACCAACCCAGCCCTACTGCAGCCCTGCAGGAAAATGGCTCTGCTGTAAGCGAATTACAACCCCATTCCTGGAATTAAATCAAAACTCAAAGCTAACTCAATTGTACCTAGTGTGGCAGAAAGGTCAAAAGGGATTCTTGCTCCATTTACAATAATTAATGCAGCCCAGCAACCTCTCCCCTCACCCACCCACTAATGGGCAAAGCAACACCCACAGACTGGAAACCAGGTTAGAGAAGGAGTGATGCCACCTCCAGGAGCAGTTTCTTCCACCTTTTTAACAGGTGAAGCGGGAGTTGGTTACATATTTCTTGATCTTCAGCTGTGGGCTAAAGCAGCTTGTTGACAGTGGAATGAATGTGTTATAAAAAGGAAGGAGAATGCTCTTGTGAAAGGATCTGTGTGTATTTGTATGTGTGTAGGAGAAGGGCTTTGTAAGACCATCTTTGTGTATGTGTGGGTGTAGAATAAAGTCCTTGTAAGACCATCTCTGTAGGATAAAGCCCTGGTAAGGCAGTCTGTGTCTGTGGGTGTATTTATATTTGTGTATGATAAATCCCTTGTAAAAGGGTTGGGGGGTATTTGTGTGTGTGTGTGTGAGATTAAAGCCCTGTAAGAGAGTCTATCGCTGCTCTACACCCAGTTTTTGCACTGGGGTAACTGGATCAGTAATGTGCTGATAGGAATGCTTCTCAAGCAGCGTAAGTATGTCCACACTAAGGAGTTGCTGCCGTTTAGCTAAAATCAAAGAGTTAAATCAGTGCAAAAACTGGGTGTAGACAAGCCCTCAGGGTATTTGTGAGTGTAGAGAGTTATAAAACCTTACTGAGGCCAGCTGGCCTGGAGGGTACCCTCCCGCAGTATTTTAACGTTTTGTTTGTTAGCATTAACATCAGTTTTACTATTGCAGTAGCCCCTAGGAGCCCTAGTCATGGATCAGACCCGCATTGTATTAGGCATCGTACATCATAGGCTCCGACTCCATGGGTGCTCCAGGACTCAAGCACATATGGACAAAAAATAAGGGGTGCTCAGCACCCACCAGCCACAGTGGTTCAGGGCTGGCTGCTGATCACCTGCTCAGCGGGCAGGGGGAGGAGGGTGGGGCAGAGAGAAGAGAAGGGGATAGAGCAGGGGACAGTGGGAAGAGGAAGGGGGAGGGAATGAGGAAGGGGAGGGTCTTGGGGGAGGGGATGGAGTGGGGGCGTAAAGAGGCAGAGAGGGCGGGGCCCTGCAGAAGAGCGGGAGGTGGAGCACCCACTGGGAAAACCAGAAACCAGCGCCTGTGCTGTACATGATTGATTAGCTACACTACAGTAGCATCTAGGAAGCTAGTCATGCACCAGGACTCCATGGCGCTAGGTGCTGTACAAAGAAAAAAAAGCTGGTCCCTACCCCCAAAGAATGTATCTGTCATTTTCTGCCCAGGCAAATCACTCATCAAAAATCCCTTCATGACGAAATTCGCCTCCGGACAGGCATGATATAAACCTTACCTAGAGCACAGTGATTGAAGAGTCTGTAGAGAAAGGCATGAGTTAAATCAATAGCAGCGATAACTCCTCAGGACCTCCCCCATCCATCCCCAATTTCATCACAACATACACCTAATATCCATCCCCCCACCACTAAGATTTTTGGCATTACCTCTTCACTTGCAACTACAGAGGAACTAAGGCCCAGATTCTCCAAGGTATTTCGGCGCCTACCTCTCAAGGGGAGAATCTGGGCCTCAGGCCCTGACTCAAGTTAACTTGTCAGCACTTGCTGAAGTCCCCTGGATTTCTGTGGAGTGACTCCCGCTTTTACTCTGGGCTATCTGACAGCAGGTTTTGTTAATCTGGCAACGCAGCACGAGGCGTGTAAATAGAGCTATTTGCTGGATATTATAATTCAAGAGTGGTCAAATTGTTACTTTGTAAATGCTCTCAAGTTATACGCCTGCACAAATGATAGAGGCATCCGAGAATGAGCATCACTTAGGATAATATGCAGCGCAAGAGCAGGTCCATTTAGCATGTCGTAAAACCCCCTCGTTTCGTGGAGCGCTGCTGTGGCTCAGAGTTGGACCACGGGAGCTGTGCGAACTCTGATAAGAGCAATAAGAAATAAATAAACAGACAGCCAAGCATTTTATAAAGTCTCCTATTTATTAACGTTCGGACCTCAGTTTCCAGTTAAAGACCTCCCTCGGCAGTGCTGTGCAGCCACTTCTGGGGAGCAGCCCCATGTGTCCGGCTTGCCACCTGCCAACGCAAGTGCCTATAAGCAGAGTGGGGCCCTTGGAGTGGATTTCAATGTCGCATTCTAATTCTACTATTACTGTCATAAATCCATTTGTCAAATGCCCTGGGAGACTCCATGGCCGTCAGCCTTGTAATACTTTTTATTGCCAGCCTAATCTTTACAGATCGAATTAAGACTGGGGGACTTTATCAGCGGATCGAGCTAGGTGAAGGGTTATGTGAGTATTTCATTTGTTCTACTATCAAAGGTCCACAGGCCTCTACCCCTGTCTGCTGCCATCAGGGCAAAAAACGCCTATTACTGTGTAATCAAATAGCCTTCAAGAGGCTTGCTCAGTGGGCTGATGTTCTGAATAAAGTAAGATGAATGTGGCATTTTCTCCCCAGTCTGAAGAGCAGGGGCGATAGCCTTGTATCATGATATTAATTCCCTTATTAAATTAAATAACACTAAGGGTTGTGTTGCTTTCATTAAGAATCGTGGGCGAATGAGCTGTCCCTACAGTCTCTCTTTCTCTGTACCATCCTTGTAACGCCGCACTAATTAGCAACAGGCTGGCAGAATGTTTTGCTGCCTCCCTATCCTGCTAATTAATCGCTTTGAGTAATAAATAGACTACTCAGGACCTGAGGCGGGGAAGGTGGGTACCATCAGCTACTACCAGCCTTGAGTAGCATGGGGCTTGGTTCAGTGCCCAATGAAGCCAGTGGAAGGACTACCAATGACTTCAGTGGGCATCAGGTCAACCCTGTAGGCCCAACACAGGAAATTGCTTAAGAACAAGATCACAGAACATAGGAATTGCCAGAATGGATCAGAGCCAAGGTCCATCTAGTTCAGTATCCCATCTCTAAAAGCATCCAGCACCAGACACCGCAGAGGAAGGTGTAAGATCTCTACGGTAGACAGATGGTTTCACATAGACCTCACCCTGATCACTAACAGTTAGAGACTGGTTTACACCCTGAAGCAGGAGATTCACTATCTCTTCCAACTTTTGTTTTAATTAATTATGGTAACTCTGGATATTCTTGCTAGCCATATAAGTGTCCAATCCCTTTCAAATCTTGCTAAGTTTCTGGCTTCAACAACTTCATGTGGTAGTGAGTTCCACAATCTAATCACACCCTGTCAGTTTTTAGTGTCCCAGCTTTTAATTTAATCAGATGTCCCCTTGTTCTCGTGCTTTGAGACAGGGAACAGAGAAGCTCTGGATCTCCCTTCTCAAATAAATTGGTTAGTCTCTAAGGTGCCACAAGTACTCCTTTTCTTCTCTAGACTGTTCATTATTTTATATACTTTTATCATGTCCCCTCTTTGTTTCCTTTTGAGTCCCAATCTTTTCCCCCTTTATTCACATGAGATTTTTTTTCCAGGCTCTGGGTCATCCTCTTTGCTCTAAACCCCCTCCAATTCTGCAAGGTTAAATCCATCCCTGTTCAGCAATGCACATAAGTCCCAATTTGGAATAGCATCCCTATTCAAGAAGGGCATGTAAGCACACGCTGAACTTTAAGCATGTGCTTATGTCTAGGGCTGACTGAACATTCGCTGCCAAAATTTCTTTTATGATGGAAAATTGGGTTTCCAATTAAATTTTCATGGAAAGTCTAATTTTTCATGATTTTTTTTTTATTTTTCATCAGAAAATAAAAATATTTTTGTCCATAAGTGTGTCTCTCTCTCTCTCTCACACACACACACACGTGTGTGTGAAATTCTTCAGGTTTCACTAAATTTTTTTTTTTTTAGTTGCTGGAAACTAGTAAAATAAAATAGCTTTTGTTTTTTCAGTCAAATATTGACATTTCCACTGGAAATTTCAATGAAAACTGAAAAAACATTTTCACCCAAATTTTCTGGAGTGGGGGTGGGGAATCCAGCCAGCTCTAGGTAAGTCCCATGGACTTCAGTGGAAGGTGCAGATGCTCATCACCCTAAAACTCATGTCACATATATAAGTGCTTAAATAGGGATAATTTGCTGATCCCCAGGCACCCAAGTTTGAAAATCTGGGCCTCACCGTTTGTCCCGGTGGGCTAGTTGATAGAGTCAAGTGAGCAGCGATGGGCCCAGACTTTGCAGTGCAGCACTGAAAAGCTTTGGGTGAGATTCTCAAAGCTGGACCTGGATACTCAGTTCCTATTAACATTCACAAAGCTTTGGAAAAATCTCAGCCTTTCGTTTATAAATGAAACAGCTTAATGCTATTTGGGTGGGGGCAGTGGGGACAAAATTTGGAGGGAGGACATGCCAAATGTTGCTGAAGCGGAGGCCCATCCAAACTTTCCTCAGTGTTTATTCTTTTCCTGTTAATAAGCAGCTGACGCGGACAGGAACTCTGTCAGGAGCTGTGGTTATCTCTTTATCTGTTGCAAACCGATCTCTCAGCAGCTTGTCACCGATGCTCCTTTCTTCACACCACGGGCGTGTAGGTGAGGAAAGACGAAGCCGACATTCCTGAAGGGGCTGTGGAGGGAGGTGCCTCGGCCCAGGAGACCCGAGGGCTGTGCAATGCCGCCAGGCAGCACAGGCCTCCTTATGACGGGCTCAGCCTGAAACAGAGCCAAAGAGCTGGGAACCGCAGCCGATGCTGCCCTGTGTTCTTCAGCGGTTGCCTTTTGTTCTGAGGCCAACTGCTCAAGCGGCGGGTTTGTACTCCAAGGAGAGGGCCAGGTCCTGCTCTAACTTAGGGCTGGTCTACACATGAAACTCTACAGCAGCTCAGCTACGCTGCTGTAGAAATTCAGTGCACACGTTACCTATGCCAATGGGGTGGGGGGGGGTTCTTCTGCCGACATAAGTAATCCACTTCCCCAAGAGGGTGTAGCTAAGTTGACAGAAGAATTCTTCCATCGACCAAGCACTGTCTCCACAGGGACTTAGGTCATCTTAACTACACTACTCATGGATGTGGATTTTCACATCCCTGAGTGACATAGTTATGCTAGCATAATTTTCTAGTGTAGACAAGGCCCTAGACTCAGGTGTAAATTCAGAGCCCATATACTGGCATAGGTATTCAAAGGTCAGAAAGGACCTTTGTGATCACCTAATCTGAGCTCCTGTATAACACAGGCCAGAGATCTTCCCCAAAGTAATTCCTGGAGCAGATCTGCTAGAAAAACATCCAATCTTGATTTTAAAATAGTCAGTGATGGAGAATCCATCACGACCGTTGGGAAGTTGTTCCAATGGTCAATTACTCTCACCATTAAAAATGTATGCCTTATTTCCAGTATGATTTTGTCTAGCTTCAACTTCCAGCCTTTGGATTGCGTTATATATGTCCGTCGGGGGTGTGGAAACACCACACCTCCTAGTGACACAGCAAGGATGACAAAACCCCCAGGGTAGCTGCAGCTAGGCCAACAGAAAAGTGCTTCTGTCAGCATAGACAGCATTGTTTGGGGAGATGGCGTTCCTCCTTCTTTCAGGTGTACGCTTCATCTGCACTAAGGGGCTATGCTAGCATGTGCTGTGTAGGGTAGATATAGCCTGAGCAACTCTTCCGGAATCAGTGTTACACTGGGTATTATTCCAGTGTAAAGGGCCTGATTGGATCATACTCCCACTGACATCAATAGGTCCGATTCTCATTTATACTAAGGCCCTGTAGCGAGGCGAGGGCTCACCAGCGTGGCACCTCCTGCTGGTCATCTCAGGAATTAGCTCTTTCCAGCCCAGAGCACCCTCTGTAGGCCAGTGTCTTGCCTGCCACTGGCCCAGTGTCCCTCCCAGACCCCAGTGCCCTTTACCCTGGGGTTCTGCCCCAGCAGTACCCCCCACACTCTGGGTCTCCCCTCCCAGGGGAACCCCCAACCCTCTAAACCCACCTTGCCTCAGGGGCTACTGCCAGTCATCATCTAGCCCCCGCTCACTGGGGCAGACTGCAGTGTAATGGCCACAATTGGCAAGGGGTTAGGACCTGCTGCCTTTGCCTATCCTCAGGCTGCCCCTCTGCAGCCCCAGTACCTTTTTGGGTGTTTACCAGGCTGGAGCTCCCCAGCTCCCTTTGCCCTTCCCCAGCACTGCTCTACTTAAGGTACCTTGCTCCCAGGCAGCTAGCCCTTCCCACTCCAGGGCTAGAGTGAGCCTCCTCTAGCCCACAGCCCTCTTATAAGGGCCAGCTGGGCCCTGATTAAGCCAGCCACACCTGTGGTCAGCTACACAGTCAGCTTCCCCCAGCTGTCCTTAATCCCTTTCCCCAGCCATAGCCCTCGCCAGGGCTGCTTTTACTATTGGCTCTCCCAGGGCTGTTTTAACCCCTTCAGGGCCGGAGCGGGGGTGACCACCCCGCTACAGCCCCTTTAAACTGTTAGAGTGGTGTAAAAGTGTCTCAGTCTAAATGAGGATGAGGGTCCAATGAGCGTTGAATGAAGCCTTAAGTAACAGCAGAATTTGGCCCAAAATCTTGAGTTCCATTATCGGGTTCTGTGTTGCCGTTCATCTTCTACAGTCATTTTCACCAGTGCAAACAGAGTGTAAACCACAGCCCTTCTGCTCTGATTTTACACCCATTTTGCACCGGTGTAAATGTTGGCGTGGGCCAGGGTTGTCAAAGAAGCATCTGACTCTAAATGGGATTTCAGCACCTAATTCTCTGAGGCCCAATTGACAATCCCAACCACAAACTGCACAGCAATGGCGAATAAGGCCCCATGGATGTCCAGCAGTATTCATGCTGCCTACCGAAGGGAAATAGTTGTCTTACGGTTTCTGGATCTATTAATCCAGGACAATTGGCTTTTCAATATGAAATATAAACATGGTCAGGTGCTAATGCTGGTCAGCATGTCCCATAAAGAGAAAGTCAGGGAAATAATAACAATACCTGTCAGCTAGCCCGTTTCATCTGTTGATCTCAAAGTGCTGTATAAATGAGGTCAGTATCATTAACCCCATTTTATAGATGGGGTAACTGAAGTGACTTGCTAGGGTCATCCAATAGATCAGTGATAGAACTGGGCACAGAACGCAGTACCACTTCAATGCCCTATCCATTAGGACACAATACCACAGTCTTTTCATATTATAAAAGAAACTTTGCCAAACTATTTCTGGATGAGGGTGAAGAAACTTTCATCTCAGTTCCCTGTTGTTCTTGCCCTTGCACCATTTAAAATAGTGAGGAGAGCATGCAAATGCTAGTGAGCATGGGAGTATTTCACACATACTACACACAGGTGTAAGTGACTTTGCAAGACTCAGACCAATGGAAAATGAGGATCATGTAATCTGATTTCACTTAGAACTGGCCTACACATAAGGTTGCACTAGTTTAATGAAAGGTGTGATTTTAAACTAGTGCTACTTTGCATATGGAAACTTCAATCCGTTTACACCTGGCTTATAGTAGTTTAGCCTGAATTGCACAAAACTAAATGGCTATAACCAGTTTGAAACTGATATGAGTGTCCACAAAGTGTTTAACTACTTCATTTTAAAAACCAATTTAAGACAAACTGATGCAACTCCTGTCTATAGACAATCCATTAGTGGAATATTCATTGGTTCCATCTGTGGAACATTATCTTCATCGGGAAAAAGGTGTTTTCTACATTGAGTTAGGCGTGGTCTACACTTCAGCATAGCTACATCAGGTAGAAGTGTGATTTTTTAAACTGAATTAGCTATGTCAGTATAAACCCTACTGTAGACACATTTATATTGGCATGTTTATGTCTCTCAAGCCTGGTCTACCCTTAAAAGTTAGGCTGACATAGCTATGAAAAATGTCATGCCCTGTGCAGTGTAGTTAGATCACTCTATCACCCACTGGAGACCCAGCTAGATCAACAGAAGAATTATTCCATCGAACCAGCTACCACCTCTCAAATGGGTGGACTGACTACAGCGATGGAAACCCCCCGTCCATTGCTGTAACTCTGCCACTGTAGTGCTTCTAGTATAGACATAGGCTTAGGGACCAGTATTGGTGCAAGCTATACCAGCAGAAGTACTCTAATGCTAGTATAAGTGGTGTCTACACTAGGTCCAGGTCTACACTACAAAGTCAGCATAGATGTGCCAGACAGAAGTGTGAAAAAACCACACCCCCTAGCCAACATAACTATGCCAGCAAAACCCCCAGTGTAGATGTAGCTAAGCCAATAGACTAGCACTCTATCAGCATAGCTAACGTTATTCGGGGAGGTGGTTTTACTACACCGACAGAATAACTCCTATTGGCATAAGCTGTGTCTACACTAGGAGGCTCTGCCGGTATAGCTATGCCACCAAAACTTTTCTAGTGTAGACAAGGCCTTAGCTATCCAACAAATCAAAGATAGATTTTACTTTGATACAGCTAGTCCAAGTCAATCCTACACCCCCCGACCTGGGGTTTACCTGGCCTACCTACATTGAGTTCAAAATAACAGGGCCTTGTCTCCTGTAGGATTTTATAGCAAGACAGGTATGTCCATGTACTACCCTTCTTTGCAGTCAAGACATACTCTCCATAGCCAACATGCCACCAGCATGAGTTGTAACAACCCTGGGAGGTCTCCCAGGAGACACTTTGCAGAGAGCTCCGTAAGAACATAAGAATGGCCATACTGGGTCAGATCAAAGGTCCATCTAGCCCAGTATCCTGTCTTCTGACAGTGGAAAATGCCAGGTGCCCCATCCACCCCCTGTCACCCATTCCCAGCTTCTGGCAAACAGAGGCTAGGGACACCATCCCTGCCCATCCTGGCTAATAGCCACTGATGGACCTATCCTCCGTGAACGTATCTAGTTCTTTTTTTGAAGACAAGATTAAATACAATGATTGGGAGAGGAACTATCCAATTATACTAAGGGCTGGACAACCCAGGAATTCTCTTCCACAACATCTGTGTGTCTCTGCTGTCCTATGGGCTATCAACATCATCCCCTGATCTCTAGGGAAGCAAAGGTACGTCTTTTCTTAAATGCCTAGTATGAAAAATCTTTTAAATTTAGTAGAGAAAGGAATAACAAGAATCAATGGCAGGAAGTCGGAGTCAAACTAATTCAAATGACAAATAAGGCACCATTTTTTACCAGTGAGGGTGATTAACCATTGGAACAAACTCCCAAGGGAAGGGGTGGATTCTCCATCTCTTGATGTCTTCACATCATGACTGGATGCCTTTCTGGAAGAGATGCTTTGCTCAAACACCAGTTATTGGGGCTACATAGAGGAATAACTAGATGAAATTCTCTGGCCTGTGTGATAGAGGAGGTCAGATTGGATGATACTAATGGTTCCTTCTGGCCTTCAACTCTATTGATCTAGCAAAGGCAAAGCTCCCCTTCACTGCAGACTTCAGCATTTAGTTTAGAGGTAAACACAAGTGCAGACCAAAGCTCAGGGGCCTGACTTGGCTCTCAGTTTCACCAGTGTAATTCCAGAGCAACACACATTGAAACAGAGTTGAGTTTGGCCTTGCCAAAACTGGAGGGTTGCCCCAAATTCAGCTACCGTTGGCCAACAATGGCATAGATTCTTCAGCACAAGTGTAGCCTGCCTTGTACAAAACTAAATGGATATAACCAATTTGAAACAGATAGGAGTGTCCACAAAGGGTTTAGCCAACTCATTTTTTAAACTAGTTTATGTGAAACTGGACTGCTCTATGCCATGATTTCCACAGATGCAGTTAACTCCAATTTCTAATAGCTGTAAACAGGGGTGCTGGAAAAATTTGTATAGTGGGGATGCTGAGAGCCATTGAACCAAACTGTAAACCCTGTAGATGATGGAAACCACTTCAAACACCCTGAGTTCCAGCACCAATGGCTATAAACTGCACTGGAGGAAATAGTAACTGCACCTGTCTACACTAGGGGTTTGCACTGGTGGGTAGCTACACCAATGGCTGTAATCAGGGCAAATCCCCCAGTATAGAGAAGGCCACACTCCAGATTTACACTAGTGGAACAGAGTAGAATTTGGACCTAAACGCTCAGAAGAAATTGACCTCACTGAGCTGGGCCCTGAAAGGGGGAAATGCCTTCTGCAAATGTATCCCTGAAGTTTCTTTTCTTCCCTTTATTAATCACAGAAGGAAAGGCAGTTCCATTCCCCTCCAGTAAATATAGCAGAGCCATTAATTCTGTCTGCAGAGCCTTCAGCTCATTCAACTTTCTCTCTGTTTAGCTCCTGCCAGAAACAATAAATAGATGAGCTCAAATTTTCATTCACCATGTCCTAATTCACCAGTCCACCCTTATTCAACAAAGCACTTAAACCCAGGCATGATTTTAAGCATGTGCTTAAAGTTAAGGGTATGCTTGAGTGCTTTGTTAGATTGCAGTACTGACAACCTCAACAATGCAAAAATTTTGAGATTGGCTTAAACATAATGAAATTTATTTTATAATAAATTGGAGGGTTCCTTTGGCTTAGGGCTTTTGAGCATTTAGGGGCCTGGTTTTCAAGCTTTTTCCACATCCAGGAGGGTGGGAAATTTTTCTGTTGCAATTAAAGTAGTGATGCTCATATATTCGCCTGACTCCTGGAGCAGGGGCTATTAAAAAACACCACAAAATATCACAAGACTTATGAGAAAACTGCAAAAGATTGCAACCGGGGTGGATGCAAGCACATGCTTAAATACTTTGCTGAATTTAGGGCACAAGTCACTTTAATGGGACCAAGCTTGGGCCCTGTCTCCGTAGAAATGCAACAACTTTCCTTTGTACTGACTTTATTTTCAATTGTGTGCGTGATTCCCCTTCTGGGTTTGCACGCCACCAAAATACCTCGGACCAACTCCCACCCCTCCTCCCCATATTTTGCAGATGCAACTGATTCAAGCACACCAGGAGAAGGACTGGATTTCTGAATTAGATGTGACACCGTACTGGCTTTGTATATAATCCTGAGGTTTTCTCCAAATAAGAGCAAAGTATCAACAGTGCCTTCTGTTTCTAAATGTGCTGCTGCCATTCGTTGATGGACAGTTATTGAAGTAACTCAGCAGTGGGATTTTAAATGGTTATAATATGAACCGCTCTCAAGGTAACCATTACTATCTCTTAAAAACATTTTATTACTAGGGCAAATGTATGTTTTAGCAATGCTCAGATGGCTACTTAATGTCATGTTTATCCCAGGCCAGAAGCTCCTTGAAATAAATGAGAGTTTAAGATCCAGTTTCCCTTTTTGTGTAATGGAGCTAAAGTTGTTTAAATCATCGGCTTCCTTATAAACGTTTCACTTTAAAAAGTCGGCCTATTCTTCTCCATTAAAAGTTCATTCATCACAAGTGGGGAAAGGGGAAACTGTGGCAAATATCTTTCGGGAAAGATTGATGGAGATTAAGAACGGTCTCTTTAAATCATGGCTCCATTGCGGCGCTAGCTTCTAGTCCTGAGAATGGGGCAGCGTGCCGTCCCGGCGCTGCAGAAGCAGAATGAGAAGGAGATTGTGACATAGGCTACAACCACCCTGCAAATGAAGGGGGGATCATAGGTATACTCATGTTAGCTTTAATCTAGCTATTGCAAGTAACAGTAGTATTGAAGATGTGGTGGCATGGACTTCAGAGCAGGTTAGCTACCCAAGTACATACTCAGGGTCCCTGGTGAGCTTATACTGGGGTTGCTAGCCCATGCAGAAGCTGTGCCATCACATCTACACTACTCTTGTTACTAGCAAGTTAAAGCTACTGCAGCTACGCCAAGCCATGTTACAATCACACACATTTCACTGCAGACATATCTCCAGAGAGTCACAACCTAGTACCTGATTCCACCCCTACCTGCTCCAGTCTCTATATCCCCTGCCCTATGCCCAGCGGCCGTGCTAATCCCCTGACACACTGGTACAGCTGCTTCTGCTGGTACATGTGGAGGGCACAAAGGGGGGCCTTTTCTGTCCACACCCAGAGGCACAGGAGAGCATAGCAATCCCAAAGCAGCTGCTCTCCTCCACCCTGTGCTGCTCCCACGAAATGGGTAGCCAGAGTAGGAGATTAAAGGAGAATTTTACACCTCCTTACTCTACAGGATGGCACGTGAGATGGGCCACAAGCCAGACTTATTGTTTTTTTTTTTAAAAAAAGATCAATTTATTATTTATTTATTTATTCAAATTTGTAAAATAAAATATAGATCGACTGGAATGTGGCTATCTCATAGAAGTCACACTTGTATTAAAGTTCCATTTATAAGCAGGACATAAAGGGTTAACCGATGGTTCATAGCTATCTCAATCAATTGTTATAGTGCCCAGGTTGTTTATAATTAGGCTTGGCACCATTTTTTTTTAAAATAATTTTGACAGATAATGTCAGTGTTTATTTTAAATCATTTTCCCAACTTTTATCAACTTAAATTTTCACAGCTGCAGGAAATTGTGGGGGGGTGGGGCGGGGGTGGCCATCAGACAATAATTATTTCATGGTAGCACAGATGTTGAGATTCAAAAAGTTAAAGCTTTATATCCACTAAAGCACATATACAAAGTCAATCCCCTCAAATCAAACCTGAATACCTCTTCAATTAGCACTTTTGCCTACCTGTAAATTTCGATTATTAACAGTGGACATATTTTTTTCATGAGTTTGTGCGTGTGGTGAAATCAACGTTTACCAACATTTGCTGATAAAAATCTAATCCATCCAAGCCTACTGATAATCATGGCTAGTAATGAGATCTATAGTACTTTCTACTGATGTGTTTATAACCATCAGTAACGCAAACCACTCCTGTCTGTAAATACATGTAATCAAATACGCATAGTCCGCTACGGACTCTTGTGCCAGCCAGAGTGACTACAGTTGATGATGTCACACCAGACATTGTGTAGTGAAGTTTCCAGATCAGGGTCAATCCTGGGAATCCACGAACCCATTGATTTCAATGGAGCTACAAACATTTATTCCTGCCAAAGATCTGCTCCTGGGTGTGAGATCCTGGCCCCATTGCAGGGAATGGGGAAACGCCCATTGACTAGAGTGGAGCTAGGAATTCACCCCATGGCCCTGTTGTGCTAGGCACTGTACAAACATGTAACAAAGAGATGGTGCCTTCTCCAAAGAGCTTACAACCTTATGTAAACCAGTTGTAAATGGAACTTCAGTATAAAGTGAAGAGGGAGGATGGTCCCATGGGTAAGGGTCTGGAATGGGACACACAAGCTGCAGGATTCATTCTGGGATTTTCAAAGGAGCCAAAGGGGTGACAGCACTGCCAGCTTGAAACACTCAAAAATCAAGAGTCAGGATCCCCAAAGTAATGATATTAGCGTAAAATCATGAGATTTTTTTAAAAATAACAATATCCAGCTCTGACCTAGTGCTTTGGACCAGTAGATCTCAAAGCTCTTTCCAAAGGAAGTCAGTGTCATTATCCCCATTTTACAGCTGGGGAAACGGAGGCACAGAGAGGGGTAAGTGACTTGCCTCAGATCACCCAAAAGGCCAGCTGCAGCATTGGGAGTTGCATGCAGGTCTCCTGAGTCCCAGCCCACTGCTCAACCCACTAGGCTACACTATCTCCCTACTTGCTGGGCTCTCAAGCACAAGTGTGAGAAGCTTACCTTTCTTTTTAAACTGGCTGCTGGGATGCATATCTAATCACATGTCTCCAGAAGCTGGGGCTTTAGGAAAAACATTACATTATAATGAAACTTGTGATAAAGTCATAAGAGAGGGTAACACTGGAGTTAATTGGCCAACTCCCACTGATTTTCATTAGGAGCTGGGGATCTAACCCCCCTAGATCTCTTTGAATACCTCAGCCCCTCAATCCCTGGCTTTGGTACAGATACACTGTCTGACCTTCAGATGGAAGGGACTGAGGGGAGTTAGGCACACAACTTGCACTGGCTGAGAGTTGGGTACCTCATATTTTTAGGGCATGCCTTCACTGCAGAGTTAATTTGGGCTCTTGTTTGCCCCAACCCCTTCCCATCCACACACAAACCCTCTCACCAGAAATGGTGCTTTAAACCCACGCTAGCGGGGGCTATAGGCTAGGGCCAAAAGCCACTTTCCCTCAGGCTGGTATCCCAGTGAGGATGCAGGCTGAATCACTCAGTTGCTGATAGCTCTCCAATGCCTTCCCATAATTTCCCCCCATTAGGCTCATTTGGCCTTGTCTGCAGACAAAAGTTGCACCACTTTAACCATACTGACAGAGGTAATGCGATACAATTTGGCCTAGTGTGGACGCAATTATATTGCTATAAATGTGCTCATACCAGAATAGCTTGTTCCAAACACAGTATACCTGTGTCCACACTGGACTGGTATAATTCCACTGGTAAAAAATCATCCTGGTAACTGACATAATTCTGAGTGCAAAACTGATGTGGAAAGTTGGCCTTAATCTCTCTATGCCTGAGTTCCCATCTGTAAAATGGACATAAACACCTCCCTTTCTCCCATTCCTTATCTCTTTAGGTTGTCAGCTCTTCAGAGCAGGGACTGTTTCCCATTATGTGCATGTGCAGCACCTCACACTGCGGGGGCTCTCATCTTAGATGATGTCTATGGTCACTGGAATAATATAGATAACTAATGATTATAATAAAGATGAAGAAGAAGAAGGCTGAGCAATATCCACTAGCTATTTCAATTGCACACAACCCTTTTTTTATGCAGAGCATTAAGGGCATCATTTTCAAACTTGGGTGCCTTGTCTACACCTAAAGCTTAGGTCGACCTAGCTACATTGCTCAGGATTGTGAAAAATGTCATGCTCTGTGCAACAGAGTTAGGTCGACCTAACCGCCATGGTTAATGCAGCCAGGTTGACAGAAGAAATATGATAATAGGACACTGTTCAATCTAGCAGAGAAAGGTTTAACATGATCCAGTGGTTGGAAATTGAAGCTAGACAAATTCAGACTGGAAATAGGTGTAAATTTTTAACAATGACATTAATTAACCATTGGAACAACTTACCAAGGGTGGCGGTGGATTCTCTGTCACTGATCATTTTTAAATAGGGATTGGATGTTTTTGTAAAAGATCTGCTCTAGGAATTCTTTTGGGGAAGGAAGTGTTATACAGGGGATCAGACTAGACGATCACAATGGTCCTGTCTGGCCTTGTAATATATTAATCTATCTATGAAAAAGTCTAATTCATTAACAAAGCATACACACAATCATACACACACACCTTTCAAAGGATCCCTCCTTCTAGCAACAGCCTTAATATTTCTTCAGATGGTTTGCAGTTGATTTGTGTTATTTTTTCTGTTACCTCTATGTATAAGTACAGGACATGTACAGATTGCAAAAACATTCAAGTTGCTGTTTTATGACATGTGCTTTCGTATCAATTAACCTGTGCTTCCCTATGCAAAATAAATTTCATTTATAATTGCTCCACGTACGATTTTCTTTGTGTGTTTGTGTCCTAACTCTGGTGGGGTGGTAGCACTTGCACAGTTAAGGGTGGGACACAGCTGATATTTCTAAGCACTCTAAAATCCACCTGCTGACTTAGATTGTCTTCAGTAAACATAGGCTCATGGGACTTTCCAGATGGGATTGGACCCGAGGTCCATCTTGCTCCGTATCTCATCTCTGACGGTGGTCATTACCTAGCAGATGCTGCAGAGAAAGGTGTAAGAACTTGGCAGTAGCATATGTGGGATAATCTGTCACACAACTGAGGTCTCATCCTGATCTCTGTGGGTATCTTTACACTGCAGTGTGAGGCCAGGGTTAGCAGAATTCAAGTTAGCAGACGCGGGTTTTGTTACCCTAGAGCAGTGGTTCTCAAACTGTGGGTCGGGACACCAGAGGGGGTTGCGACCTCATTTGAAAGCCAAAATCCGAGCTCTACCAACCAGGGCTGAAGCTCTCAAGCTTTGGCACCCCCCAGCATGGCAGGGCTTGGGCTTTGGCCCCCCAGCCTGGGGTGGTGGGGCTCGGGCTTCCCTTCCCAAGGTCATGTAGTAATTTTTGTTGTCAGAAGGGGGTCATGGTGCAATGAAGTTTGAGAAACCCTGACCTAGAGCTTGAGCATCTACACTCATTTGTAACCCCATGCTAACAATTGTTGAACCCTGTGGTCCCAACCTGGGGCTCCAGTGTCTATAGAGCATTATGTAACCACCCATATCCTAAGACCACCAAGCATCCTCCCAAAATGCAGCCTCTCTAGCCCTTTGTTTATGGTGCAGTGTAAGAAAACGTGATTCTCCACCAAACTTGACTGTCCAGAGGACAAAGAAAGTTGGCCCATGGGATTGTGGAATGCTTTTGGCAGACTCCCGAAGCACAAATCCAGTGGAGTTGTGTCTACACTGCAAAGCAATAGGACTTGAACCCAGGGTCCCGGCTTGACTCAGGCTCAGACCCATCACCCTCCTGGGGTTCCTAGGACCCTGGTTCCGAGCCCTGGGTTAGTGCAATTTGTGTCTAGATGGAAAGGGGTGGGGAGGTTAGACTTGACCCTAAGTTTGAACCTGGGCTTATATTACAACGTAGACATGCCCTAAGAATCAGAGACTGGCTAAACCCAGAGCAGGAGGTTTAACATTCCTTCCCAAACTTTTGTTATAATTAATTATGATAACACCAAGTGAGGGCTCTACAAAAAACTGGTCTGTTTGTATCTCATCGCTATTTTTCACAATGTTTAACAGAAATCATGGCAAAGCTGAGTATAAGCTGTCCTCACTGGCCTTAATCATGCAGAAAAGGAATGAAATGGACACATTCCTAAAACAGTGAAAGACCCAGAGACAGAGAGAGACTGGAGGCAATTACAGACCCCTGTGTGAACGCTTCAATATCTTTCATTATATCAGTAAAATTAAAACACATGGAGCGAACATATAAAATTGGCTGGCTAATAACAGAAGTAAAAAGTTCTTAATCAGACACGTGACCCTATAAAATAAAGGGAATAATTGGAAAAGCTATCTAATTTATCTATTGAATGCCTCTAACACGCTCTTTATCACTTAGATGGACAGAATATAATTGGTACGGTGAAAGCCATCAATCTTAGGAACTGGGCTTCCTGTACAGGGTACAACTATTACTGTCATATTATGACACCATAATATCAAGATCAATGACATTTTAAATGCACTCCAGTTATGGGCAATTGGTGACAATAAAAACAGTGACAAATTGATGAAACAAGCACCAAATGATCTGGTGTCTAAAATAAACCATAAATAATCTTCTTAAAAAATATGTTCACCGAATTCAGTCACAGGGGGTGGGGGGATATCTGACTTCCCCAGCTGATCAATTTCCTTCAAGTATATTTTCGAGTGCTGAATTATCTGATGGACTGCAATTTTCTTGAAGAGGAAATTTTCTGATTTGATTTAAGGGTCATTCCCATGCCACTTAATAATGCTATCATTAGCATAATTGTGGCCATAAGAAGGAATGGTATCATTTAAAAATGAAAGCCTCCGAGTTATTCTCTGGCTGAAAAGTCAACACAGTTGCATGGTACACATAATGCATTTTAGAAAAAATACATCAGGACAGCATTTTTTCCTGCTGTGTTATGTACCTTAAATAATCATAATAATGATACTTAACTCTTGTATGATGCTGTTCATCTGCAGATTTCAAAACACTTTGCAAAGGAGGTTAGTATCGTGACCACAATTTTTACAAATGGGGAGACTGAGGCACAGAGATAGGAAGTGACTTGCCTTGGGTCAGCCAGCAGGCAAGTGACAGACCTGGGAATAGAACCCAAGTCTCCTGGGTCCCAGCCCAGTGCCCAGTTCATTGGACCAAAAGAGCTTGAGGCTGACACTGAGATTTTTCAAAACCACCCATGGGAACCGGACACTCAAATCCATTAGGCAGCGCTGAGGAGTTCAGTCTGAGTGATCTGTGCATGAGGAAGCATTGTCTCGTAATTAGAGTAGGAGGCTGGGACTAATGAATTCTGGGTTCTGTCGTGGACTCACTCTGGCGCAAATCACTTCCCCTTTCTAGGCCTCCCCATCTGGAAAATCAGGACAATGATACGTGGCTAGCTTACAGGGGTGGGGTTCATTGTTGGGGCCCCATTGCACGAATCACTGGGGGATGTTCTTTGGCTTGTGTTATGCAGGAGGTTAGACTAAATTAGTGGTTCTCAACCAGGGGTACGTGTAGCTCTGGGGATAGACCAACTCATCTAGATATTTGCCTTGTTTTACAACAGCCTCCATAAAAAGCACCAGCGAAGTCAGTACAAACTACAATTTCATCCAATGACTCGTTGATACTGCTCTATATACTATATCAACGGTTCTCAAACTTTGGGTGAGTTGGTTTTAATGGAGTCACCAGGGCCAGCATTAAACTTGGTAGGGCCCAGGGCCGCTGGGCAGGGCTGAAGCTGAAGCCTGAGTTTTTAAGTGAGGTGAAATGGGGTACGCAAGTCAAATCAGACTCCTGAAAGGGGTACCGTAATCTGGAAAGGTTGAGAAACACTGGACTAGATGACCACAATATTCCTTTCTGACCTTAAAAATCTACAGAATCTGTGAGATACTAATGTGACAAATTGAACATCTAGTTTTATTTATTTAATTTACTTATTCAAGTTGGATTTTTACAAGCTACAGTAAAAGAATATCAGAGAGTATAAGCTTCTGGGATCCCTTGCCAGCCCTTTAAAAATGCGTTAATAAAGTGCCCTTTCAATTACCCTGATCAACCACATAACCTAGCAGATACATGCATATAGGAGCTAAGGTCCTCCTCCTTCACAGCTATCCATCCCCACCCAATACCTGTCCTTTCAAGAGCAACCGAGAAAAGGTTGACTTTGCAGCTGGCCCCAAAGGCTAACAAACATAAACCAGGGGGGTTTCACTTCTAGCCACGAGCTCTCAGAATCTGAAGTCCTCTGGAACTCTCAAGTTACTTGGGCTTTTGCATTAGCGGCTGAGAGAGGAGAGAAAGCCGTTTGTCATAGAAGGCACATAAGCAGCACACAATTTATGAACTTTTGCGAATGAATAATACTTTACATTCCTCAAGGCCGTTTGAACACCGCCTTATTGAATTGGGCTCAGAATAGCTCCCTCCGAAGTGCTTCCGAGGCCCCCTCTTATTCCATCTTCTTGATGAATATGAAATGTGAGTGAAAGTTGGGGATTGTGAAACTTTGACAGTTCCTTTATGATCCCAGAGTGATTTTCTTTGAGGTGCTAATAGATTTTCTTTGGTACACATATTACGGCAATATAAAAAGGCAGGCTAACTGCTTCATTCTGGCAACTCACTGGCTGGTAATGAGGAAACATTTTCACAGGGAAAGAAAAAAAAAACCATGACTGTTTCAATGTTTCAATAAGAGGGACAGCAGCAACTCAGTCAGCTGTGAATGAGCATGGAGGGGCCTGAATTGCTTTTCTCTCAATATGGAGCCGGGACATGAAACTGATATGCTTTATCTTCATAACTTCCCAGCCTAAGACTTGTCTGCAGAGGGAAAAAGGGAGAGATTTTCTTTCCTGCTGTAATTTTAATCAGCAGGCAATGGGACTATAGAATCGCCTGTCACCATCTATAAAATATTGCCTGGTGGAACCTTTGCAAAATGATTGTCTCATGGCAACTTGGATTATCTACCCTGAGTACTGAAAGGCCCACGCTTCTTATTTATTTAGATTTAAACTCATAAAGAGAGGCCTGTCCAAGGCTCAAAGGTAACATTTTCAGAAGTGCCTGTGGGCAAGATTTTCAAATGAATTTATGTGCCTAAAGATGCAGCCAGGTGGCTACTAGAATTTTCTAAAGCACTAAAACAACGTTACTCCCATTGATTTCCATGGGAGTTAGGTACTGAAATACCGTTAAAAATCTGGCCCTAGGTGCTTAATCTGTTTAAGTGCTTTTGAAAATCCCACTAGACACCTAGTTGCATCTGTAGGTGAGTGAATACTCTTGAAAACCTGGCCCTAAATCCCTTAACAGACTTAGGGCAAGTCTGCACTACAAAATTAAGTTGACCTAAATTACTTCCATGTACCGCCACCTCAGTAATTAAATCACTTTTCCATGTCCACACTACACTCCTCGTGTTGGTGGTGTGCATCCTTACCGGGAGTGCTCGCACTGATTTAACGTTGGCATTGTGGGATGGCTTCTGAAAGGCAACAACAGTCGATGTAAGTGTCCACACTGACACTGCAATGACCTAACCACGTTGACCTAATTATATGCCTCTCGCGCAGGTGGAGTTATTCGTCTGGTGTTGTGGGTGAGTTACATCAGTGGGAGCTACATTTTAGTGTAGATGCTTACACAGTTAGGGTGGCATGAACTGCCTTACATTGACCTTACTCTGTAGTATAGACCAGGCCTTAATCCCATTCCCAGAAGTAATTTGGCATTTAGGAGCCTAAATCTCCTTGAAAGTTAATGGAATTTAGGCTCCTAAATCCTTAGGCCCTTTTGAAAATGATATCCCAAGTGCCCTAACAAATCATTAACAATGCATACATAGAATGACATCCCAGCAGCACCACAGACATCATCCCGACAGGACCTCAGCCTCAGACATCCACAGAAATGCCACTTCCCCTCACCCTCCCCTCACCCATCCATCAGCAGTGTCTTTCTGCAATTCTTAAAGCGGTCTGGAAAAGTGTGTGTATGGGAGGGAAGGTCTGTCCTAATCTGGGATTAGCAGTTTCTGTAAAACAGTGATTTAAAATGAGCCCCTCAGCAACCTGGCATGATTTTTAATTGTTTGTTTTTGCCAATTCTGTGAGCTCTTGCATTCTTCCCTCGTCCCCCCTCCGCTCCAGGCCCCCCCTCCCTCACCCCCCCCCCCCCACACACCATTTTAGGCACTTTCTTTCTGGACAGAATACTACAACTGACTAAAGACTTTAGGATTTCTCTCACCTTCTCGAAAACTGTCCATGATGGATCAGGTCTGACCTCGGTAATACAGCTTGTAAAAAAAAAATACATCACAACTTCGTTCCCAGGGTAGAATTGGGAGTTTGGCTAAATAAACATTTCCTTGGAAAGTGTCTGCTTTCCTCGAACACTTTTGGTTTTTCATTGGAAATTCCCAAACTACACATTTTTGGCCAAATACTAATTTTTGGTCAGTTGTCAGCCGTTTTTGGCCAAATATTGGAAAATATTTTGGCTTACTTTTTTTTTGACGAAAGGTCAAAAATTTCTGTGGAACGTGCCTCCCGCCCCCATTTTCAGACGAGCTCTGTTGAGCAGTATTATAATCAGAGGGTTTAACTATTAGAACAAGCTACCAAAGGAAGGGGTGGATTCATCATTGATTTGAAGGCTTCAGATCAAGACTAGATGGAAGACAGGCTTTAGTCTTGGTGAAATTCTATGGCTTGTGTTATACAGGGGTCAGGAATAGACGATTTAATGGTCCCTTGGCCTTATAATTCTCTATACTTGGTCCTGCCTCAGTGTGGGGGGGGGGATGGACTAGCTGATCTCTTGCGATCCCTTCAAGCCCTATATTTCTATGATTCTATGAATCTATAATTGCATTTCATAGGCACAGAGTTGCCAATTTTACCAATTTTATGAGTCTTGTAACATTTGGAGTTTTTCTAAGGGCTTGTCTACACCTGAAATGCAGGGCTTCAGCAGGGACACTGCCTATGCCGACGGAAGGGGTTCTCCCATAGGCATAGGTAATCCACCTCCCTAGGAAGTGGTAGCTAGGTCGATGGAAGACCTAGTGCTGTCTACACTGGGGTTAGGTTGACTTAGCGACTGTGGATTTTTCACACCCCTCAGTGACATAGCTGGGTCAACATAACTTTTTAGTGTAGACCAGGTCTAAAAGCCCAGACTCTTAAAATCAGGTGATTACAAGAGACAGCTTTCATTTCAAAAATAAAGTTTCTAGCCCATTTTTAAGCCAGTCACGTGGTTTTTGACCATTTGTGTTTGGCAATACTATAGGTATCACATCAGGACACTGTTGCATTGCAAACTCAAGTCTACTTCAGTGACTGCTCTCAGACTTAAGCCTCTTTTGGCCATTGGGATGTCATTGGATACATGTATTTATTTTTCCTGCAGGTGTACTTTAAAAAAATCAAATATGATTATTTAAAAATATGACCCAAAAATTTTAATGGGGAATTTTCCCTATGAAATTTCTTGTGGGGGAAATTCTTAATATGTACCCAGGTCTAGTTGGGAGTTAAGTGTCTAAATCCCTTGGGAATCCTGGGCAACAGTTATATTCTAGCTAGTTTAACTATATTAGTCTTATTCCTATAAAGGCTTGGAAGGATTAGATTTTTATGTTGATTTCACCATTTACTCACAACCCATTTACACACCATTTAAATACGTTTCACCATTTACACAAAAAATATTTCCGTCGCCAGTAACCAAAATTTACAGATATGCAAAATAGAAAAAATGCTGCTTGAGAACTTATTAGAGTTTAATTTAAGGCTAAAATGTGGACATATGAAGTTGACGGTTTGTGTTTTCACGGTTATAAAGCTTTAACTTTTTTCATCTCAGCATGTATTGCCATTAAATAATTACTGTATGACCCCCTCTAATTTCCTACACCTGTGAAAATTTAAAATGATAAAAATTAAAAAAAGCTTCAAACCCATAAATTTTGCACAATTGTGAACAGTTAAATAGAAAAAATGCTTAAAAATAAACATTGATATTATCCATAAAAATCATTTAAAAGCAACCAAATTCTGCCAAACCTATTTATATAACAGTAAATGAGCTTTCTTTCTTTCTTAATCTATTTAAATGTACAGGGGATGCCTCACAAAATAGATTCTGAGCTCTGTTCTCTCCAGTATTCTCAGCTGTTCTTCATTATGGGTCAAAGTCATGCCTAAGTCATTCAGGAAAAACTTCCACTGACTTTCCATTTCCAGCAGGAATGGGTTCTGAGACACGGGGACCTTAAACCTGTCACTCGTCGAGGATTGAATGCTAGTTATCCTGGGCCTGGAGCCAGACCTATGTTGTGGGAGGATTCCACATTTTGGGGAAGGCAGGAAACATTTCCCTGACAGGTTGGGATTTTTTTTTTTTTTGTTTGTTAAAAAATGGCAGCTGTTTGAAACTGCTCAGAGGTTTGGAATGTTCCAAGTAGCCACATTGGAGATGGATTAGTAGACAAAATGCAAGTGTGCAAAGCCTTTAGGATTTATCCCACAACGCTCTAAACTGAGTCACTCAAGGGGGATAGCCTGACCTTAAAGGCTAACTTCAATGGGGATTGCAATGGTATAACTTAGAATAAAATACGGCCCTTTGACTTGATTTTCATGACTACCATATCATAGCTAGTGCTCCATCTGGCTGTCCATCACAAAAACATCATACTGGGCCAGATGATCCTCCATCTTCAGAGCCAGATTTAGGCACAGGCACCAGAGGCCTATGCCTAGGGCCCCCGGCTCCTGGAGTCTCACAATGAGATCAGAATCTCAGCTTTCCTTGGCGGAAGATAAGAGCAAGTTTCTAGCTCTCATGGATGCAAAGAAAAGCTTGAAAAAAGAACAAAGTAGAACCTGCTGCCTGCCTGATTCTGCAGACAGCCTGAAGCAATAGCTCTGCGAAGTGCCGACAGCCCCACTGATCTGAACTCTGAAACCTGCTGCCATCCCAAGGAGGGCTGAGGCCAGGGGTCGGGCTACGGCATGGAGGTGTGATCATGGGGCCTCATGAGAGATGCTCATGGGGCCTCAGGGAGTATGTATACACTGCAGCTGGGAGCAAGCCCGGCTACACAGACTCATGCTAGTTTATCTTGAGCTAGTGCGCTAAAAATAGCAGGGTGGCTATTGCAGCTCCAGTGGGGACTTGGGTAACAGGGGGTTCGGTGAGCCCAAGCCGCAATACCCACACTGCTATTTTTATGCACTAGCACGTGGCTGTCTACCCGGGTTGGGAGGCCTGCTCCCAGCTGCATTTTACACAGACTAAGATTGTCGTAATCTGGCTTTGCTCAACAGGTGTAAATCATCATCTTCACTGATGTTAATGGAGCTATGCTGATTTACACCAGCAGGGGATCCGTTGTAGCCTCGTTAGCCTACATTAGTGTTACCTCTCTTCTGGGCCATGCTGTTAGCCAAAATTCTGAATCTTGCAGGTTGTTTCTGTTAGGATGAGAAACTGACAATAGAATCTGGTATGTCTTTGGTGCAATCTTCTTTAAATCCAGTGAATATCCACACAGTTCCCTGAACACAAGAGGAATCCAACAACAGGAGACAGTTTCTTTGCTTGTAATTGCAAGCCTCTTTCCAGCTAGCACTCTGCCCAGAAGGCTCTCTCTTTTGGCTTTCTCTCAGAGTCATGCTACCAGTGCTTCTCTTTCTGTCTCCTTTTTGGCTTTCCTGCTGCCTTCTCTGTAGACTGCTTCTCTCTCACAGTCACAGAAAGTCCCACCAAACAGTACCCAACCCCTGCTTTTGCATTCAGACCCCAGGGGCAACCCCTCACCCATGAGATCACAGGACTCAACTCCAATAATCCAGCCTTGCCGAGGTGACTCCTATTGCTTCAGTGATCACTAAACAAAAGGGGTATTTAATTGCTCCCTCATTTAGTCTGAATGGAACGCAACTATCATGCCCATTGGCTTGTGACCGTCCATAGATCAGAGACACTTCCTGGGAGCCGTCCAATTTCCTCCATAACTTTATAGGCCAATCAGTGACATGGGGAATCATTGCCAGGCCTGTCATAATATTTGTTTCTATGGAAAGTCATAAATTCATCCCCGGTGCTTCCCCCACTGAGTTTCATGGAGTTATACACCAGAATGATTCTGGATTTGCTGTTCTGGAGCTGGTGAGGTAGGAAGGAGGGAGTAGGCAACTGACATTTGGATGTTTAGACATTAAAGACAGAGATTTTCAATGTTGGCTATGGGATTTAGATGCACATCTCCCATGTTGTGCATCTCAATTCCTATGGCAGCTCTGAAAACTGTAAAATGAGGACAATGATACTGACTGGAGCTGTCAGAGCATTTTCATTGGCACAGTTTTCCCCTGGAAAATGCTGCTTTGATTAACTTCACTTGGGGTGGGGGTGGGGGAGGGAGGAATGAAAAGGAAAAAAAGTTTTGAAAATGTCAAAATGAATGAAACATTTAAATTTTTCCTTTCAAAATGACTTTTTATTTAGAAATTGACTTTGTTTTATATTTAAAAACTTGAAACGGTTGAGGCTGAAATGAAACAGTTAAGGTTCATCAAAACGGTTTTCTTTCTTTCTTTCTTTCTTTCTTTCTTTTTTTTTTTTTTTGAAATTTTTTACAGTGAAAATTTTTGAAATTCTGGCTTTCCATTCCATTTTGGGATTGAAAAAATAGTTGCAATTCCATGGGGCAGAAAATCCATTTTACCACAATCCCGAATACAGATGCTCTTTGCAACATGCTTTGAGAGCTACAGGTGAAAACTGTTAGATAAGAGCTGTTATTTGTATAACCACAGGGTCAAATAATTGGAAACCATCTAAATCAATGGCTCTCAACCTTTCCCATTCTGCCTCACACACCCCTTTCCATACTAGGATCACCCCAGGAACCCCTCCCATCTCTCTAGGATCTAGCCCCTCTCCCTCCTTCCTATCAGGGAGGTTGTGAAATTCTCGTCTAAATCATTCAGCTATTTCTCCCATGAAAACCTTACATGGAGGAAGAGCACATCAGAGACAAGGTGGGACTGACAGGTTATTTGGGCACTAGCGCAGCTCAATATTTTGAAGGCAGGTGGCCCAGAAAGTAAGGGGAGCTATGCAGTTTATGGTAAGTTTCCAAGAGAAAAAACCTCTTAGCTTCATGAGGAAGGACAATTTTTTCTCATCCACTTGGCAAATGGGTCACCCAACACCGCACAAGCTGTTGGAGTGGAAGTCATTCCAAGGCAAGACAACTTCTCCAGTCTGGGTCCCCACCCTGCCCCTGCCCCTTTTGTTTTAATAGGCAGGCTTTGTCTTGATTATATGTACAGATGAGGGCCAGATTACGGCCTGTCCTGTATGCCTGAGCAAGGAAGGAACATCTCTATTAAGTATCAGGGGGTAGCCGTGTTAGTCTGTATCCACAAAAACAACAAGGAGTCCAGTGGCACCTTAAAGACTAACAGATTCATTTGGACATAAGCTTTTGTGGGTAAAAAACCCCACTTCTCCAGATGCATGGAGTGAAAATTACAGATGCAGGCATTATATACTGACACATGTAACTTCTCTATGGCATCACTGCACGGGTTTCCCAGACCTGCTTTTGTGTGTGTGTGTGTGTGTGTATGTGTGTGTGTGTGTGCGTGCGTGCGCATGGACAAAACAGCCTCAATGGGGTCACTACTGGAACTGAGTGGGAATCGGAGTTTTCATTTTGTGGGGAATTCCATGATTTAAAAAAATATATGCTGTTCTGAAATGGAATGGAAACAAAAAAATTCAAAGTTTCCCATTATACAAAATTCCCACCCCCAAAATATTTCTGACCAATCAAAACATTTTGTTTTGATAAAATGGATACAACTGGGGCTTGGTCCTGCTTTGAGGAGGGGGTTGGACTAGATAGCTCAGTGGTTTGAGCATTGAGTTCAATCCTTGAGGATTGGAAACAAGCAGGGAGAACTGGAGGTCCTGGTGATGTCAAGGAATTATGACGTGATTGGAATAACAGAGACTTGGTGGGATAACTCACATGACTGGAGTACTGTCATGGATGGTTATAAACTGTTCAGGAAGGACAGGCAGGGCAGAAAAGGTGGGGGAGTAGCACTGTATGTAAGGGAGCAGTATGACTGCTCAGAGCTCCGGTACGAAACTGCAGAAAAACCTGAGTGTCTCTGGATTAAGTTTAGAAGTGTGAGCAACAAGAGTGATGTAGTGGTGGGAGTCTGCTATAGACCACCGGACCAGGGGGATGAGGTGGACGAGGCTTTCTTCCGGCAACTCGCAGAAGCTACTAGATCGCACGCCCTGGTTCTCATGGGTGACTTTAATTTTCCTGATATCTGCTGGGAGAGCAATACAGCGGTGCATAGACAATCCAGGAAGTTTTTGGAAAGCGTAGGGGACAATCTCCTGGTGCAAGTGCTAGAGGAGCCAACTATGGGGGGAGCTTTTCTTGACCTGCTGCTCACAAACCGGGAAGAATTAGTAGGGGAAGCTAAAGTGGATGGGAATCTGGGGGGCAGTGACCATGAGTTGGTTGAGTTCAGGATCCTGACGCAGGGAAGAAAGGTAAGCAGCAGGATACGGACCCTGCACTTCAGGAAAGCAGACTTTGACTCCCTCAGGGAACGGATGGGTAGGATCCCCTGGGGGACTAACATGAAGGGGAAAGGAGTCCAGGAGAGCTGGCTGTATTTCAAGGAATCCCTGTTGATGTTACAGGGACAAACCATCCCGATGAGTCGAAAGAATAGTAAATATGGCAGGCGACCAGCTTGGCTTAACGGTGAAATCCTAGCGGATCTTAAACATAAAAAAGAAACTTACAAGAAGTGGAAGGTTGGACATATGACCAGGGATGAGTATAAAAATATTGCTCGGGCACGTAGGAATGAAATCAGGAGGTCCAAATCGCACCTGGAGCTGCAGCTAGCAAGAGATGTCAAGAGTAACAAGAAGGGTTTCTTCAGGTATGTTGGCAACAAGAAGAAAGCCAAGGAAAGTGTGGGCCCCTTACTGAATGAGGGAGGCAACCTAGTGACAGAGGATGTGGAAAAAGCTAATGCACTCAATGCTTTTTTTGCCTCTGTCTTTAAGAACAAGGTCAGCTCCCAGACTGCTGTGCTGGGCATCACAGCATGGGGAGTAGACGGCCAGCCCTCAGTGGAGAAAGAGGTGGTTAGGGACTATTTAGAAAAGTTGGACGTGCACAAGTCCATGGGGCCAGACGAGTTGCATCCGAGAGTGCTAAAGGAATTGGCGGATGTGATTGCAGAGCCATTGGCCATCATCTTTGAAAACTCGTGGCGAACGGGGGAAGTCCCGGATGACTGGAAAAAGGCTAATGTAGTGCCAATCTTTAAAAAAGGGAAGAAGGAGGATCCTGGGAACTACAGGCCAGTCAGCCTCACCTCAGTCCCTGGAAAAATCATGGAGCAGGTCCTCAAAGAATCAATCCTGAAGCACTTACATGAGAGGAAAGTGATCAGGAACAGTCAGCATGGATTCACCAAGGGAAGGTCATGCCTGACTAATCTAATCGCCTTCTATGATTAGATTACTGGTTCTGTGGATGAAGGGAAAGCAGTGGATGTATTGTTTCTTGACTTTAGCAAAGCTTCTGACACGGTCTCCCACAGTATTCTTGTCAGCAAGTTAAAGAAGTATGGGCTGGATGAATGCACTATAAGGTGGGTAGAAAGTTGGCTAGATTGTCGGGCTCAACGGGTAGTGATCAATGGCTCCATGTCTAGTTGGCAGCCGGTGTCAAGTGGAGTGCCCCAGGGGTCGGTCCTGGGGCCGGTTTTGTTCAATATCTTCATAAATGATCTGGAGGATGGTGTGGATTGCACCCTCAGCAAATTTGCAGATGATACTAAACTAGGAGGAGTGGTAGATACGCTGGAGGGCAGGGATAGGATACAGAGGGACCTAGACAAATTAGAGGATTGGGCCAAAAGAAATCTGATGAGGTTCAATAAGGATAAATGCAGGGTCCTGCACTTAGGACAGAAGAACCCAATGCACCGCTACAGACTAGGGACCGAATGGCTAGGCAGCAGTTCTGCGGAAAAGGACGTAGGGGTGACAGTGGACGAGAAGCTGGATATGAGTCAGCAGTGTGCCCTTGTTGCCAAGAAGGCCAATGGCATTTTGGGATGTATAAGTAGGGGCATAGCGAGCAGATCGAGGGACGTGATCGTTCCCCTCTATTCGACATTGGTGAGGCCTCATCTGGAGTACTGTGTCCAGTTTTGGGCCCCACACTACAAGAAGGATGTGGATAAATTGGAGAGAGTCCAGCGAAGGGCAACAAAAATGATTAGGGGACTGGAACACATGACTTATGAGGAGAGGCTGAGGGAACTGGGATTGTTTAGTCTGCGGAAGAGAAGAATGGGGGCGGGATTTGATAGCTGCTTTCAACTACCTGAGAGGTGGTTCCAGAGAGGATGGTTCTAGACTATTCTCAGTGGTAGAAGAGGACAGGACAAGGAGTAATGGTCTCAAGTTGCAGTGGGGGAGGTTTAGGTTGGATATTAGGAAACACTTTTTCACCAAGAGGGTGGTGAAACACTGGAATGTGTTACCTAGGGAGGTGGTAGAATCTCCTTCCTTAGAAGTTTTTAAGGTCAGGCTTGACAAAGCCCTGGCTGGGATGATTTAATTGGGGATTGGTCCGGCTTTGAGCAGGGGGTTGGACTAGATGACCTCCTGAGGTCCCTTCCAACCCTGATATTCTATGATTCTATGAGGGGGCCATTTAGGGATCTGGGGAAAAAATTGGGGATTGGGCCTGCTTTGAGCAGGGGGTTGGACTAGATGACCTCCTGAGGTCCCTATATTCTATGATAGGTAAAGCTAGCAAGTGTGTGTATACCTAAGCTGGAAATTACGCCACTAGCAGTAGCATCCATGTTGCCTTACAAAATGTTTCAACCATATCAAAACACTTTTTTCAAGTTTTCGGTCTAAATTAACTTTTACTGACATCATCACCACAAATCTCTTCACTTTCAACCAATCGGCATTTTCCGATGGATAAACGTTTTGCTGGAAATTTTCCTACCAGTGTGAATGACTACATCCCCTTCTCCACATGTGAGCAGTAAGAAGATGAGAAGGAAGAGGAGAATGGGGGCATTCTTGGTGTCAAGTTGCCTGATGTAGCTTATGACTGTGCATGCCAACCTCAGGGCAGATTGTCAAGGACTAGGGCTTAAATCCCATATTGGTTGTATGTTCTGTAATTAGATTTCACCAACCAACTAATGAGTGTGAACTGCTAAAGCACTATAACAGTCTAACCATGGAATCACTGACAGTCCCGTTGGGTACTTTGGTCTATCTTGCCACCCAGGCAAGCCTGTCTTTGTGATAGATGGTCCCTTACACCAAAAATCGCAGCAATATTCAGGTTACTCCCAGTCGCAAAGGACCAGTCACTTACTGAGAGTCAACTGTACCTCAGATCTCAAATCACAGACAACGTAGCCAATCCTATAACACTAGCTAAAGATTTATTAACTACGAAAAAGAAATGAGAGTAACTCACAAGGTTAAAGCAGGTACACATGCATACACAAATGAGATACAGTCTTAAGTTCCAGATGGTAACAGCAGCTGCTATCATATGCAAGCGCTGTCTGTCCTTTAGGGCTAACCCAAGGCATGCAGCTGGGGATCCCTTGCTTATGCTTAGAAATCTTCCCCTCTCTGAATTCCAAGCAGCACAGTGATAATTCCTCCTTTGCAGGGATTTTTATGTCCTTCCCTCAGCATTCAAGCTGTGATGGGATGAGGCCTTGAGCTAGAATCCTCTTCATGGGTGTGTGGGGAGCGATCAACAAAGTCTTTTGTCCACTGATGTTCCATAGTGGCTTGGCTGGTGTCTGTAGGCCTTCTTTTGTTGCGGAGAAGAGGACACCTCTTATGGTAAACTAACATTTCACACTTGGTAATGTTTTCCTGACTGTGGGCTTTGACAGTTGTAGCAAACACTTTTAGAGTTACAGAGCAAACACTTAAATATTATCGTATACCATGGGGTACAGATATTATACATAAGAGTAATACATGCAGCAATCCACAAGCATTTCATAAAGTCTAAACACTAAACACATTCTTATAACTCTAATATCTATTTTAACCATACTAGCCCACGGGTGAGCCAGACGGGTTTCCAGCTCTGCATTTGTCAGTGTCCACTGAGGCCCAGGGACCATGGCGTGAGCTGGCACTGGGTCTTCCAGCGTCACGCTTGGCTCACCCCCACTTCCCCATGCAGTAGCCAGTGCATACTGCACTGGGTATAGGGATGGTGAAGGGCACTTCCTCCCTACACCCATTTAAAAGGCTTGTCTACATGGGGACATCCAGCAGGAAAATTAATCTGAATTAATTAAAGGGGTGAATTTGAAGTGAATTAGTTAACCCGCATTAAGGCCAAGCAACTTGCCACCAGACCTCAGGGCTGGCATCCGTTAGCAGGAAATTGTGAACACCTTCATTCAGAATTAAAGTGGCCTGCATTTCCTTTAATTTAATTCGCTTCCAAAGCGAATTATATTAAACTGAATGAAGTCCACTTTAATTCTGAATAAAGGTTTTCACATAGGGCGGGTTACCTAATCCACTTCAAATTCCCCCCTTTAGTTAAATCGGATTAACTTTCCTGGATATCCCCTTGTTGACAAGCTCTTAGATCAGAAGTAAACTGGGAACTAGACCATGATTCTGAGTGTATGTCTACCCTGGAGCTGGACAGTATAATTTCCAGCTGGAGGAGACATGCCCAGGTTAGCACTGATCAAGCTTATGGGCTAAAAATAAAAGTGTAACCCTGGGAGTGGACATGCCAGAGAGGTTAGCTGCCTGAATACATGCTTAAGGTCTTGGATGGGATCACTCTTGGGGCAGCTGGCGCCTCCCACCATTCATGCCATCTAGCTACACTCTCTACTTTTAGCACTAAGTTGATCAGAGCTTGCGCGGATATGTCTACTCCAGTTGGAAATTACACCTACATTGTAGACATACGTGAATCCCAAACTGGTTCCCAGCCTTCTCCTGGGGTAATACAGCCACTGGGCTGGCAGAACTGCAATTTAGGCCTCAGAAAAGAGGCAGGTTGGTTCTGGTTGGCAGAGACTCTTTTGTTGGTTTGATTTGGATTTAGTTTCTCTGGAAAGTCCTCGCTGACATCTGGGATGACCGCCGGTAATGTACGAGGCACCGCGAGAGAGAACACCCACTTAATTAAAATACAGGAGATATACTGCCTGGGATGAAGACACTAACAACTTCACGTGCAGCTGCATCTTATTTGAGGCATCTTTCATGCTTGTGATGATAGTAAACGGCTTTAATATTGAAATATGTGCCATTTACTAAACTCAACCCATCCCTGTATAAAAAATAAAACGACTCGTAGCTTGATGAAAGATACACAGAGTAAATACATTAATAGGAGGTAATTGAAAACTCATGGGCAATCTTTAAGCAATCATGCACTTGCAAACGTCTGTATGTCTGGGAGCATCTCCTACTCTGTATGACATAGGGCTGCCTGGTACAATTTTACAAATCACAGGCCTGGTGTTTTATGGTGCGAGGTCTCCAACTGTATCAGCAGTGTCATATTTAGATTCTAATTATATTTCGAGATGCTTCAGTGGCTTCTCCTGCCGTGCAGCATCCACAAGGATCTGTTCTCCTCACTGAACAAAGGGAGAAATTGTACGGAGGATCAAACCAATCTCAATGCACAAAGAGATTCATAGATTCCAAGGCCAGCAGGGAACGTTGTGATCATCTGGTCTGACCTCCTGTATAACACAGGCCATAGAATTTCCCCAAAATAATTCCTAGAGCAGATCTCTAGAGAAACATCCAATGCAGAGACAATGGGGAATTAGCTGCCTGAAGGGGAAAAGATGTTACATGTAGTTTTCCTTACTGGAACCTGAATATTATTATTATGTGATAATGTCTGGTACCCTAACTGCACAGATGATAAGAATTAAATTTCGCATTGGGTATTTTAGTGGTTCCAGCTTCACCCTCCTGGCTTATAGTACAACCAGTAACCCTGCAGAAATAGTGTCACACATGGAAAGAGTTTATTTTCATTCTCTCCCTCTTTCTCTGTCCCTAGTTCAGCAGAGTACTTGGCCATGGGTCTAAGAGTCCCCCACCCGCCCCCACTCTCCTGCTGGTAATAGCTCACCTTACCTGATCACTCTCGTTACAGTGTGTATGGTAACACCCATTGTTTCATGTTCTCTGTGTATATAAAATCTCCCCACTGTATTTTCCACTGCATGCATCCGATGAAGTGAGCCGTAGCTCACGAAAGCTTATGCTCAAATAAATTTGTTAGTCTCTAAGGTGCCACAAGTCCTCCTCTTCTTTTTGCGGATACAGACTAATACGGCTGCTTCTTTGAAAACTAACTTTAATGCAACTTAAGAATGTGCCTTAGTACATTGCTGAATCAAGGCATATGTAACATTTTCAATAGCACCTAAGTGACTTAGGAGCCCAAGTCCCATTTTCAAAAGTGGCTCAGGCATTTGGGGCCCAGATCACCAAGGGTACTGAGGCACCTAACTGCCTTTGATTACAACAGGAGTTAGGCATCAAAATACCACCAGAGCCTTAGGATCCTAAATCTCACTGAAAGTCATTCAGATTTTGGCGCCTCACAAGACAGATTTACAAAGGTATTTAGACAGCTAAAAATGCAGAAAGGCACCAGTGGAGTTTTCAAAAGCACTTAAGCTAAAATCAATAGGATTTAGGCACCTAACCTGCTTAGGCAGTTTTGAAAATTTCACTAGACATCGATGTACATCTGTTAGCACCTTTGAAAATCTGGTCCTAAGTGCCTAAATCATATTTGAAATTGGGTAACTGGCTTCTAAATCATTAAGGCGCTTTAGAAAATGTAACACTGTGTGTGTGTGTGTGTGTGTGTGTGTGTAATACATTATGTATAGTCTTCTTCCTTCCACCCACTTTTTAAAAACTTTTCTTTTTTCATTAAGAAAACTGTTTCCAGTTACAAGAAGTGATGTTAATAAATAAATAAATTATTTCGTATTATTAATTATTATCATCATTACTATTAACAACAACTTGCCTCCATATGCCCTTCCATCTAACCTAACTAGTGTGGGGGAAGAAGGACCATGTGTGTTGTGGGTGTATTTAACTATTGATTTTAAACCTCTCAGGGCTTAAAGATCAATGGTACAATTTGGCCCAAGTTTCTGAGAGAATTCAAGTTCTCTCCATATTGATTTTTAAAGATTGGGTAATCCTGTGGGGAACCAGGCATAAATTGAGAAATCACAGGTAATAATGCCTTAACAAGCAATGGTGCTTTCAGGTGATTGCTAGGAATTCTTATAAGACTTTTCTAGATAAACTATCTACCATAAAAACATTGATTCCAGCCTTTCTACTTCCCAACACTATGGTTCCGTCTACACTAGATTTGTGTTCTTATGATTTCCCTCCACTACTTATTACTGTATTACAGTAGCACTAAGATTAGGGCCCCATTGTGCTGGAATTTCACAGACACATAGCAGGATAGTCCCTGCCCCACAGAATTTACAATCTAAACAGACAAGTCAGGCAAAGAATGCCAGGGTTGAAACAACTTGCCCAAGGTCACAGAGAAGGTCAGTGGCAGAGATGGGATTAGAACCCTCATCTATTGTAGACCAGTGTCCTACCTACTAGACCACACTGCCTTATCAGTGTAGGTCTATGAGAGTACTAGTGTAGACCAGCTGTTGGCATGATGGCTAAATCTGGTCAGAGCTGGTTTAGGTGACACTGTTGTTGACATGCAGGTGCCTGACCCTCCACTTCTGCAGTTTCTGGTGGAGCTGGAAAACTTTAAGAAAACTTTATTGCAGACAAGGCCCAGAGGGTGTTGCAACTGGTGTTGGTCCAAACATTTCAGAATTTGATTTTCCCAACTGGCGTGAAAACAAGTATTTGAAGTTTCCTGCAAACCAGAATTTCCAAAAAAAAAAAAAAAGAAAAGAAAAAAAAATCAGCTGTGGAAAAAGTTCGTTTGGGAATTTTGAAATTTTATTTTATGGATTTTTTCATTTTGATATTTTGTTATTATTATTTTTACTTTATTTCGTGCTATAATATGACATCATACAATAGTGGAGAGTTTATTTCATTTGAAGAAGATTAAAACTGGCTGCTACTTAGTACTGACTGAAACAGCTTATCTGCTTTTCTAGATCAAAGTCTCTCCTTTCGCTGTTGCAAATTAAAGTTTCCAATTTTTTTTCCTGTGGGAATTTTCATCAGAATTGACACACATTTCAAAATGTTTCGATTTAGACAAAAATGGCAGGTTTGGCGGGGAAAAAAACCCCTTTTGATGGAAAAGGTCTGACCTGTTGTAGCTGCAATGCCAGCTTTCACATGGGATGATTGGCATGTCATATTTGGAATGAAGTTGGCCTTATCAATGGTCTAACCCTGTAGGGTGCTGAGCATCAGCTGAGATCTTCTGAGCTGCTTCAGCTTTCACTTTGCACCCCCACCTCTTGTTGTTGTTGTTGTACTGATTGAAAATGATCAGTCTACTTTGCACTGAGTAGGCCAGATTCTCAGGCCCCTTTTCAACCTCTTAGGTGAAATCCCCTTAAATCTTCTGCTAAGGATGCCCCTGGTGTAGGACCCTCAACAGGTGTGGAGACAGCAGAAAGAGCCTGCTCCGATCCCTCCCTTCCACAGCCTTTGGCACAGAAGGCATATAAGGGCTGAGAAGGGAAGGTAGCCAGAGCACAAATTGCTCCAGCAATCCCCAACTGATGCATGGTCACTAGGAGACCTTAGACAGCTCCCTCAGTAAGATCAGAGCAGCCCCCAGGCTGCTGTAAATTGCTCTGAGGACAGGGCTGGAGACAGTCATACAGGGTTCCTATTGGCTCCCAAAGGTATCTAAATGTCTTTGAGGATCTGGGCCTATGTACCTAAATCCCACTGAATTCCCTCTTAACTAACTCCCTTTTAAAAATCCTCAACTCAACTCTCGAGCCAGTAGGAACCATTTCTTTTTGCCAAAAAGAAATTTTTGACAGAAAATAGCTTTTGGCCCAAACCAAAAATTTTCATTTTTGTCCACATTTTGCATGTGTTTCAATGACAAGATGTTTAGATGCAAAAAATTAGACAGCATTAGTGTTTTTGATGAAAACCCAGAACCCCCACATTTTCAGTATGCTTTCCAAGTTTTAAGTAAAAATAACAAATTTCAGAAAACTGAATATTTTTACCAAAACTGATTTCGACAACTGATATTTTTCATTGAAAAACGGAGAAATATTCTGACGGAGACGGGGAAGTAAATACATTTTTTTAAAATTTCCCATTAAAAGTATTTAGCAGGTGTCAACCACTCTATTAAGCACCCACCCACCCTCACTCACAGAGACACATAATTGGCAGTTTTCAACCAACCCTAAGACACACACATGCACATGCACATTCTTCTCTTGGCTTCCTACTCCAGTCTGTGCTCTGTTTTCTATTATTTGCCTGCAAGAGAGGATGAACTCAGAATCACCTAAAACAATTTCAAGGAGTGATTGTTTTCACCCTGCTTTGTTCTTCTCAGCTTTTGAAAGCCATGGGGCAGATTCTCCATAATCCTGCACCTTGTTCAGTCGTTTATACCAAAGTGAGCAGGGTGGGATTTCCACTGTTGTGCGTTTCCCAGTGCTATTCATTGTAATCTGAAGCCTGCCTGAGGATTCTGTCACTGATCTGGAATTTTAAACCACCGGTTCACTTCTAAAAGCCCTGGCCGTAAATTTCATCCCCCCATAAATTAGCACATTCATAAATTGTTATGTAGAAACAGGACATTTTTAGGTGTTACGGTCTCCATGCGGTTTGCTCATATTTCATTTGGAGGGAATAATTGATGGACACTGGGAAAAAATCAGATGAGAAATGTCAACCCACCTAGGGTCAAAGTGCGACTGAAAGCTTACAAATTCAACTTTCACTGGCACATCCATCTTTGGAACAGAACTCAACAGAGTAAAAGGAAAAGAATGAGAGGGACTTGGTCATTTAGGGATTGGTTCTGATTTCACTCCAGTTTTAGACCACTATAACTACCTTGGCTTCAGTGGAGTTTAATAGATGCATGCAGAATGGACCATCAGGTCTGACCTCCTGTACCACGCAACCCACAGAATTCCACCCAGTTACTTACCCCTGTATTCAGCCCAATAACTTGTGTATGATCCAAATAAACTCCTGGTTTACAGCCATGGGTGATCAGAATCAGACCCTGAATCAAATAACTCCCACTTTCATTTTCTGCATGCAGTTCCATGACCCCCATCAACGTCCACATTTTCATAAGAGACTTGCCCCACTATCATTGGAAATGCCTTTTTGGGTGCCCAACTTGAGACCGCATTTTAAGGGACATCCTTTCGGAAAATCAGGCCCCTTTAAGGTGTCGCAGCCAAAAATGGAGGGACCCAAAATCACAAGATGCAGCAATTTCTCAGTGAAAGTCAATGGACAGGAACTCCCATTCAGTAGGAACGCAATAACTCACTGGAAAACTCCAAGCTTAATATCCCAGTCTAACTTCAGAGAGAAAGAGATTATCCTTCTTTACAGGGCACATTTTACCTCACAAAATTAACAAACTACCCAACCCACTAGACTATGGGATATTCTGGCGCAGGGCTCTCTCAGTCTCTCTTGTTGAAGCTATTCCACTTGGTGTTAAACGTGCAGTGGGCAAGAAAGAGCATGAGAATGACTCTATGGTCAAGACACTCACCTGTGAGGTGGGAAAGCCCTTCTCCCCCACAGACAGAGAAAGGACTTGAACTGGGTTCTCCTACATTCTGTGTAAGAGCCCTAACCACTAGGCTAAAGATTACAAGGCCGGTGGTTTCGCCCATCCAACCAATGTGTGTGGAGTTAGGCATGCTCTGTACACGCCTGCCAGATCGAGTCCCACAAGTGAGATTGGTGGTGGAGGGGCAAGGCCTAGCTTCTCCTGATGTGAGCATCAGGCTGGGGTCTAGGCATAAGATAGGTGTTCGGGCACCTGCCTGAGGCACAGTGCGCATGTCCCAAGGCAGAAACGTATGTGCCTAGGGGGCTTTTACAGCAAGAGTTTAGGCACCTACTGAGTTGAGGTGCGTACAGGGTTAGATGGCAGCTGAGATGGGGTTTTGTGGACTGAAAATAACACCTAAACCCTGACTCCCACTCTAGTACTTTCTTCACTAGACCACACTGCCTTCCCAGACAGGCCATCACTATAAGTTCGGGCTTGAATTGAACCAATGACCTGGAACGGAAAGATTTTATACACCATAAACCATCTCCAGGGACAGCCAGTCCTCAATACATATTAAATTAGCAAAGCAATACTTACGTCAATCTTCTCCATATTTAAGGAAAATGCTGCAGCCTTTATTTTGCATCTCCTGAATTTGCTTGGTTTGGAATTAGGGCCTTCGCTTTATTTAAATGGCCCCTTGCATTTCATTTCTTTGTGGTTTCTTTTTACGCAAAACCTCTTGCATGGTGCAATTTCCTGTCTCCGAGTCCTGTGGCTTCTTTCTCTGCAGGATCGGGATGCATAGTCCAGGACAATCTTTTGCTGCCTATTCAAATAGAGATTCAGCCTCTTGAAGTAACGTTTGACTGATTATTGTAATAGGAAAATGTCGCTGTGTTGTTTTTTCCAATAGACCATAGAATGCTGTGTGTACTATGAACATCCCAGAATTTTTGCACTGAAGGATTTCTTGTACTGTATTCTAATGGCCTAAATAAAACAAATTATGTATAGCTTGGTGTCTCTCAGCTAGACCACTTTATACTGGAAAGAAAAGGGGATATGCCTTGCTTTCGTCTCTTTTCCAATTTCCCTGCTTAAAGTCCTGATATAGCAAAGCACTTAATTTTAAACATTAGCAGTAGGTACCATTGACTTCAATAGGATTACTCGTGTCAAAATTAAACACAAGCTTACGTTCTTTTTGATCAGCACTTGTCAACAAAAATATCATCTCTTGACTGCATCGCATTATAAGGTCTGGCATTTATTTTGGACTCGAGCCTACCTACATTCCATATAACCTTGTTATTATCTTACCAGGGGGTTACAGCAGGACTCCTGGGTTCTCTCTCAGTTCTATCACTGACTTGTTGTGTGACCTAGTGCAAGTCACTTAACCTCGCTGCATCCTTATTTAGCCCGCTGTAAAATGGGCTATAATTCTATGTATCTAGCTCATTAGGGGGGAGGCCAATTGTGAGGCTGGAACAGATTAATTGAAGTTTGGAAAGTGCTTTGAGATCTCACCTCTCCCTCTGATTAGTGCTATTGTTCCAACTCCTGAAGCCTTTTACTCTGTTTTGTCTCGGTATTGACTCAAGCAAACTCCCACTGAATTCAAATGGAAGTTTGCCAAAGTAAGCAGTGAAGTAAACCCTTAGTAAGGACCTCAGGAAGTACTTTATGATTATCATGACTGCTATTTAAAGAGGAAGTGTGGGTGAGTAGCCCCCTCCCCCAGCAGGGAACTGAAAAGATTTGGGTTCTATTCCCAGCTCCTCTAACCTGATGTGTGACCTTTGGCAAGTCCCTTCCTCTCAGTATTGTCTGTTCAGACTGTCAGCTTTTTGGGGCACAGAATGTCTATGCAGCACCCAGCGGCTCTGATCCCAACAGAGACTATAAGTGCTATCACTCTTCAGGTTAATAATTACTATTTGAATTTAGTGCCACAATGTGCATGGTTTTCTACAGAGAGGAAATCAAATATATACTGATGTTATTACTGTTGGGCCTTGTACATTTCAGTGGGGCCAGTGCCAATGCCAATTGTTCAAATCATGGCTTTAAAATCATGATAGAGATACAAACACACACACACACTTTCTGGGTTCTTTTTATTTGCCTTCTGTTTTTCGAGCCTTTAAGGTGTGCTTGTGTTGCATTTTCAAGCTTTTCTCTGCAACACTAGGGCTAGCTATGCCCTTTTAAAATATATCAAATGAAAAAAAGTTAAAGCTGGGATTCTCACATATTCACATGAAGTTGAGTCTGAGCCGGGGGGACCCACCCACAAAATATTACAAGACTCTCAGTGAAACCCGGAGAGTAGGCAACACCAATGTTATTATTTTTAAATAGCATCCTATAGAGAAGGAGGAAAGGACAAATATGTTTATGCTTTGCCAAGACACATTCCTCGGAGCTGCTATGAAGAATAAAACGCAGAGGGGCCAGTAAAGAAAGATATCAGACATATCTGAAGGATCTCAGATGATTTCATATTTTGTCATTCTAACTTTCGAACACAAAATAAATAAATAAAAAGGCAAATTGACAAAGTGCACCAAAGGGAGTGCGGATTGCAATGGATAGCTTTCGAAACACAAAGGGGATATTATGGCACTATGTAAAATGCATTACTGTGTGCCTTTTGGCCGGCCATACGCTCCATCTTCTTGTATAAATAATGGAAATTTATGGCAATTTCCCCCTCTCTCTCTGTGCTGTATTTTGTTGAAGGAGGCAGTGGCAAGCCTGCCTTTTTGTACATCCTGGGGAACTCCAGGAATAGATACAGAAGGTGATTCAAAGTTTACTGACCTTCCTAAACGCAAGAGAACAGGTTTTTCATTGCAACGTCCTGGATCGTTAGCGCTGGATCTTTCTTCCTTTGCATGCTTTCTATTTTCAATGTTCAAAAAAATAAATAAGAAAAATTCTTTTCCTGGACTTGGAAAATATCCCATGGTTAGCCAATGGCTGGGCTTGTTCTATCAGTGACTTGGTTAAAAGCTACCCTCATCTAAAATAAACAGACAACACATTTTCAAAAGCCTGGGGAAAGGTGCAGGATTTGGTGCCTCCATTTGCACACAGGATTCTGCTGTGGCATTTTCCTAGTGCCTAAGAGAGCATTTTAAAAGGAAAAGGTGTTTGCCTCTAAACCAGAAAAACATGCATATGCAGGATTTACTTCTGAGATGGATTTCCAGTGTTTAATAATTAATAATAATACATGTACATAATGTCTCACCTATGTCCCTCCTTGTTCATTATTAATAGAAATGGCTGAAGCCACAGCTCTTAAATCTGAATCTGGATTTCAAACACAAAGGCCCGGTCTACGCTGCGGGGAGGAGGGGGGATCGAGCTAACTTCAGCTATGTGAATAACGTAGCTGAAGTCGACGTACTTAGTCTTCACTGCGGTAAGTCGACGGCTGACGCTCCCCCGTCGACTCCGCCTACGCTTCTCACTCCGGTGGCGTACCAGAGTCGATGGGAGAGCGCTCGGCGGTCGATTGATCACGTCTAGACTAGACGCGATAAATTAACCCCCGCTGGATCGATCGCTGCCTGTCGATCCAGCGGGTAATGTAGGCAAGTCCTTCAGGCAGTGAGTAGAGCACAGACTCTGCATGCCCAGCTAACATAGCTAAACAGGTGGTGAAACATGGCTTAGGGGAGTAGAGTTGTGTGTTCTACATGCCTGACTCCCCTAGGGTTCATGCTCTACACACCCAAGCAGTCCACGCACATCTACACTGCTGTTTTTTTCAGTGTCGTGTTACGCTGCCTCCCTGCTGGGAAGCTTTACCCACGGCAGCCCCATCGCTGGAGACTTTCATGGCGATATGTGGCTAAACATGTAGTCCCTGTACTCTACACACGGTCATAAGTGTAGCCCTAGCCACTGTTCCCTCTAAGCTGTGCACGTGTGCGCACACAGATCCTAAACCCCCCCACACACGGCAAAACACCGCGCCCATAACAATTTGCACAGAAGCACAACAATTTGCACAGAAGAATTTTTTTGCGCACACGGCCTGCCAAAAATTAGAGGGAACATTGGCCCTAGCCTAACGTTCAGAGATCTTTGGGCCTAGGGTTTTGATTTCAACCTATATCTAGATCTTAATGGCCTAATCCTGTGTATAACTCATAGTTTCATCGCGTATAAGGCCAGAAGGGACCATTAGATTATCTAGTCTGACCTCCTGTATATTGCAGGACATTAAATATCACACAGTTACCCCTATATTGAGCCCAGTGACTTTAGTTAGACCAAAACCTTTCAGTCCTCAGGATACTAAACTGGAGTGTGCCATAGGCAGAGAACAGGAGGAGCCAAGGTGCCATCAAAGCTCAAGGACCCTGACATGTAGGGAATTGCTTAGGTCAGACATGCTCAGATGATGCCAGCAGGCGAACTGCACCCCACCCTGCAGAGAAAGGTGGAAAAAACCAAACCCAAGGCACCTACCAATCAGACCTAGTGGGGGAAATTCAATATCCTCAGTTTCCACTGAGCTTAATAGGGGCTGAGGGTGTTCAGATTCTCATAGGATGTCCTGAAGGATCTGGGGGTTATAGTGGGTTGCAAACTGAATATGAGACAACAAGTGATTCAAAAAAGACTACTATCATTCTGAGATGTATTAACAGGAAGGTCATGTGTAAGACACAGGAGGTAATTGTCCCACTCTACTCAAGCTCCCAGTGTGACACCATGGCCAAAAGACCTAACGCAACCCTGGATTGCATAACCAGGGGAATGTCGAGTAGGATCAGAGAGGTTATTTGATCTCTGTATTTGGAACTGGTGGTGTGACTGCTCCTGGAATCCTCTGTCCAGTTCTGAGGGCCACAATTCAAGAAAGAGAGGGTTCAGAGAAGAGTGGCGAGAATGGTTAAAAGATTAGAAAACATGCCTTAGTGATAGACTCAAGGAGCTCAATCTATTTAGCTTGAAAAAGTAAAGGTTAAGGGGTGACTTGACCAGAGTCTATAAATACCTATGTGGGGAACAAATATTTAATAATGAGCTCTTTAATCTAGCAGAGAAAGGTCTAACCCCATCCAATGGATGGAAGCTGAAGCTAACCAATTCAGACTAGAAATAAGGCAAACATTTTTAATTGTGAGAGTAATAAACCATTGGAACAATTTACCAAGGGTCATGGTGGATTCTCCATCACAGACAATTTTAAAAACAAGATTGGATGTTTTTCTAAAAGATCTGCTCTAGGAATTATTTTGGGGACGTTCTATGGTCTGTGCCATACAGGAGGTCAGACTAGATGGTCACAATTGTTCATTCTGTCCTTAAAATCTATGAATCTATGACCCTTGTGAGGCTTCAACTGGAGAATTGTGACCAATTCTGGGCACCGCACTTTAAGAAAGATGTGAATAAACTGGAAAGAGTCCAGAGGAGAGCAACAAAAATGCTAAAATGTTTCGAAAACCTGACCTATGAGGCAAAGTTTAAAAACATGGGCATATTTAGTCTTGAGAAAAGAAATCTGAGAAGGGACCTGATAACAGTCTTTAAATGTATTAAGGGCTCTTATAAAGAGGATGGTGATCAATTGTTCTCCACGTCCACTGAAGGGTGGACAAGAAGTAATGGGCTTAATTTGCAGCTATTAGGAAAACATTTCTAACTATAAGGATGGTTAAGCTCTGGAATAGGCTACCAATAAGGTTGTGGAATCCCCATCATTGGAGGTGTTAAAGAACAGGTTGGACAAACACCTGTCAGGGATGGTCTAAGTTTACTTGGTCCTGCCTCAGCTCAAGGGACTGGACTTGATGACCTCTCGAGGTCCCTTCCAGTCCTACATTTCTATGTGTCTATGGTTATTTTGCAGGATTGATTTATTAACAGATTGGGCCCCTATCGTGGTAAGTGTTGGACAAACATTTCAAGTATTATTTTCTCATGTAATGTTATCCAAGTTGGAGGGTTTTTTGTAATGTGGCGCAACGGATAAGGCAGCGTGCTAGGACTCAGAAGTCCCAGTGCCTGTCTAATGTGACCTTGAACAAGTCACCTTATTGCTCTGTGCTTTCATTTCCTCATCTGTAAAATTAGGGGTGGTGATAGCTCCCCTTTGAGATCTACAGATGAAGAACCCTTTAAAAGGATCCTGTTGTTGCTATTATTTCAATAACAGCACAAAATCTGGAATTTTCATTGTATGGGAAAGTCTGAGATTTTGAAATTTGGTTTAGTCCCAAACTGGGATGAAAAGACGAAATCTCAAAATTTGTGAAGAAATGAAATATTTTGGAAGTATTTCCCTTTGATCTTATTGAAACGTTTCATTCCGATAAGGTCAAAATATTTCATTGTGACTTTTACCATTTCCAGTATTATACTAATAGTAAAATAGCATAAACGTCAAAACAGTAAAGTCAAAATGAAATGGTCTGATAATTTTCCACTAAAAATTTCATCATAATCGACACGTTCCTGCAAAATGTTTCAATTACATAAACTCAGCATTTTCCGATGGAAAAGGTCAGAAAATTTTCAACCAGCTCCAGGTATCAGTGCTCAACCTGTCAAAGCCAAAATGTGGAATGCACTGTGTGGCAAAGCTGCGAAATGAGGGAGGCACCCAAGAAGAAATTCATGCACGACTCTGACCGCACTGCAGTACAAATCGCTCTTACATTAATCTCAGTTTCAGGAGTCTTCATTTCTATGGCCTGTGTTAGGCAACAGGACAGTCTAGATGATCACAACGGTCCCATGTGAAATCTATGATGTCAATTTTTTTACCAATAGAAGGGAGATGACATCAGCAGGGAAGATTTATAACCTCAAAGTAGCTGTGTGCTGCCCCTTTAAATGAAACTTTTGAGAGGCAAGATCCAAGCATTACAACTGACACACCTCAGCATCAATAATTGTATTAATCTGGATACATATTTTGTCACTGTATTAAAGCTAGGAATTTTAAAAGAACCTAAGGCCTTTTCTATATGGGAAAGTTTTAACAGTAAAAACTAAGGTGTGCATTGGTGATATAGTGAAACCATAGTAAACATCTGTATGAAAATTCTTAATTCAGTTTTAGAGTGGCTGATTTCAGTTTATAGTAAATCCACTGGGAATAGGTTCAAGTTAAACTGAAATCAACCACTCCTAAACCAGAAGAGCAGTGTCCATGTAGGGATCTGCACCAGTTTAACTCAGGCAATTAAAAAAAACCAGGAAAATTAAACCAGTGAAACTTACCCATGTAGACAAGGCCAAAGGGAGTTAGGTGCTGAACTCTCATGGACAAGTACAGCCTAAATATTTTTGCCCTTAATTAAGAGCAAGCTTCCCTGTCACTAGTAATTCCTGATTTTGTTTTGGTTTTTTTGAGGCGGGGGGAGGGAGGGTGTCAATAGAGGATCCTGTAGACCTTACACAGTGAGTTAGATCCTCAGCTGTTGGAAATCAGTGTGGCTCCACTGATTTATGCTAGCTGAAGATCTGGGGTAAATTTTCAAAGGCACCTCAAGGACTTAGGAGCCTAAATTGTATTTTCAAAAGTGGCTTAGGCACTAAGCCTATGTCTTATTGGTCATCAATGAGATGTAGGCTGCTCCTAAATCATGTAGGTACTTGAAAATATGACCCTTAATCACTTAGGGCAAAATTTTCAGAGGTGCCTAAGTCCCATTTTCAAAAGTGACTTAGGAGCCTAAGTCATTAAGGGCCAGATTTTTTAAGGCATGTAAGCTCTTAAATATGCAGGTCGGTGCCTAAAAACCTTTAATAAGTGCCTTAGATCTTTTGAAAATGTTACTCCTGGCCTATGAACTCTGCAAGTTTTGTCTACATAAGATATGCAAGATTGGCTCCCAGTTCCACCCACCCCACAAGCTAAAGACATCCTGGAGGGACTTCAGAGAAGAGAAGCAAAAGATGATGAAAGGTCTGCCAAGCATGGCCTTGTTAAGAGGGAAGGTTGAGCGAGAGAGATGGGCATGTTCAAACTAGAGCGAAGATAACAGAGCAGAGGCATGATTGCTGACTGCAAATATGCAAAAGGTTGCTACCAAGAGGACAGCGACCAATTATTCTCATTAGTAAATGGGAAGAGAGCAAGGAGCGGGGCTTATGATGCAGCAGGGAAAAATTAAGCTAAACATTAGGAGAAAGTTTATCACTCTAAGAACAGTTAGGACAATGGAACATGCTGCCAAGAGCAGCTGGGGGGTTGCTTTTACTGGAGATGCTCGCGGCTAGAGACCCATTTGTTGAGGATGGCTTAGGAATAATGAAGTGATTCCTGTAATGATGGGATAAGTTGATCACTAAGGGGTCTTTTTCAACCCAAAATGGCTCAGCAGTTCTCTATTCATGACTAAGAACTACTTGCACGACTAAAGACTACAGGAGAGGTAGTGTGGCCTAGGGGATAGGGGCACTGGCCTGGAGTACTGAGGTTTGATTCCTAGTTCTGCCTCTCGTATGACCTTGAGCAAATCAATTCTTGTCTCCAATCCCCTTCCCTTGTCTATTTAAACTAAAGTCTTCAGAGCTGGGGCTGTCTCTTATTAGGCATCCGACTGTCTCTTTGTTCTCTGTTTGTACTCTACTTAGCATGCTGGGGCTCCTAGGTGCCACTGTAATACACCTAATAAATACTCGGAGGCTGTTTAACAATGTCTAGCACAATGGAGTCCTGCTCCATGACTGGGGCTCCTATGCTACCATAGTACCCCTAAGAAATAAAGTACAGCACCTAGCGCAGTGGGTTTCTGGTCCATGCCTAGGGCTCCCAGGCATTACTGCAATACAAATAAATAATAATAGAGTGGCCCTCGTCATAGCTGGGGAGTCTAGCTGTTACTGTAATACATGCAAAATGAGACCCTATTACTTTCCCTGCTGAAGAACTGAGGTTTGTCATGATGGGGTCTATGGTTTTCCATGCAGCTGGGCAGGTGCAGAAATCAGACACGGACCCAAGCCACAAAGTTCAGATCCAAATTCCAACTTCTCCAGTAATGACTTCCACAATTTTGTTTCAGGACAATCTCTATTGTCTGATACAGCACCAGGAAGGATTGGGACTTTTGGCGACAAGTTGGGCGGGTCAAAAATTTTTCAACAAAACTGATGTTTAATAAAAAATCAGAGTCTTGCCTAAATTAATTTTGGGGGGGAAAGTGTTTGCTTTCTGCAGGAAGTTTTTGTTTTTCATCCAAAATATGAATACCCCAAAACTGAAATATTTCAGTTGAAAATCAAAATATTTCAATTTGGAAGTGCCTTGTGGGAATTGTTGTTTAGTTGCTTCAGGACCCCATTGTCCTCTGTGAGCTGGCTTCCTGGCCAGACTATGACTCTCCTGAATCACCATGTCCAGGGTCTCCCATGATGCACTGCTTCCTCTTTCCCAGAGGGGAGACTATGGTGTATCATGGGAGGTGTAGTCTGACTAGGGCACCTGGCCCCTAGAAGGGAATGAGGCACTATTTCAGAACTGAAATATTTCAATTTTCGGCCTAAATATTTTGGTATTTGAATTTCTGCTGAAAATCAAAATTTTCTGCAGGAACATAAAACGCTGTTACCAGCTCTACCCACAATACTCTTAGAATTTACATAGGGAGGCAGTGTTTCCTAGGAGACAGAGTGCTGGGCTAGGGCTCAGAAAACATGGATTCTGTTCCTGTCTCTGCCACTGACCTGGTGGGTGACCTTGGGCAAGTCACTTTCCCTCTCTGTGCCTCAGTTTCCCTATATGTAAAATGGGAACAATGATACTGACCTCCTTTATGAAGTGCTTTGAGCGCTAATGATGCAAAACACTGTCTAAGAGGCAGGTATTATTATTATTAGGGAGTCCTTTAAAACACCACAGAGAGGAACTGAACTCTGATACGTTTCTGTGAATGTGCATAGATCAAAACTCCATTTCCAGGAGTGGAATAAAAGTCCCCAAATCATCTCAGTGCATTTGTAATATGTCAATTTCCATCCTGGTAACAGCAACACCTCTGCTCCGAGGGAAGGCCTTTTTCCTGAGGGGCGCAAGGCTTTCCTATAAGACATTTCCACTTTAGCTTGCTTTTATTTCCTTCTCACTCTGAACTACTAGCACACCCCAGTGACCATGAAACAGACAACCAGCCGTCTCGAGGCTCGTAATACGGGAAACAAAGCAGTTAAGGGCTGGGAAGAAAGTACTTGCAGAGGGGACTGTAACCAATCTAGACCATGAGAATGGTACCTCTATCTAACACTCAGTTCCTAATGAGGACAGGAAGTGCTAACAATGTTAGCGGGAGCAAAGCTGAGATGGCAATCCAGCACACCAGGTGATGTTTCTTGCTCTAATCACCCCCATAAAATGTATTTAAGCAGCCAGGCTGAGACCTTCTGATGTTTTAGTTATTTATTATTGTTTCTGGCCTTATAACTCTTCTCTTAATGTCAGGCAAATGAAGCATATGCAGAGACAGGGGCTGCGGTGGGATCGTTGCATTAATTCATGCCTCAGTCGGGTATTGTGCGGAAAGTTTCAAGTTGGACTCTAACTGGGCCGCCAAAGGAGAGCAGCTGGGTTTTCAAATGTGCTAGGAGAGTTAGGTGCCCAAATCTAAGCCCATTTAAAATTCCCAGTTGTTTGATTTTTTCACTCAGCTTGTATGTAGTACCCCTTGCTCCACCCTGTGTCTGTCTTATCCATTTAGATAAGGGGCAGTGGTTAGTCCTTAGGCACTAATGTAATAAACATGATTAATAACATTTCTAGCTAGTTTGGCTGCAAGTTATTATTTATACAAATGACTGATTTTCTTTCTTTCTTTCTGAACATATAATACACATTGACATAGAATAATATACCATACGAAAACCCCACCACAAACCCTAAGTTAAAAGAATATCATTTCGATTGTAAAGTCAAGTGCTCCAAAGTTAGGAAATGTGAATTTTGCAGGACGAAGAAAAGGCTCTTCTCTAACCTGAGGGTTTCGTCTCTGGGAATTTCAAAGGCCTGCTGCAAACAATGGACACATCCTAGCTGAGGATGTTATGCAACCTAAATATAGGGGTTGCTAGCAGCTTCCCTTATAATGGTATAACTGCAGGGTGGAAGATGGATACACCTCTCTCTCTCTCTCCCTACAGCAGTCCTATAACTCATATTTAATTAGACCCAGAGCATGATGTCTTTGTATTCGAGGTACCTATCCACGGTAAGGACAACCTGGACAACATGGAAGTGATGCTGGTGGGTGGGAGAACCCATCTAGAGGAGATGGTGGGTGTAATGTTTGCTCCTTGTAGACAGGATGTAGTACATTTTGCTCTTTGCACAAAAATATGGAAAAATCCACATTGTTTCGGAATAAGCTTTACTAAATATATACAAACGTATATGTAATTTACATGTGACCTAGCTACTTGCAGGTGGTTGCTGTGATTGGGTTCTGGTGGCTTCTAAAACACCGTGAGTGCCTCTTGAGGGCTCCCAATCTATCTAAAAGGATAATATCCTATTATTACACACTATAGACGGTTTGTCGATCTATCTATTGACCTGTACCACATAGCTACGGTGTTTCTAAGGTGCCTATCACTTTGGCATTTGTCTTTCAATTCCTTCCCCTGCAGATTTTGGTAGACTCTTGTCGTCCTGGCTCACTAAGTTATAGGCTAGATGGTGGTGAACTCTCTGGCCTGTGTTATGCAGGAGGGTCAGGCTGGACGATCATAATGATCTCTTCTGCCTTCCTCCTGGACCAACAGCCTAGCAACTTTGGAGCCTTTTAATTCAGTCATTTCTGGGGGGTTATTTATTTAAGCTAAAATACTATTTTATTGCACAATCCTGGAGCTCAGAAGTAGCTAACTTCCCTCAAACTTCCATAATAATTCCCCTCAGGGCTGCGCTGACTCATGGGAAATTTCTGCCCAAGGGACAATGTGTTTCCCCCAAGATGTGAGCGTGTGGAACAGCTGCCGGGGCTGCAAGTATAACCCAAACTAGAGCAGAGTTTGCTACCATGACAGCTGGAAACCACACAGCAAGCTCTGCCAGGCGCTTGCCTATGTGTGGGTACGCGTCAAGCTTGGGTCAGCGTTAGCCTGAACCTTTCCTGTTGTCCTGCGCACCAGGACCAATGGAGCACAGGGTAGGTGCAACAGGCACCCAATTAGCGCAGCCTGGTTGTCATTGACACTGCAGGCACTTTACACCGTTCTGGCAGTGCACTTGTAAATGACGTACACACTCACTGGCAGGCCCCTGCCCGTGGCCAAAGTGGTGCAAAGTTCTGCTCTGTTCTATAAAGGTTATTAGTCTATAGGAACATAGGACTGGAAGGGACTTCCTGGGTTGTTGAGTCCAGTCCCCGTTTCCACAGGCAACCCCGGCTTAGGACTCCACTCATGAACTTATCAAGCTTCATCTTAAAACTAGTTAGGTTGTTTGCCCCCCACTACTCTGATGGGGAGGCTGCTCTAGCATCTCCCGCCTCTGATGATTAAAAACCTTCTCATTTCTAGCCTAAATTTACCCCTGGCCAATTTATTCCCATTTGTTCTGGTGCCAGTGCTGTCCTTTAGCTTCAAGACGTCTTCTTGATCCCTGGTGTTTACCCCTCTGATGTATTTATAGGGAGCAGTGACATCCCCTAACAGTCCTTTTTATTTTTATTTTTTGCTGGGCTAACAAAGCACAGCTCTTTTAGTCTCCTCTTGTAAGATCAGCTCTCCGTTCCCCTGATCGTCCTAGCAGCTTTTCATTGCACCTGTCCCAGGCTGAAGTCACCTTTCTTGAACGTGGTTGACCAGAATTGCACACAGTATTCCCGATGAGGTCTTGCTAGATGAGGCCTTGTAGAAGGGCATTAATACTTCCCTAGGTCTAATGGAAATACCTCACCAGTTACACCCCGGGATCACATTTGCCTTTTATTTATTTTATTTTTAACACAGCTGCATCCCATTGGTGGCTCACAGTCATCCTGTGATCTTGTTCCTAGGCTATTTAACATTTTTATTAATGACCTGGAATAAAATACAAAATCATCCCTGGAAAAGTTTGCAGATGACACAAAAATTGGGGAAGTGGTAAATAACGAAGAGGACAGGTCACTGAGACAGCCATCTGGATCGCTTGGTAAGCTAGGCACAAGCACACAATATGTGTTTTAATATGGCTAAATGTAAATGACTACATCTGGGAACAAAGAATGTAAGTCATATTCATATGATGGGCGACTCTATTCTGGGAAGCAATGGCTCTGAAAAAGATTTGAGGGCCATGCCAGATAATCAGCTGAACATGAGCTCTAGTGTGATGCTGTGGCCAAAAGTCCTAATGCAGCTTGTAGAGCATAAACAGGGGAATCAGGTAGGAGCAGGAAAGTTATTTTACCTCTGTATTTGGAACTGGCACGACCGCTACTGTAATCTTGTGTCCAGTTCTGGTGTACACAATTCAAGAAAGATGTTGATAAATTGGAGAGGGTTGAGAGAAGAGCCACGAGAATGATTAAAGGATTAGACAACATGCCTCACAGTGAGAGACTCAGGGAGCTCAATCCACTTAGTTTAACAAAAGGGTAAGACATGACCTGATTACAGTCCATAGGTAGCTACATGAGGAACAAATATTTAATAATGGGTTCGTCGATCTAGCAGAGGAAGGTATAACACCATCCCGTGGCTGGAACTTGAAGCTAGACAAATTCCAACCAGAAATAAGGCATGCCTTTTAAACAATGAGAGTAATTAACCACTGGATCAAAATCAAGATTGGATGTTTTCCTGAAAGTTCTGCTCTAGGAATTTTTGGGGGGAAACTCAAAAAAAAAGTGCCATACAGGAAATCAGACTAGGTGATCACAATGGTCCCTTCTGGCCTTGGAATCTATGAACTTATGACTCATCATACTGTGCTCATCCCCACAGTGTCCGAGCACCTCATGAGCCTAGTGTAAATGGAAGTCAGTTTTACATACACTTTGCACTGGTGTAAGTGGTGAGACACGGTGCAGGGCAATGTCAGATCAGGGCCTATCCCTCTATCTACCCAGCTTCTCAGATTGGCATCCATCGCTGTCGAACCTTAGAATCTTTAACCATCCATTCATCCCCCTACTCATGTCTCTATCTTACATGTCTGATATACATACCGGGGGGGAGGGAGGGCTATAAATAACCTATATTTTGTGTGTTTACACAAAAAGAGAGAGACTCCCACAATTTTTGTCTCCCTGTGCTAACTGTAAGACATGTCTATCCTTTCCAATCTATGCTGCCTCTTATATTGAAGTGAGAAGCTCAATTTACCGCAAAAATTGCATTTAGAGGAAATGACAGAAATCCTGAGTGATACTAAAAGTCTCCAGAAAGACCAATTTTTTCAGTGCAGACTCATTTACCCAGTGAGGGGGAAAAAATGAAGAGAACCTTGTCAGTTCCTCATTGCATTTTCCACCAGCCTCTTCGGACACCTCCATGCACCCACTAGACAATCAGAACATCATGTTGGACATTGCACATCTTCCTTCTTCCAATCCACTGGGGGACTGAAGACTTCTTCATGTTCCTCATTCTTCTTTCCGGCAGCTCTCAAATCGGATTGTGCTATATACTTGGAGTTGTGGAAGCACCTTAATGAAAATTGAAGATGACATAAAAAATGATGTTTGAGGCACAAAATATGTATGTGTGTGCGCATGTGTATGTGTAGTGTTATGAATCACACCATGCAATGCTCTCTTTAAACTTTTGGATTGTGGCTTTTAAAGTTCTTAGTGTGAGACTCAATGGATCCTTCTACTATTCCATGCATAATCACTCTTTCTCCCATGCCTCACCTATGCTCCTGTAAAAATCGGCAACATCATCACAATATCCTCCTTCAAGTCCCTCTGTAAAACTCACCTCTGCAGTGATGCATATAAAAACCTCACAATACGAGTAGGTAGCTGGTGTGCTGCAACCACTATCTATTGTGCTGATCACAACATGTCATTAATACCTTGGGATCCCCCTCAGTCTGATGTATCCACATGTTATTCCCCATCTTACCCTGGGCTTGTATACATAGGGAAACTGCCCCAAAACAGCTGTTCTGGAATAGCTGCCCGTGTGGACACTCTCTTCTGGAATGAAAGCAATTTTATTCCAGAAAACATTATTCCACTTTGGAAGCAAAATAATTATTCCAGAATACAAGTGACTTTTATTCTGAAATAGAGAGTCCACAGGGAGAGGTATCCTGGAATTGTTTATTCCACAGTATCCTATTCCGGTCAATTTCCCCAAGCTGCTAGGCCCCAATCCTGCAAACACTTCGGCCATGTCTACACCAGGAGCCCTTTACTAGGCTAGGAATACCAGCATACTATACAGGCAAAGTGCTCCTAGTGGGGAGCTGTGTTTTGTATCACTACAGTAAAACCACCCACCATGCGTGTAACAAGCTCTGCCAGAAAAGGCACAGCTTCACTAGGGGTTTCTGCTGGCACCGGTATCGCTCTGGGGTCACTCCTCTTCACGCCCCTGACTGACAGAGCTATGTCAGCAGAAGTCTGTAGTGTAGATCCAGCCTTCACTGCCATGAGTAACCCCCAGTAAAACTGCTCACGGTAGTAAGTTAAATACTTGTGAAAGGCCTGGTCTATGCTACAGAAGTTGTACCAGTATAACAGCATGGAAGAGGGGTGTGATTTTTTTACGGATATAGTTATACAGATATAAGCCCTTGTGTAGATGCAGTTATCTCAATATAAAGATGTCTTATACCATGGTAGCTTATTTTGCCTCCCAAATTCTGTCCACATTAGGAGGGGACGTTGTCTCTTTAACTCTACAAGCAGCCAAACTTTTAACCATATATCTGAAAACCCTTATGTCTACACTACGCGTACTGCTGCAGCTGTGGCGTTGTAGGGCCATAGTGTAGATGCTTCCCACTGTGATGGACTAGGTTTTTCCATCAATGCAGGGAATCCGCCAGTGGTGGTAGCTAGATCGATGGACGAGTTCTTCCATTGACCTAGCAGCATTTATGTCAGGGGTTAGGTCAGTTTACCAACAGTGCTCAGGGGTGTGAATATTTTTTACACTCCTGAGCTACGTAGCTAGGACAATCTAAATTTTAAGTGTTGACCAGGGTTTGGTCGGCACTTCAGACTTATACTGGTGTCATTTATATCGGTCAGAGGTGTGAAAGAAACAGACCCTCCCCTCCCCCCCAGTGACAGATATGCCAAGAAACCATCAGTACAGGGCTTCTGTTGACACAGCTAATGTCATTCAGGAAGGCGGTGTGGGAAGAAAAATCTTTTTCTGCCGGTGTACATGGAGGGCTATGCTGGCATAAGCTCTGTAGTGTAGATTAAGCCTTACCCTCATGCTGAACTTCACTGACATAGGTAGTCCCCATTGAAAGAACCAGCCACAGTAGTAAAGTTAAGCATATATTTGTAGGTTTGGGACCACAGGCCTGGTCTACACCGTGTGGGGGTGGCAAGCTAAGTCGGTCTAAGTTACGCAACTTCAGCTACGAAAATAACGTAGCTAAAGTCGACGTACTTAGAGCTACTTACTGCAGTGTCTTCACTGCAGTAGGTCGACGGCTGACACTCCCCCGTCGACTCCGCCTATGCTTCTCGCTCCGGTGGAGTACCAAAGTCGACGGGAGAGCGCTCAGCGGTCGATTTATCGTGACTTCACTAGACGTGAGAAATTGACCGCCGCTGCATCGATCACTCCGGAGCTAAGTGTAGACATGCCCTTAGATTTCAAACTCTTTGGGGGGGAGGAGCCATCTTTTTTGTCAGCTGCTTGTACGGCACCTAGTACGATGGGGTCTGTAAGTGCCACCGTGCTCCAAAATATAATAATAATACCTGATTTTTAAAATGACTTATTAATAAAAACAGGAAAGCCCATTAGAATCAGGAATGGAGGGGAAAAAACATCCATCACACATTTTTACTTCAAAAACAAAGCAGAATCCCACACGTCACCCATCATGCCCCCACCCCCCCCCACCGCCCGCAGGGCCCTGACAAGTAACTGTTTTGCCTTGTAAATGTTATCTTATATTGCAAAACATCAATTGTCTATGTTAATCCATTGTGATTTCTTCCCTTCCTCCTCACTCACCACCCAACCCCATATAAAATATTGAGCTTAATATTAAAAAGTATGGTGGGGCCTTATACAAACATTGATACATGCGCTTTGTGTTCACAAGGGAAAGGCTCTGTTCCTCTCCAGTTTCAGGAGAGATTGAGGTTTTAAGCTTCTACTAATTTGGCTGCAAGTTTATATTTCATTGCAAAACTGTCCTTGTTTCTGTGGAAGCTAAGGACAATAGAAAACACACCCAGCTTCTTAACATCTGCCTTCTTTATTATGTAATTGGCCAGGGCTTAAGATTGCAAAGGAAGGTCCCACTGAAAGTATTTGATAAAGATATTTCTTTCTTTCACAATACATTCACCACCCCCCACCACCCCCTGCCATCCCGTGTCTTTATTTAGAGACAAACACAGGTCTTGAATGTGGCTGCTCCTGGGATTATTAGCAATTTAAATATTTGGAATTCTCCTAAGAGTTTGTGTTAATTGTGGACACTGGAAACTTGCTATTCCACTTTTCCCACACACACACACACACACGAAGGGCGGAGGGTGGAATTCAGGTTTCACTGAGTTTGCTAAACTCACAGGGGCCCTCAAATTTGATCATGATGAGCCACAGCGCAGGTCAATGGCAGATGTGGCTTGGCCTTCTCCTTGAAGAAATGAATGCTGCTACCTGTTTGGATTGGCTGTGTCCAAAAAAACATGGAGACCACACGTGAAATAGAGCAGGTGCATTGGCATGGAGTAGACCGGGCTGAGTAACTTCTCTGATTCAATTAATACAGTCCTGGAGTGCTTCAGACAGAAGCCCATATAGACTCTTGTTTTATTCACATATACAAAGCCTCTTCCGCCCCCCCTTCCCTTTCTAGTGCAAGCTTTCCTAGGTGCCATCTGCATCCAGATTTCAGTTGACAAACAAGGGGAGAGTGCTGCTGAATGAATTACAGAGACAGGACCTTGTAAATATTAATCAAGATGCTTTTTTCTCTGTTTGGCTCTGCAGGAAGTAAGCAGATGGGGAATGGGACAGCCCTTTTGCCCAGCTGAAGAGTGGGGATAATGTCAGCCTAATGAATTCCACCAGCAGAACATTTTTACATAAAATCAATGGCTGGATATGAGGTTTAAATATTTTATTAGACCTTCAAGTGGTCAAAAAATGTCTAAAAGTGGGGGAAACTCAGTTTTGTGCAAATGTCCCAGATCTCGTGTAAGGAAAGGGGGTGGCTTTAAAGGTGGGGCAAGGGCCTTTGGAGATTGGGGAAGAAGAATGAATGGAAGGATTGCATTCCATAATTAATAGTTGGAAATAAATTGGCTCACTTAAATTCTACTCAAGTTTCTAGTCATTCAGGTGTTTCACCAATTCACTGATGTCTTGTGTGGTTCTTTCCAATAGATGGTTTCGTAATTAATCATTACACACATATTTTTCCATTGGGGGAAAAATGCATTTCATTTTGCACCCTACATTTGGTAAATAAATAAATAAAAACCCCAAACTCTTTTTTAGAGAATGGTTTCTTCAGAGAATTTTCTTCTCCATAACTAATAAGAAAGGCAGAACATGAGTACATTTTAAGCAAAAGTCTTATCTGTTCATTTAATATTAACAAATTGAAATGAATTATTTTAATGCCAATTAACTTGTAGCTGTCCCTTATTAATAGTAATTTAGATTAATATTTCTTGGAAGCAGGAACATTGGGCTCAGTGTTACGTGCCTGGAATATCAACTGGAGAAGAAAACATCACTTTGAGTCATGAGGAGTTGAGCTCTTTCCTTTTTTTCTTCGTCTTCATCTGAGCTCTTGTTTTTTTCAGTCAAAACTCAAAAAGTACATCTGGGTGACTGTCTCTAAAGGTTGCTAGCTTAAAAAGACAACAGGATCATATTAAAAAGGCTTAAAAACTACCCCATAAAAATTGGATTTAATGATTTCTCCAAAGCCTCCAGTTTCAGAGTCATTATATTGATATATAGATAGATAACCATCTTTATAAGACTGCTAACAATCAAGAAGTGTAACTATTCTCCATATTCCTAGCATCTTCTTATTTCAATTAAAACAGGCCAATAGATCAAAATACAATTAAATTAAAACTATTCTACAGGATCCACCTTCCTACAAGGTCTGGCTGATTAAACTAGAGTATAATTAATAATACATTTTCTTACCCACTGATTCTTCCAAAGGAGACTTAGCTTGGGAGAGCAGAAAGAAAACCCAGACATCTGAAATTAAATATTATTGCTGGAAAGGGTGAAAGGTGGGGGAAGGGGAGCGGAATTAACCAAGGCAGTTGACCGTGGCTTTGAAAGAAAGAAAGAAAGAAAGAAAGAAAGAAAGAAAGAAAGAAAGAAAGAAAGAAAGAACATTTTTTCCTCTATTATAATGGGATATTTTAGTCTGAAAAGTTGCCTTATAGGTTATCAATAAAGCCACTCTGGGATTTCTATTAACGAGTATCCACTTGATCTATACAGAAAGTTTGTTGCGTTTCATTACTAAACTCTCTCTCACACACACACACAAGCATGTTCATCCATTTTCATTGCAAAAGTAATTTCAGACTTCATCGGCTAAATGAAGATGAAACGGTGTATTATGGTTGGATACAGAAGAAGGGGAGGGAGGGATGCTCTATTTAAAAAACAACAACAGCCCCCACAGCAAAAAGATGCATGCAAGCGAACTTGGGAGTGTGAGAATAAAAATGGACTTACCTTGAGCATCCCAGCAGAGATTCCAGGAGGGTCTGGTGGGGTGGGCTGGGGCTGGGCTGGGTTGGGGGGAGGGATGAAGTCATGTCCATTTCTCGCAGCCCAGAGAGAGATCTGGTGCAGAAACTGTTTCCTATCATCCCTCTTGTGTGTTTGCCCAGAGAGAGACTGAAAGTTACAAATCGCTGCCATTAACTCATCAAACAGTCCCTCTCCCAGTGAACCTTGGCCATTGGCCAAGAGCCGGCCACGTGATCCCTCCTGCCAATGTATCGAATTTCAGCTGGCTTTTCCTCGCGCTCCGGGCCGGGGAAGTGCCCCATTTGACATGGTGCAAGCCGGGCCAGGGCGCGGGACAAGGGGGCTAGCGCGGGTGGGGGCCAGGACAATGAGAGGAGGATGAACCCTCAGCCAGAGCTGGGCTGGGGGGGAGAGAGCAGGGCGGGCTATGCAGGGACCTGGCCCGGGGAGCAGAGACTCCAGCATTTGCAGCGGAGGCCGTGCAACATCCGCTGTGCCGGGGACGATCGCTGCGTGCTGGGAAGGGAGCTCCCAATTGCAGGGCCCCCCCCGCCGCATCTCCCCTCCCCGCCCGGCCAGCCCCATCCTTTCCCCGCTCCCTCTCGTTATCTCGCGGCTGGGCCCAGGCCCCTTTACAACCCCAGCCAACCTCCCGGCGCCGCTTTCGCCTCCCCAGGTTATAACTCATCCTGCTGCAGCCCCTTCCCAGCCAGTTCTCATGACCCCGGCTTTCCTGGGGGGAGCCTGCCCCCCTCCTCCTCCGCCGCCTACCCAGCTTGCCTTATTGGACCCCGCTCCGGGGGTCGGGGAGCGGATCGGTACCACGCCTGTAGCCAGGACCCCCCCAGCTGTAACTCTCTGGTGGTGCCAGAAGATAGAGGGGACCTCTCTCAGGATGTTTACGGTGACACGAAAACTTTTGAGTGGATGAGAGTCAAAAGGAACCTTCCCAGAACAGGTGAGTCTGAGACAGAGGCCAGTGTATTTAACTGTGGGTGGCAGGTCACTTGGAAAGGCCAAGTAACGTCACTAGGTAATAAAAGTGGAAGATATTCAGGTGTCCCGTCCCCCCCACATTGGCGCATGCCTGTCTCTAAGCAGGTCTATTTGCCTTAAATTTTCTCTCTGCCATGATGTTTGTTACGATTACCTCCAAACTACACTCCTTCTCCTGAGCTGAGTGTGACTTTCAGAACTTTTTTTTTCAATTAAAGTCGTCTTGTGTCTAAAATTATTGCTTTCTTTTTAAAAAAAAAATCATTCAAGGGGAAACAAACTTTTATTTTTTAGAAAACACGAGTTAAGAGGAAACGGACACGTTTGTCTACAATTGGCCAGAATGGTCCCCAAATAAGTGTTTGATCTGATTGACAGAATCTTAAACATATATCAAATATTTATTTGATCTGTAATATATATAGGTACACATGTATAGTTTGAAATTAATGTTGAACCTGGGGATTGGGAGTGTGTGGTTTTGAATGGGGTTATTGTTTCCTGGAAAAATTAAACGTCTTTTTTCAATATTTTAAAATTTATTTTACAGGAATCTGACTTTTGTCTCATTTTAATTTAGGCGCGACAACTCCACCCGTAAAAGTAATTTAGCCCAAAATAAAAGAGATGAAACAACGTCCTACTTTTGTATAATTTTAGCAGGTTGGTAATTAGCAAGTCTGACTTTTAGTTCTGTGCGCTGGGAATTTAGCTTCAAAATTATTCTACCAAAAAATTCTGATCTTGACAACGCTCAGTGCATTGCAAAATTCAAGGAGTAGCAGTTATATTCATTTAGATTACTCCCCAGAGGAAAGTCCATGTATTACCTTTTTCAAACTGAGAGGCGGAAAAACTTTCTCCAAATATTAAGCCTTGTAATGAAACCATTTTCTGAACTCATCGATAAAAATCTGTGTCTTCATAGATCATTAGAAGTTTCTTGTTTACTTCCAATTATATGTGGCTCCTTGCATCATAAACATCTTCCAAGAGATTTATCTCTGACATTTTGCTAAATATTGTATAAATTGAGGGATCTTTTTTTTAAAAAAATCACAACTTTCTTTAAAATTACAATAGTAGAACCATCTGCGCAAACAGATTCGCGTTTGCTTCAAGCGTTTTCCTGTAAAGTTTATTCCAAGCTTTTGCAAATTTCTGGGTGATGTATTTTTTTTTTAAAGTTAAATGTTGTTACAAAGTATCTAACTAACTGGATGTGAAATGATGTATTTTCTCAAGTGGGAGGGGTGGGAAATGCACATTTCATCCCGGTTTTAACGTTGAAAAAGGAGATCGTTTGGGGTTTAGAAAGGAATTGATATTTTCAAAGGCAATCCAGTGGAACAGCCTGAGATTTGAATGTTTTTTTAAAAAATAATCAAACCGAGTTCACTGCCTCCAAGGGATTTCCTCTGCCGTTTGAGTTTAAAGTTCTTTTGACGGCAATAGACAGTATGATTTTCCAGTTTCTTGGAGTTTGAGTGAAGGGGAACAGATTTTACGCTTTGCAAACAGTTTGCCAATTGATGTTTGCTTCTCTCCTGTAACTTTTCGGGTACGGGCAGTGTTTGTTCAGTTTTCTCTTCTGATGATCTGGGTTTATAAACGAATCAGACTTCTCCTAACTCTCTCGACCAAAGGGGAAAAGCTATTCAAATAACCAAGAAAGCGACCGCGTGGGGTTTTTATATATATATATATATATAAGGCTAAAAGCTTTCTCTTTGTTTCGTGCCTTATCTCATTGTTTCACCTTCAAGAGGGGAGGGAGAGGAGTCGGTTAACTGTCATTCACTGAGAACAAAAATATAACAAGATTGGGAAAGTTCTGCTTTTTATTTTGCGGATCCTGGCCATATATAAATCAATCAAAGAACAAGGATGAATTTGATCATTTGCAAAACGAAGGAAAAAAAGCAAATAAGAGTCAAATGGTTTCAGATGTTTTTAGCGGGTTTCACAGGCATGGAGAAGATTTGTTTGAAATGTATGCTCATTTTTGAGCTCGATACAAAGGCAGAGGGATATCCTTTATGCTAGTATAATAAGACGTGTGTGTTAGAGAGAAGATGAAAATTGGAAAGACAGAAGGAGACACACAGGAAGGGAAGAAGATAGAGCAGAGACTGAGAGAGATGGAGAAAGAGAGATTTGTTCTTTGATTTGAAAGTTAAGATTAGGCTGATATGTAAACGCAAAACCTTAGACGTCAAACTCAACTCTGCAAAAACAGATGCAGATTATCCCCCTTCATTTAGTGCATCGCTTTAATAGCAGTGTTTGGGAAAGGAAAGGAAAGGAAAGGAAAGGAAAGGAAGCTGTAAATGGAGATGCGATCACGAGACTTTATCCCCTCAGGGAGCGGGGGACCCATTGGGGCTCTAACAAGGCAGTTGGCCACTCCAAGGGAAGAGTTGAAAGTGAAATTACCTGGGGCCTGAGTTCGGCATCAGAGAAGCTAATGGCTTGTAGGGCAGGCGACTCTGGTGCGTAGGGACCCGAGGCAGATAGTGAATCTGCTGCAGTTCCCCCCCGGCTTCCCCACCTCTCTCTGCCCTGACTGTCTGTGAAACCTTCGTGATTGGCATTAGAGTCATTCCAAAGTGAAAAGAGCTGTTAAGGGTTATTCGCTCCCCCCACCCCCACGTGTTTCCCTCAATCTGAATGTTTTCGGGGGGGGGAGGGCGGGAGAAGAAAAGAAAAGAAAAAAAGACCGACCCGGGCCCTTTCTACCCATCTCTGGCAAGTTTCCCATTATAACCACCTTTCCTTTCCACTTAACCTTTGGGCTCCCGCATCCTGCCCGTGTTCCGCCGCCAAGACCATTGGGTCAGCCCGGTTATCGAAACATGATAACCCCGTGTGTGTGTTTTAAGGCAGAAAACCCCAGAGCCCCCAAACAGGGCATTGTACCCCAAGATGGGGTCTAAAGCGCACATCACTGACCTTTTTTTCACTGCTCCTTCAAAAATCCCAGGGCCGCCCGGGGACTTTCTATGAACCACAGAGCGCAAAGGACTGAAGCCCGCGCGAGTCTAACCTGTTACTTGTGTTTTATATAATGAATATATACATAATGAATTGATGTATACACACATATATACACACGTCTATATAAAGACACATATCTACATAATTAATATAGATTCCAAAATAGACGCATATTACAATACATATTCATTCTGCAAAATAATCCTATATACCTACATATCACTATTTTTCAATATATATATTGCAAGAGGCAGTATAAATACACTCTTGCTAAATACACTCCTATTGCAATATATATCGTGGGAAAGAGGCACGTGTATATGATTATTTTGCAGAATAAATACCTATTGCAGTAGGAGTATATTTTGCAATAGGGATCTATGCATATAATAAAGAAAGATAATGGAAAGTATGTGTGTGGGTGTTGGGGGGATATTACTCACGAAAAAGATGTTTTTGTGGGGGGGGGGGTTAAGAAAGAAGAAAGAAAGTTAGCTAGCTGGAAAGGGAGCCTCCTAGTTACTAACCTCATGGGTTTTAATAATCATCTCCTCCCCACCCCCCTTCCCTTTGTCTCCAGTGAAATCAGGAGACTGTGGCTTTGCTGGGGAGAAAAACGCAGTCTCTCCCAGGACAAACTTCAGCACCAAGCAGCTGACCGAACTGGAGAAAGAATTCTACTTCAACAAGTACCTGACCCGGGCCAGGCGGGTTGAGATCGCCTGTGCCTTGCAGCTCAACGAAACCCAGGTGAAGATCTGGTTCCAGAACCGCAGGATGAAGCAGAAGAAGAGGGAGAGGGAGGGTTTCCCCGAGGGGTCAGCTGGCTGCAATGGACCGGAGTCCTCCTCTGACAAATCAGACATCACCTCCCCAGCTACCTCTCCTAGCAGAAGTAACGAGGCTCCCACGCCTCCCATCTGACTGAGGCTCTTGTTAGAACCTCTGTTCTGATCTTGGGCAGAGAAACAGAAAAGAGACTTTCCCCATCAGATCCACTCAGCCCCCTGCATTCATCTTGCTGGGGGAGAGAGAAGGGTGCAATGCATTGCAATGGACTTGGGGGTGAAAACACACACCAAAACCATGTGTAGAGACTTCCACACTCACCACCATGACCACCACCGATAGCACAGGTGCCAGCATTGTGCTGTTAAATGGGTGTCCTTCCAATAGATGCAGATGCTAGATTAATGGATGCCATGCTAAAAAAAAAAAAAAAAGTTACTTTCCCTTCCAAATTCGTAGAGCAGAGGTGAATAGAGAGGGCCAAATATTTTTTTTCAAAAACCATGAACTTTTTACAAAAAAATGCAGACAACAACAAGTTTTCACACACTCTTGATTCTTTGTGAGTAAACTGGACGTTTTTTCCACTAAAAGTTTGTTACATTTTTATTCACAATACATTTCGACTTTTTCCACAAAAAGTTTCTACAACATCTTTAGTCACAAAAAGATTAGATTAATTTTTTTTCACAAAAAGGCTCATTCTTCATGGAAGGTTTTGATGAACTTTTTCTACTAGAAGTGTTGACAAATTTTATTTTGACACATTATTTTCCCCCAAAAGTTTTGACATGAGCCTTATTCACAATAAGTTTTGATGCAATTTTTTTCCCCACAAAAATTCTTGACAAAATTGTTTTGTGGGAACTTTCGATGAACTTTTTTTCATGAAAAGTTTCACCATTTGTTTTTGTGTTTTTTTACGAAATGGTTCAATTACATATTTTCCACAAAAAGTTCTGACAACAATTTGGGGAATAATTTTCATATTTGAACTCTAATTCCAAATGTTCCTATTTCACTGAGCCCTTTTAGAAGGAACTAGAGCCATTATCTCCTGGGAGTAATTATTTTAGAGATATGTAATACAGTTACATACCATTTTGGTGAAATTTCTAGGGAGAATAATGCTCTTCAGAAGTATTTTTAAGACCAGGACATTTTTGCTGAACTCAGTATTCTGGCCACAGACAGCCATTCTGGCCAAGGATGGTTATCACAGTTTCTTGAATGCCATCTCTATTCTTGTGCCCACACATCTAAATGATACCCTAGTGGGTGAGTTAACCCTCCCTCTGATGTGATACTAAAGGGGCAGAAAAAGCCCGGTCTCAAGCCACTGAAGTCAAAGGAAAAAATCTAGTGGTCTTTAATGGACTTTGGATCTAATCCATATGAAACAAGTTATATGCAGTATAATCAGTGGGCCTACACAGATATTTGATCAAGAAAATATGATGTTTCCCCCATCTTTTAAATGTGCTTTCCTAGGCTAAATGCACCTTCAGCACAAATGGATAGGAGAGGAAATGTGAGTTCAAAATCAGGCTTAGAAATATAAGAGACATGGTAATTATGCTATAAATAACCTCCTCAGTCAGTAAAAGCTTAGAAGTGTATTATTTATTTTCACATTTCCGAGGTTCTTCATTAACATTTAAATCTTCTAACAGCTGGGAAGAAACACACTCTTCATATTAAAAGTGGATTTAATTTATAGCAAAGAGTGAAAGCAACAAAGCAAATGCAAAAATCAGGGGTGTTGTCACAGAACTTTGACAGGACAGTGGTGATGGGCTGGAGAGATGGGAATAGTTGCCTTTTAAACTTTAATAAAGGATAAAATGGAGGCCAACATTATATCAAGAACAAACAATAAGAAGTGTTAAAATAACCCTAGGTAATGTTAGAGCCACTTATGCTGAGACAAAGTTTGCACACAATGCCTCACTTTGGAGAAATAATTGGTTCATTTTCATCACCGTGTTTTATTATTATTAATTATTATTATTATTATTGATGTTTTACTATCAAAATATATTTGAGAAATGCCTTTTGTCCATGGAGAATACTGGTTTATTTTCACTCGGATCATATATTACAAGAGGCTAACCCAATGAAAGGACTTTAGGTGGCTGAAAAGTACATTTGATTTAAAAATATACACAGCATTCTTCTTCAACAGCCGCTGGATTTATACCAAATGTTCTGCTAACCAAACTTTCCCTCGGTCTTCCTTGCCACTCATCACTGAAAGGATTAATGGGGTGGTGGTGGGGTTTTAACACCTCTAAATAATACACCCATCAGTGGAATTTCAGGCAGGACAATCCCTAGAAACTGTTGCCTTTTTAATCGGATCTTTAAATTTGCAGTTCACTCCATTTTGCTGGAAAAAAAGAAAAAACACACATGAAACAATAGCTAAGGAACCAAATATGCTAATTTGCCACCAACGCTATTATTTTGTCTTTCCCTGTTGCAAAATTCTAATCACACTTTGGAAATGAGCTGTGAGTTGTTCACTAAAGTACTCATGTTGAATTAGGGTTGCTGCTGTGTTTTAAATTATTTTTCCTCTCATTGCTATGTAACTAAACTTTTATCTCCTTGCCTGTTTAAAAATTCTCCTAATTTGTTATTTTAAATTACTCCATGTGGAAGTCCTCCTTTTCTTTTTGCGAATACAGACTAACACGGCTGCTACTCTGAAAGGTAAATTCAGACATTTCGGTGAAACCGCAAAATGTCTAGAATCAACACAAGAAAGAAAGAAAAAGTTTTATTTAAAATGTTTGGGGATTGCAAGGTTCAGTTATGACCCCAATCTAAAACTGGCACATATTCCTTTAAACCAAAGATGTATAGTGAATCTAGTTAAATTCATGGAACATGAGACTTCTTTTGACAGTGGAGAATATTTAAAAGGCACGTGAAAATGAAGGGAGCTATTGCAAAATGTCTACCTCTTATTTGCCGGGACTATCAGAATGTATGCAGGGTTGTTGTACCAGTGTCAGTCGCAGGGTATTTGGGAGACAAGGTGGGTGAGGGAATATCTTTTTGTGGAGAAACTTCTGTTGGTGAGAGAGACACGCTTTTGAGCTACAGAACTCTTCTTCAGGACCTCTGTATAGCTCGAAAGCTTGTCTGTCTCACCAACAGAAGTTGGCCCAGTAAAAGATATTCCCTCACCCACCTTGTCCCTCAGGACTATCGGAAGGACGATATGGATTTATTTATTGATTTATTTATTTTCTTTCAATATGAAGTGGAATGTGTGTTGTGGTAGGGAGGGGAAATGGACATGTGAATGGATAACATTAAAAATTGTCTTGGTTTGATTCTATTTGTGTTACCTTATTGTTCTTTCTCTTATTTACCATGTATGTTAAGATGGCACCTCGGCTCCAGTGAGTTGGAATCTCTACATTACAGTGTGTCTGGGCGCATTACACACATATTGTAATAGACAGTTCCTGCCCCAAAGTCCTTGCAATATTGCATTGTGAATCTAACTTTCTCCCCTGCCTTGAAAATGGATCGCTCTTGAGCAAATTTGCTCCAAGGAAGGAAAACTCGTACAGCATTTTGGAAAATAAGGGTGGATCTGCAACAATATCATTCACATTTCGATAAAAAAAATTGACAACATTTCAAAATTAAGAATATATACACCAAGCAGCTTGAAATAAAACCCCGACCTCTTTTTGCTGTAAGTAAATAGGTTGCAAGTGTGAGATATTTTACACCGACTGTAGGGATAATTCCCTTGAGGCACAAACTGCGGCTCCCAAACGTGTATTGGTTCACGCACCACCTTCTTAAAATTGTTGTGATGTGAACTGCTGGAACATCGAGTTCATGTAGCAAGAGTGGCTCATGTCCTACAGCTAGGGAACCCCTGGTCTAGACTCATAGATTTCAAGGCCAGAAGGGACCATTATGATCATCTCATCTGACTTCCTGCTCAGCACACGCCAGAGAATTTCACCCAGTGATTCCTTTGCTAGGTCCCGTAATGTACAGTTGAACCAACACCTTGCGATTGATTGTCCACAATGTGCGGTCACATGGTTGTAGGTGAGGTCTTTAGGAGTACATCACCTCGAACTTCCGGAATCCGAAGGGTACAGCTACACTGCAGCTGGAGGTGTGATTTCCATTTTGAGTAGACGTTTAACTGAGCTAGCATGCTAAAAATAGCAGTGTACCCCAGGATGGCAAGAGCACTGGCATAGGCTAGCCACCAGAGAACAATCCCATCCGAGTCCCTAGGTCCATCCTGAGGTGGCTACACTGCTATTTTTAGTGTGCAGGCTTAATTAAAGCTAGCACATGTACGTCCACCCAAGCTGGAAATTACGGATCCAGCTTCAGTGTATGTGTATCCCATGGCTCATGCTCATGTCTGCATAAAGCAGTGAAGTATTGGCAACCACAAGTGTTCAAAAATCACAAGCCTGCCCACCCCCTCACAAAGCTGGCTTAAAAATCATGAGATTTAAAGCAATAATAATAATTTTGGGGGATCCCTTTAGTTCCCTTCTTGTTTCTGAGCCTTTTGGCATCACATTTTCAGGCTTTTTCCTGCAACCATGAGGCCAGAAACTTGCTATTTTATAAAAATGATAGCTGAGAGGTTCACACAAATCCCATGATTCCAGGAGCTGGGGCTTTAAGAAAAACACCAAACTCATGATGAAATCACCAGATTTTGGCAACACTGTGCATGGGGTACAAGCAGGTTTGGGGAATCCCTTAATAAGAAGGTACTTTGCTGAATCAATTTCTTTTGTCTCAGCATTGTACGCGCCATATTGTGTCTACTGCATTTGGGCCTATTAGAACATTTCATATTTTCTCTGTGTTATACAGGCTTTATTCTAAGATTACAGCTGTCTTACAGAAAATCCATACAGGCCTACTCTTCCTTTCACCTCTGACCTTTTGACCTCTTCCTTGCCTGAGGACAGAGTTGACCCGGTCATTGACTAACCCTGAGTCAATAAGTCTGCCTTCATTAGCATAAAACATGAATCTAGTGGCAGCTTGACAAATTATAACTTCAAGCTAAAGATCTGCCAACTAGCTAACTCCTGTAACGACTATTTATCATTGGAAATGGTAAATCATAGGAATCTAGATGACTCAATTATTTGGATTTAAGAAAGAAAGAAGGAATTCTTCATTGCGACGGGGTGGTTAAAGACAAAGCCTTGCCCCAAAGCATGAAAATGATCATGAAGCAAGGATTCTGTTCTCTCTTCCCAGATCACTCTCTCTTTCTTTTTGTCTCTCATTCTTTCTTTCTGTGTGTCTCTTTTTTTTTTTACTCATTCCCTCTGTCCCTCCATCTCATTTTTCTTTTCCTTTGTCATCCTCTTTGCAAATCTCGCCTTCTCTTTCATCCTTTTCCACTTTCTCTTTGTCTCTGTTTCTCTTTTTATCTGTCTCATTCTCTTTTTATTCATCATTCTCTCTCCTACTCTTCTCTCCTCTCCTTTCTTTCTTTCCATCTCCCATCCTCAGACTCTCCCATTTTTACAGCTTTCTCATCCCCCTCCTCACCAGATTTCTCCCTTTCACCAGATGCTGCTTTGCTGATCCACTGCCCTAGCTGAGGAATTGGCATAGAAGGGAACAGAAGCTTTTTCCAGCAGGATCAGGGCCCACAGAGGGTCAAATCCATACCTCTTAAATATCAGCCAAGCTGCCTTTGCTGCTGCTGAACTGTAGAAATTGATGTCAGCAGCGTTCAGTGATGTGGCATCCTGCAGATCCTCCACGGTTCATGCAATCCTTGGTCACTGAGCAGAGGATAAAGCATTATCATCCATTGCACTCTCCAGAACAAGTCACTTCTCCGGCTTTGTTCATTTTCCAAAGGGAACTAGAATTTTAACAAATCTGCAGGCTGGAGACAGAGGGGTCCACATAGGAGAACCAGTCTGATTCCTGCTTTGCTTTGTGTATGGTCCCAGGCTTATTCTTTCTGGCAGGATGGTGTGCAGACAATAGGCCACAATTCTGGCCTACCTCCTTGCGATGCTACTGACTACAAAGGGGTTGTGGAAGGCTAAAACCAGGAGGGAAAGACACACTGACCCATAGAAGGGGGGAGGACAGGAAAGTACAAGAAAGCATCTGACAGAAAAAAGAGCATACGTGAAAAAGAGAAATCAAAGATCAAATCTTGTGTGGATTAAGCCAGGTTCAATTTCCTGCTCTGTAGGGATCAATTCTATTGTCCCATGCACTGGTGTAAATACACAGTAGCCCTCATTGACTCCACTGCAGTTATTCCAGTTTGACACCAGCACAATCCAGAGCAGAGTTTGCCTTTAAAAATTAAGGCTACTCTCTGAGGCTGATTGCAGAATTGTAAAATGCCTGAGATTTCTCTCCCTTCTGCTGTTTCAATAAATATGTCCTTTAAACCAGACTTGAAATAAACACCAGTCCCTAAAATTACCCATTAACCCCAGGGCAAATGGCTTGTCCTGACCTCAGAGACACTGGTTTCCAGTGGTGCAAATTTCTCTATCATAAATCTCAATTTGGGGCCAGATTCTCAACAGCCATAGCTCGATTGAAGTCAATGGGGCCAGGTCCCCAGATGGTGTAAATCAATGTAGCTCCACTGGAGTCAAGGGGGACAGATTCCCAGCTGGCAGAAATCAGCATTAGCTCCATTGCAGTCCATGGGACGACATCGATTGGGACCAGCAAGGAATAAGGACCTTTATTTCTCAGGCAGTTGTGCTGACAGACACGATCCCCTCCCAAATTCCCGAGCAAGAACATTTCACCCTCTAATTACATTTTATTGTTTCAAATAAAAAGAAAGGAAGGAAGAAAGAAAGAAAAAAGGCAGAGTTAACATGAAACACCACACTAGCACTCATTTAAAAATATACACTGCACCGAGATTTATGACTGAGGATGCTTCCTATAAATCAAGCCAGACTTTCTTTCCTCTGCACCATGCAGAAATGTAAACACCTGCATCTGATTATTTTTAGTTTAAACAGAAAAACAGGTGCAGACACCTCTGTTTTCAAAACAAAGAGAATAAGAAATTTAAATAGATACACACACATTCACAGCCATATATTCTTACATGGGTATGTGCACATTAGCCACTAATTTAAACATTATCAGTGCCTATTACCATAAATACTCATATAGAATCAAAAGAAAAATTCTTATGTATATTTCCATTATTTATTATTATTTCTATTACCATAGTGCCTAGGAGCCTATCTATTTTATCATTATAAAATATATAAGCTCAAATTTATCTCTGGTGTAATTCTGTGAAAGTCAATGAAGTCTGAAGGATTATATACATATAGAAAGATAGACAGATGGGTGTGTATAGGGATGGATAGATAGATAGATTACTGAAAGAGAATCCTTAGAAGAAAGGAAATTTCTCTGGTGATCTCAGGATCATTAAATAACTTTTCCTTCTCATCTTTTTTTAGGTGATTATTAAATACTGCATGGCAATATTCTTCTCCTCAAATTGATCATATTTTTTCAGTTGATTTTAGAAGTTTCAATTTGTATATTTGTGGGGGGGAAACCCCTCCGCTTTCAGTTATCCAAGCAGGGTTGGAAATGTTTCAATTGTCTATTACAATTAAAATATACCCTCTAAAATTCACCTTGAGTTTTCATTTCTTTTTATCAAGCACATTCGTCCATAAGGTCCCGACTCAGCAAGGGGTTTAAGCATATACCTAATCGGAAACATGTGAGTAGACCCATTGACGTGCATAAAGTTAGACATGGGTCTACTCACACTGGGTTTTTTTTGCTGAATTGGGGCTTAAATTTGAACATAAGAAAGGGCTGTGCAGTTGTAAGTCTATTCTAGTGTTTGTGTGTGTGTGGGTGTGTTAGTGTATTCTACGCTCTCTGTGTAAGTGTGCTTTAGTGTGTGCATATTCTAGTGCATGCATGTGTAAAATAAATTTGAAAATTGTGTGTCAGGAACAAGTACTAGTAGAAGGAATTTAGGACATTATTCTCTCTTATTTTCACCATGTGAGGGTGTGAGTGAGTGTGTATGTGAGTGCTGCTTGTGATTGAGTGGGTGTCTGCCCACAGAGATCTCAGTGACTTACATGCACTTACACCAGGGCTGAATTTGATCCCACACTTGTTACACCTCGGTTTTATACCAAAACATCTGAACTGAGTTTCCATTCAGATGAGTTCTATTATTTCATGCCTGCTATTAACAGGGAAAGAAATATATAAATGGCATATTCCAATTCCCCACAGTGATCAGACACCCTAGCGCAGAGACTCTGTTAACTTCAATGTTACGAAGAACCAGATTCTGCTCTCAGCTAAATTTGGGATTTACTCTGAAGTCAATGGCATTACTCTGGATTTACGTTGCTATAATGAGACCCCCCCCACACCCCGTTTTCTCAGTCGCCTAACCCTAGGGCTCCATTTCTGCCACTCTTAGTCACTTTGAGTAGTAGTTTACTCTGTGAGAAATCCCATTCATTTCAGTGGGACAACTGGCAGGATTGGCCCTATTCAGCATGAGTAAAGAGGGAAGAACTGGGCTGCACCGTAGCTTAGTGTTAAATGGAACAGTAGGGGGCAAGTGTAAAGTTGTGAGCCCCGCAGGCTCTGGGAAAGCTGGCCTAGTAGCTGGCCTAGAATTTGGCATGCCAGGTTCAATTCCTAGCTCAGCCAGACTCCTTGTGTGACTGGGGCAGGTCTCTTCATCTCTCTGTGCCTCAGTTCCCCGTCTGTAAAAGGGTGGGGCGGGAGGACAATAGATCCCTATTTTACCTAAGTGTGTTGTGGGCATTAAAAGTATCCTTGCGATGATCAGCTCAGGGCTGGTGGTGCTAAGCGCATTGCTGCATCGGGAGAATGGATTGCCGTGGTGGTTAAGGAGTAAACGTGAGACACAAGCTCAATCCCCACCTCTGCCAAAGACTTCCTGGCTGACCTTGGGCAAATCACTTAATTGCTTCTGTACAATGGGGCTAATAGTATTTCCTAACCTAACCAGTGTGTGTGTGGGAAGATCAATATGCTAACGATTGTGAGGTCTGTCGATGTTATGGCAATGGGGGGGCCAGAGAAGTACCCAAGGGCTTGTCTGCACGACAGGGGCACAGAAACACAGGTTTGGCACTGTAGCTCTTTCGCTGTTACCCTGCCGGGTAGGGACAGGCTACAGCGACGGAAAAGGTTTCCCTGTCTCTTTAGCATTCTTCAGCTGACCTAGCTGTGTCTACACCAGCGGGTTAGTTCACCATAGCTGTGCCACTCAGGGGTGTCGATTTTTCACATCAACCTAGTTTTAAATGTTGACCGGGCCTAGGATAGATCCATTCACAGGCACCGACTCCGTGGGGGCTCCAGAGCCGTTCCTCCCTCTCCCCCCAGCACCTCCCATCCACTGGTGGCCTCACCTATCAGCTCCTCTCCCAGCCCCTCCTGCCGGCTGGTGGCCCTGCCACTCAGCACCGCCCCCTCCCCCGCAGCATCTCCCGTGAGCTGGTGATCAGCTGTTCAGCCGTGTGCAGGAGGCCCTGGGGGGGAGGGGACAGGAGCAAAGGCAAGGCACACTTGGGAGGGGGAGCGGAACGGGACAGGAAGAGGGCAGGGCCTGGGGCAGAGCGGGGGTCAAGCCCCCCCTGCACATTAGAAAGTCGGCACCTCTGGGTCCACTTTTATTCTTTTGGCCTCAAGTCATTTCATTATAAACTTGTGGGCCGAGCCGTCTGCTGCTGCCGGCCTTGGAATACAACTGCCCTTACCCAGCTGAAGGGTCCTTTCGCCTCCTACCCCTCCCTCTGTTCACGTCCCCCATCTCCATGGAAGAGTCTGGGAAAGTTCTCTCCCACGAAGAGGCCATGTAGGCGTTTACTTAGCCCCAGTCACCAGAGCATCTGAGCACCTCACACTCATTCATGGATTTTACCCTCACAACATCCTCACTGGTGTCTTGTCCAAGGTCACAGAGGGAGCCCAGCTGATCTCGGCATTCTGAAATCCTGGTCTGTGGCCAAACCATGGGAGCATCATTCCCACAGCATGTAGAGCTCACCACATTATCCTCCCACGTAATGCTGAATGAGCGCTTGGATCTCATGCCTGGCTCAGCTATTCTGTTTTATAGTTTCTTACACTGTGTTCATCACCGTAACCTCTGACTTTCACGGCTGGCCCGAGGTCACGCACGACCTCTGCAGCTGAGCCAGGAACCGAGCCGAGATCTCCTCATGCCAGCGCCCTAGCCGCCAGCCTTCTCTCTCCTAGACATCTGATCTCCACTGGCTTCCGCGAAATGACTCATGATTTTCACCAGCACAAGGGAGAGGAGAATCAGGCCCAAATTGCCCTCTCTGTGGGAGAGACCCCGAGCAAGTTGGCTTGAGTTCTCATTTTGTCTAAGTGTGTCAGGGGGGCAGGTGGGGATAGTGAAAGGTCCTTGCTTCAGTGGATTGTGAGGAGGAGAAGATCAATAGAAAGAGACAGATTGGAGACACATTTCTATCACTCTGTATTGCTGGCTCAGCACTCCTTCCATTCCCTGCCAGGCTCAGGGAAGGCAGGTGCAGCCAACAGCTCCCTGCCTTTCCAATTCAAACAGGTTTCTAATCCCTCCACTGGAGGGTAAACAGCATTGAGTCACGCCTGGGATTAACCACACAAATATCTCTAATGTATTCAAATGCACTTCCTCAATACCACATTATAAACAGGGGTTACTAATGAGGAACAGCTAGGGCTATGGGGAATCATAATGACTTCATCCTGTGCTAAAAAGCAAGAGGCTTTTTCCTTTAAAGGATCTTTCTTTTTCTTTCCTATTTTACATCTTTCTTTCTTTCCTTCCATGCCAAGATCAGAGAACGGGAACATCTCATGTAAACTAGGTAGCTTGGGGGTGGGGAGAAAGATGTTTTTTATTGTAAAAGATGACATTTTTATTGTCTCTTATATTGTGCTATTTTCCTTTTTTATATTATAATCCAGCGCCAGCTTTATTTTAGCTGGTAACAGAAGTGAAATTATTTTCCAAAGAGATTTCTTTTTTTGCATAGCTACATTGCCTTTTTAAACACTCTATTAGAAAAGTATCGCTGAGCAGCTGGGATGCAGGCATAGAGCGGGGGATAGGCGTGAATATGGGATGGGGGTGAGAGGCAAGCAATAAAAGGAACCCATAAAGATTAATTATCTAATTAACAGAAACATAAAAATAGAGAGAGGGATAAATAAATGCCTTGCCAAAATTTGGTTGGGAAATTTTACACTCTTAGTTAGAGCGGTAGAAAGATGCGGACAACATTCTCTCTTCATTTGCCCTGGTGTAAATCAGGAGTAACCAGACTATAGACAGTGGGCCTGATTCTGGAGTAAATATGGAATAGCTTCCCAGTGTAAACCAGGAGTAACCCAAGTGGCGTCTGTGCAGCTGGTTCTGATTTCACACCAGCATAAATCAGGATCAGCTCCATTGCTGTCAGTGGGGCTAATTCCCATTTAATTTACACCAGTGTAAATCAAAAGTGACACCACTGGAGTCAGTAGCACTGACTCTGATCTCACTTGCACTTGTGTAAATCAGCAGTAGCTCCATTGCAGCTGGTAGAACTAATTCCCATTTAACGCTGATGTAAATCAGGAGTAATTCCACTGGCGTGAGTAGGCCTGATAGTGCTCTCACACCCACGTAAGTCAGGAGTAACTTTGGATATCAATGGAGTTACCTGGGCTTCATTCTCATTTTGCCTCTTTGCACTAATTTGGCAGGAGTAACGGGGTTTTAAAGTGGGCAAATGTCACAAACACTCATTTAAAGGTCACTTGCAGTGGTGGTGTAGCCGTGTCAGTCCCAGGATGTACGCGAGACAAGGTGGGTGAGGTAACATCTTTTATTGGACCAGTTTCCGTTGGTGAGAGAGACGAGCTTTCAAGCAACACTAGAAGAAAAAGAGGACTTGGGGCACCTTAGAGACTAACCAATTTATTTGAGCATAAGCTTTTGTGAGCTACAGCAGCCAATGAAGTGAGCTGCAGCTCACAAAAGCTTATGCTCAAATAAATTGGTTAGTCTCTAAGGTGCCACAAGTCCTCCTTTCCTTTTCTTTTTGCGAATACAGACTAACACGGCTGCTACTCTGAAAGCTACACTAGAGTTATTCAGGGCACTTCAAAGCCCCTTTACACGTCCAGAGTCGTGCAAAGTGGCCTTCTTGTAAATGTGAATCAGGTGTAAAGTAAGAGGAGAATCTAGCTCATCGCTCTAGGGGCCAAATTGTGAACCCCTTGCTGCTAACAAAGACCATTTACTCACATGGGTAACCCCACTGAAGTCTCACTAATCCAGCCCGAACGAGGAGTAACAGATTTTCTGCCCCCAAAAAAGTGGAGGGTGGGAAATAATTCCCAGTGCACTGTCTTCACCTGGGCAACTTCATTGCTAGATCATGGTGATCTTTCACAAGACATCACTGATTGATTAACTTTCCTGCCTCACCCCCGCCTTTGAGAACTGCCCACCAGCGGATCCTGGGATTCTCCACTTTATTTGTTATTGACAAACTTTGTGAAGTTCTCAGGCCCCGGTTCCTGCCTACGTTCGGGACTGTGTCAGTAAAATGGGCGTGATACATCTGTAGTGAGGGGGCATGGCCTCCCTTTGAGACTGATGGCCGTGCACGCCTACAATATCCCTATTTTATATGTGTGCTGTGCAGCTTAAAAGCCATTTTTGATATGATAAGCTCAGAGATGGTGGTGATAAACTCCTTAATATTGCTTCCATGGGCCGGAAAGGCTTGGTCTATACTATGAAGTTATGCCAGCCTAGCTATGTCAGCAAGAGGTGTGAAAACCCGCACCCAGCCCACATAGCTATGCCGACGAAAACCACAGTGTCGACGCAGCTATACCGACAGAGGTTGAAGGTCTCAGCCATTTTTTGGCTTTTTTACACACTTGAATTTACAAACCACACCCAAGTGACAGCTACTAGTATAGTGTAAAATATTCAATATAGTACATAACATTGTATACAATATATGAATATATGCAATTCAAATTACTACTTTAATATAATATTAAAGTTGAAACAACAGTGTCCACATGAAATGATTTTATCGTATTGAATTGGAACTCTGACATTATCGAAAATGTCATCAAAACAAGCACATTGCTGTTAGATGTTTCAAGTTCATCAAAGCTGCCTTGTTCAATGGAAAAATATTTTGCTGAAAAAATTTCAACCTGCTACGAAACCGTCCTTTCTCCAACAGCAGACCTCCTTTAAAATACGTGATCCATAAACACTTGAATGTAAGCGCGCTTTGCAAACATGAATTAATTTAGCCTTAGAATCCCACTGTCCTCACAGAGGCATGGAGTTTACATGCGCATTTGGAATCATTGTTGACTCTGGGCTTTAACTAGAGATTGGTTGGCTATTTTCTGGCTTCCTGGTCCATGTAAGGGGCCAGTCACCAGAGGCTAGGGTTATCAATTTTTGTTGCACATAGTCCTGGAGGTTTCATCCCAGGACATAGTCTTTAATTAAAATCTAATCTTTAATTCCTGGAGACTCCAGGACAATCCTGAAGGGTTGGCAACATTATCAGAGGCCAAGGATCTTTACAAGCAAGGTGGATGGGACAGGGAAGGGAGTTTGAAAAAGCTGGAGGATATGAGGTGGTGAGAATCTGAGATGGCAAGAGGGCCAAGCCCAATTGTGATAAAATTGCACAACCCAGGGCTCTCACAGTGTGGCTCTCTGTCTCCCTCTAATGGCCACCTTGCATAGAGGGTTAGGAGTCTGTAGCTATGGTTTAGCTAACAGAACTGAATCTGGAGAGCTCCTGCTTCTGGCTCCAGAGTTCCCAAGTTCAAGCCCTCTCCATATACTCCCTGGGGTGATGCTGCAGTAAGAAGTGGGAACAGAAGTGGTTTTGTTGACAGGAGGTGGGACCAGCAGTGTTCTGGGCCTTCAGTCTTGGCTCAGGCCTGAGAGCTGGGGCTTCCTGATTAGACCCAGACAATTTTTTTTTTTTAATGAAAAATGCAGATTCAGCAACACTGAACTGTTTCCCCCATTTCTGTTGGTTTTGCCAACCTGGTTGTTTTGGTGGGAAGGGAGGGATTCCCTGCCCTACATTCATAGAATATCAGGGTTGGAAGGGACCTCAGGAGGTCATCTAGCCCAACCCCCTGCTCCAAGCAGGAGCTATCCCCAATTTTTCCCCAGATCCCTAAATGGCCACCTCAAGGATTGAACTCACAACCCTAGGTTTACCAGGCCAATGCTCAAACCACTGAGCTATCCCTCCTCTCCATTTCAACATGTTCAAAATGAAACATTTGCATTTGAAATTTGAAACAACTGTTTCAAAATTTCTTTTAGCTTCATTGGGGGGAAAAAAAAAATGAAAAAAATGTTTTTAAAAAGTCAAAATCAAAATAAAACATTTCATTGGACCTGATTGGGATGGGGGTCTTTTCAATTCACCTAAAATTTCGAACATTTTTATTTTTGGTCCAACTTTTGAGGTGTCAAAATTGCCAACAAATCAAAAAGTTCCATTCCTGACTTCTAATCCCAGCTCAGGAACTGACCTCCTGTGTCCCTCGGGAAAGTCACTCAACCTTCCTACCTTAGCACCTAATTTTTAAAGGGGGCTAAGAATATTTACCTTGCCGAGGTGTTCTACTCCATTGACATCAGTGGCACCAGATTAGTCAGGGATTTGGTGTGCATAAAGGCCTTTGAAGATGGCAAATACTACATGGGCCCAATCCTGTGAGGTGTGGGGTACCCCCTGAGTGGTGCTGAATGTTGTTACTGATGCCAAATGGTGCTGATTTCAGCCCTGGATAGCCTCAGAACCACACAGAATCTGTAACTATCATCAGCTGGCATTTTCAGAAGGACCTATGGGAGTTAGGTAGCCAATACCTACTGACAGTCATAGGGTGAAATCCTGGCCCTGTTTAAGTCAGTAGGAGTTTTGTAGTTGAATTCAATGGGGTTGGAATTTCAACCACCAATTTTAAGGCCAGAGGAAGCATTATGATGCCCTACGTAACACAGGCCAGAGAATTTTGCCAGGGATTCTTACATCAAACCCATAACTAGAGCTGGGGCACAAAATGGTTTTCCCATCCCATGTCAGCGTTTGAGATTTTTAAAAATGTCCAGTTCCGCATGAGGACAAAACCAAGACCTTCTGCATGAAAAACTGGAGAGAGAAAAGCTGCCATACCCAGAGAGCCAAGTGCCTGGTAGTCAGGACAACTTATCTAGCAAGCAGAAGACCCAAGTTCAAATTCCTGCTCTGTCTTATTCAGAGCTGGGCCTTGAACAGAGCTCTCTGTGATGGGGCGCGACTCACCACTGCGGCGCCTCCTGATGGCTGTCTGGGGAAATACTGCTGCACCCTCTTCTGGTGAAAAGAAAAGGAGTACTTGTGGCACCTTAGAGACTAACCAATTTATTTGAGCATGAGCTTTCGTGAGCTACAGCTCACTTCATCCAATGAAGCGAGCTGTAGCTCACGAAAGCTCATGCTCAAATAAATTGGTTAGTCTCTAAGGTGCCACAAGTACTCCTTTTCTTTTTGCGAATATAGACTAACACGGCTGTTACTCTGAAACCTCTTCTGGTGGTGTCTCGCATACTGTCACCTCTGTTCCTGAACCCATGTCACTCCTAGGACCACAGCATCCTCTTCAGTGACACTGGCCCTGGCTGTGCCACACCCTATGTCCCCCCTTCCAGGGGGACCTGCAGTCCACAGTCTAGCCACTTCCTTCAGTGGCTCCAGCACCCTCTTTGCCCTTCCATCAGGGCCTCAGTCTGCAGATCCCTGCAGCCTGCCAGGAGCTGCCTTTAGCTCTCTGGGTCTCTTCCTGCACCACTGCTTGGTCCAGGGTGCTTGCTACCCTCCATCTGCAAGACAGCCAGTCCTTCTCTAGTGCCAGGGAGTGACTGAAAGTGCTCTGTTCTGCAGCCCTTCTTATATGGGCCAGCCCAGCCCAGATTGGCTGCTCCTATAAGCCCTTCTGTGATTGGCTGCCTCCTGTGCATCCTCCCGAGAGCTGTTTTTAACCCCTTTTCTGACAGTGTGGAGCTGACACCCCATCACACTCTCCTACATCTCAGCTGAATGTCCTAGTCACTGAGCTATTGGCTATTCAGGCTATCACATTCCTTTTGCTTTTGAACAGAAATTCCAAGCAGGACCTGAGAAAGTTTAATCAAAACTGCCCCTTCCCTGTGAAAAAATAATCAGTTTAGACAAAAAGTCATTTTGGTGGAAAAGTCCCACCCAGTATTCCCCATAACTTCTTGTTGAGCTAGAGCGTATCTTTTAGAAAGACCCCAGCTTGGATTTAAAGACTCCAGGTGCTAGAGAATCCACCATCTCCATTGGTCAGTTGTTAGGCCCCCGCCATTATTAGGATGTCCCTGGCCATTTTCTCCCAGGACGTGCAAAATTCCTGGTGCTGGAAATGTAGCAGTAAGTGGTCACTACCCATGGATCCAGTGAGCAAGCAGGTTTTATGGATCAGTCAAGGAGGATCTACACTGCCTCAAGAGCTCAGAGGGCAGTTTCTCATGTCAGCGTGTTTGACTTCTACGTGCAGATATGTACACACTGAATCCCTGCTCCCATGGCTGTGCGTAAGCCTGCCATTTTTCTTTGGGAAACAGAAATACATTATGCAGCTCACCTGTCACTGCCCAAATAGCCAGATCAAATCCCGCTAATGCCCGCCTCAAATTTGTGTGTGTGTGTGTGTGTGTGTTTTGTTTTAAAATTCGGCCCTCAATCATTCCCGAAAAGTGTTCCTCACCACCAGCTAATCAATCCCACCCCTTAAAGGGACATCTGGCAGCCCCCCTCCTGAGCCCACAACTTTATAGTGTACATTCGAGGCGGTTTTGACTCATATTAAAGCAATGGGCTCTTTTTAATCTGTTGCTTCTATATGGAAATGGGATAATTAAAAGCACTTGTGCAGTGTATATCTTATCCATCCAGATGTTTCGCAGTTGTGCATTTCCTAAATATGCCATTCCGCCCAGTTTGACTTGGTATTATTAAATCATCTACACATTTTCAAGCAGCAGCCCGAGCTTAAAGTCTTTGCAAATTTCCACACATGGGGTCCCCAACTCTCAATGCCAAAGTCTCGATTCACTTAACAATTTATTTATCACAGCGCCATAAAAGCACCCTCCACATTTAAGCCTGCACGAAAGGGAGGCTGCATTGAGAACGTACCTGTCAGAAATTTGTTTAGAGGAGAAGTGAAGCATTTCGTATCTCTGAGCTGGATCTTGGGTTCTTTGCAGACAACAGGAGTTTTAAATGTGCAAAGGAGCCAGCGTCAAGGAGACTCGGGTTGACATTTGGGTGTGCAAGACCCAAGATTTTCCGAAGTGGGTGTCTGAAGGGATTAGTTTGGGGAGCAAAGCAGATGCTCATGTTGATTGGGAGCTGCTGGATCCTTGGTACATTTGAAAATCTGATGGGCCCAGGTACCTGCATAAGGAGCTAGGGTTGAGATTTTCGAGAGCACTTAAGGGAGTGAGATGCCCCAATCTTTCTGAATTTCACTGGGATAGTGGGATGCTTAAGGGAGTTAGGCACCTAATCACTTGGCAATCCTACTGGGTGCCTATCTGCAACTTTAGGAACCTATAACCCTGTCCCTAAATAATTGAGGAGGATAAACCCCCTTAACTTTTGATCCATGGCCCCCCCCCCCACCAAAATATCTGACTGCCTTACAATCTTTTGACCATCCCCTGGGAGGTAGAGAAGCCAATTCCAGTTTACAGAGGGAAACTGAGGCAGGCAGCGACTAAATAATTTGCCCAACATCACACAGGAAGACTGTAGCAGAGCAGGGAAGCCAACCTAAGTCTCCCAAATGCTAGGGAGAAGTCATGCTTCCACTGGGTCATGCTTCCACTTTGCCAACTTTTTCCACTGGGCTTGTGACCCTAACTGGGTCACTTAGGTGTTTTTGAACATTTCACCCTGGGAATGCCTTCGATCGTCTCAGCCTAGTGGTCTACATTTAAGCCACCTTTTTTTGAAACTCTTGGCCTTGGTTTCCAGCTAAAGTAAAACTTAGAAGGGTCACCATGTGAAAAAAAAAAAAGGAGCAGGGTGCAGATAATATCTCTGACATGATGATTTATCTTATACCCTGAAAAGATGGCCGCGAACCAGAATCCAGATCCTGCATGTTAGTGCAATGCTCATCAAGTTCCTAGCTCTCCTATTGCCACTGGTGTCAATGAGAGTTTGGCCCGTGGAAGCACCGAGTAAGGACTGCAAGATTTGGCTCATTCATGTTATTCATTATGTGGCCAGTGCACAGGGCTGTGTGGGTATAAAATAAAACAGTCTCCCACCCTGCTGAGTTTACACTTTGCCCGGGTCATTCTTCTGGAAACATCTCAACAAAATCAGCCAACGGTCCAAAAAAGGAGTGAAGTGAAGTAAGGCCCCATCCGGCAACGTCTTTGATTTCAGGTGGAGCCGCTCAGCACATTACTGGAGGCAGCTAGGATGTCCCAGGATTGGACCCACAAAGCAGAAGGAAGCTGGGGCTGAGAGTGAAGGAGAACATCTGGAATATGTAAGGAACCTGAGAGGCAGCTGGGTTTCTTTACTCGTGTCATATAAAGTCCACGTTTTCCAGATCAGTTTTCCTCCCCTAAATCCTGAGCGTGCCATCTGCAGCGCCCCACCCTGAAGGGATCAGAGGGAAATGAAAAAGTTCCATAAGCCCACCAGGCACAGATGTGCAGAGCCTGGGAGCTTTGAGAAGAAGCACTTGCGTGAACTTGGATATTGTTTTACTGCTTCTATGGTGAGAAAAATCACCTCCTCCGTTCCACTGCACACTTCAATTTCCCTGGGTCTTAATCATTACATTTATGGTGCCCGTGTAAATACAAGGAAACAGCAATGGAAATCAAGCAAATCCTGCAAGGAGATATTTCTCCAGGGATTTACTATCAATTCTCATCCTCCAAACCTGTGAAAGATGCATAGGAGGGGAAAAAAGATTTAATTGAATACAAGGGCTGTTAACCCCAGTGCTCTGGCCGAATTCTAATTCCAGTAATTACATTCTGCCTGATTAAAATTTCCCCTTCATTTTCAATTGCTTTTGGTATCCCTCTTTGTTTCCTCTTATACCATGTTGTGTGGCATTTCTGTGCATTGTTACATAGTTGCTGGGTTCTACCCCAGAGGCAGCGGCATTTCAATGGCAAATGAAGTGGATGATGGATTCAGATTCCCTGCTATCTGATGACAAGAAGCATTATAATAAGACCTAGTTCTTCTGTACCACTTTGCATCTGTACAAAGGAAAGCAGTATCATTAGCCCCATTTTACAGACAGGGTAACTGAGGCACAGTGTCATCCAACAAGCCAGGGGCAGAGCTGGGATTAGAACCCAGGTCACCTTAGTGTTAGTGCAGAGCTCTACCCACTAGGCAACAATGCTCTTTTCAAAGCAACTGGCCTGTATAGCACTTCCCTACCCCACAGGGGCTGTTGTGAGGCTGAATATGTTAAAGGTGCTCACATACTGCAGCAAGGGGGGGCCGGATCAGTGCCTTAGCTAATTTAGACCCCACCATTTTCTACATATAGTTGGGATTATGTTTTCCAATGTGCATTGCTTTGCATTACCTCTCGGTTACCACTCAAGAAAGAGATCTTGGAATCATCATGCATAATTCTTTGAAAACATCTGTTCAATGTGCCCCAGGAATCCCAAAAGCTAACCGAATGCTTGTAACCATTAGGAAAGGAATAGATAAGACAGTAAATATCATAATGTCACTATATTAATTCATAGTGCGCCCTCACCTTGAATACTTTGTGCAGATCTGGTCGCCCCCTCTGAAAAAATATATATTAGAATGGGAAAAGGAACAGAGAAGGGCAACAAAAATGATGAGGGGTGTGGAACAGCTTGCATCTGAGGAGAGATTTAAAAGACTGGGACTGTTCAGCTTGGACAGAGACAAGTAAGGGGGGACATGACAGGGGTCTATAAAAATCATGACTGGCGTGGAGAAAGTGAAAAAGGAAGCATTATTTACCTCTTCCCATAGCACAAGAACTAGGAGTCACCTGATGAAGTTATTAGGCAGCAAACTGAAAACTAACGTAAGGAAGTACTTCTTCACACAACACACAGTCAACCTGTGGAACTCCTTGCTGGGAGATGTTGTGAAGGACAAAAGTGTAACTGGGTTCAAAAAAGAACTAGAGAAGTTCCTGGAGGATAGGTCCATCAATGACTATTAGCCAAGATGGTCAGGGACACAATCCCATGCTCTGGGTGCCCCTAAACCTCTGACTGCCAGAAGCTGGGACTGGACAATGGGGGATGGATCAGTCAATGATTGCCCTGTTCTGTTCATTCCCTCTGAAGCGTCTGGCACCAGCCACTGTCGAAAGTGGCTAGATGGACCAACTGTCTAACTCAATAGGGCCATGCTGATGTTCTGATAGGTAGTTCCCTACAGAGCTTTCTTAGTTCTAGGTGGTGGTGTTTGTTTAATTGGATGTAGGAGAGAACTCCCAGCACCCCCACCTTGGCCCTGGGAGGAGGATGAGAGAAAGGAACGCAGAATTGATATGTACACATTCTGCTCTCATCAACCCCAGGTAAATCTGGAGTGACTCCAGTTAAGTCAAATGGAGGTAGCCCCTCACAAAGGCAATCAGAGTCAGCCCCTTATAGCCTATATATGCAACTCAGACAACATGTTATGAACTTGTAATGGCCGCTCTGTTAACAGCTACATGGGAACGGAAAGCTGGAGCTGCTCCAGCTTGAACTAAAACTCTGCAGCCAGTGGGGTAGCTACTCGTAGCCTCTGTGGATCCCCCTTCCGGCCCTTCATTAGTTAACAGCATTTCTGTTCCTTCTGCATAAGCTACAGGCTCACTCCCGAAACAGCACAGAGAACCCGCAGCTCCTGTCAAGGGGTGAATTCAACCCTGGGGGTTGCCCATTCCTGGAGCTGCCTCTCCTGTTGGTGGCAGGATTGCGGTGTAACACACCATTAGGCCTCACCCCGGGGCACCGTCCGTTCCTGCTGACCTCATGGGAATTGGGGGAAGCTCTTTGTGCTCCTTGGACACAAAGGCCCAGTGAGAAATTTACAAGGGACTGCAGTGGGAGCAGGGCGTCACTGGGCCCTACCCTGCGGGGTGCTGATGAGAACTGGGAGAAATTTTTCAACCAAATCTTTTATCCGGTAGAAAAAGCAGAGTTGGTGACAGTGAATTTGTGGCAATTTCACCGAATTATTTCTGTCAAGGGGGAAAAAATACTAAAAAAGAAAAAGAAAAAAATGCAGAAGAAATGGGAACATTTCAGTTTTTCAACCGGAAACCGGCTTTTGGGGTAGAAACTTTCCTCTCTTTTTATTGTAAGTTAAATTTTAAAACATTTACAAAATTCTCAGCAGTGAAACGAAACGTTTCATTCGACCCAAAACACATCCCCCCCTGCAAACTCTTTTGAGTCTCTGAAAATTCAGAGGGGTAGCCCTGTTAGTCTGTATCAGCAAAAACATCGAGGAGTCCTTGTGGCACCTTAGAGATGAACACATTTAAATTCAGGTTGACCTGAAATGAAATCCCTCCCCCCACACATTTTTCAGAATTGCCAGGGAGCCGAAAAATCCATGATTTGCCCAGCTCTAATGCTCAGTGCCCTCAGCTCTCACTCGCATCAACGGGCCCCATCCCCAGATGTGTGACCGGGGCGTGAATCAGGGGCTTTAGAGGTAAAAGAACACAGCTGTGCAGCTCAAGCAAAGCAGCCCAGTTCCACAGCTGGGAGCAGTAACAGATCTGCAGGGTTAGGCACAGAGGGGTGACATGCAATGTACACAGCCCAGTGGGTGACACTAGGTGCTTGGGGACCGATCTGGCAAGGCGCTGTGTGCCTCCCACAAGCTGCTAGTGTAACCCAGTGGTGAATGTGTGTTATAGGGCCACTCTGTGTCTGTCCACAGAAGACAGGAGTTATTACAAGCCCTACTTACAGAGCTTTGACTCACGCTGTTGCTGCTCCCGCTTTTTAGCTCTGGGGTCCCACTTCGATCCCCGCTGAGTCCTGGCCCTCTGCACTCCCACCCGGTTGAGTGGGACCTGGGATCAGTGGCAAGATCTTCATGCCAAGGTCCCAAAATGCTTTCTGCCGCTCTCACCAAGTCAGAGGGAGTGGAGGGCATTGAGCAGAATGAAATCAGGCCAATCTCATCTCCCTAATTGCTTCAAAGGTGCTCTTCACTTTATTGGCATGCTGCCTGAGAGAGGCTGTTATGGGGGCACTCGACATTTCCTGAATGTCCCTCTCCAAAGGCCGAACACCTCTTTCAACAGCAATTTATTTGCATGACTTCCTCCCCAGCATAGATAAGGAGCCGCCTTGCAGCGGGGGAGAGGAAAAGGAGGAGGGGGAGGTGGTGTTGCATTTATGATCTGGTGGGAGGCAGATAAGAAACCTCTTGAGTGGCTGGGATGAAAGAAAGAGCAATTGATTTCCCCATCAAGTGTCTTACATCGAATTCAAGTGGACCCTGCTGCAGGTAATAGAGAAAATTTGCTGAGCCTCCCAGAGCAACTAATCACCGAGAAAATGGAATAAAATTCAGGGCAGCAGCATTTATCCTCTTAGCCTCACCCAGGGGATTTCTGGGGTCGTGATGAGAGCTGGGCAAAATTTTTCACACTAAACTTTTTGTGGTGAAAAAAGCAGATTCGGTAACTCCAAAATGTTTCAAGAGTTCACGTCAGTTTCACGAAATGGTTTCTTTTGGGACATAAATAAGTAAAAATATTCTTAAAGATTGGAGTGTGGCCAGTGTGGACATTTTCAAAAGGAAATGTTTCAAGTTTTCGGTTTGGAAATGACTTTGGGTTTCAAAATTTCCTTTAATACCATTAAAAAAAATAAATCCAATTTTTGTTTTAAAAAGCTCGAAATTCAGTGTTTTTGATGTTGTCAGACTAAAACATTTTGTTCAACATGAAATGACTTTTTTTTTTAAGTAAACGGAAATTTCAAAAATTCTGTCCAAACTGAACTGAAGCTTTTTTGATATTTTGAAATTGCCAACGAATCAAAAAATCAATTTTCACCCAGCTCTAGTCATGACCCTTCTCCCCCCTAGTAGTAGGTCATAAGCATTCTCACCTTCATATAGAGCTAATTAGGAAGGGGCCCAGTTGGATGGGAACAGGATGGAGCCCAGTATAGACAAGACTGAGATTAGAACCCCTAGCCTAGACAATTTATATCAACTTTCTTTCTCCCCCACTTCCCATATTTCAGTCAAGACCAGCTTCCCCAGATAGATGAGGGTTCAGTTTTTTGGCTGAATTGGGACCTGTTATCTATGAACTGTTGACTATGTACTTTTGGGTGTACAATATTTATCTCATTAAACACAGACTCTGATGAACAAGTTAAGGAACTAAAGTCCAGATTTCCAAAGGTATATAGGCACGTAATTCCCATGGAGAACCTGGGCCTAAAAGATTTACAGGGACTTCTGGGCTACTGTGGTTTGTAACCAGTGTTTGTAAGGAGAGGTTACCCCAAAAGATTGGCCCTTGGTTCCTGACACCCTTATTATTAAATATTTGTATTAAAGCCTCAAAAGAGATTAAGGCCCCATTGTGTTAGGTGCTCTACAAACACAGAAAAGAAATCATCCCTGGCCTGGAAGGATTTACAGTGTAATGTTTCATAGATTTTAAGTCCAGAGGGGACTTTTATGATCAGTGAGTCTGGCGTCAGTTTCCCCTCCTGCCATTTGTATATTTAGATTGTAAACTCTTTGGGGGCAGGGACCAGGGTTTGTCTCTCACTCCATGTCTGTGCAGCACCTGGCCCAATAGGGCCCTCAGCTTGATCGAGGCCTCTATCTGTTACTGTTCAGTCCTGCCAATTCTTGTGAACTTATCACGAATCTTGTGATATATGGAGATTTGCTTAAAGCCCCAGCTCATGGAGACACATGAGCATGGAGAATCTCAGCTTTCATTTTGAAAGTTTCTAGCCCTCGTGGTTTCAGAAACAAGCTTGAAAATATGATTTCCAAGTTCTGAAAACACTGAAAGCAGATAAAAACAACCCGTTATTCTTGTTAAAAAATCTCATGATTTTAAGACAATCTCTTGATTTTTTTAACATTGGAGTTGGCAATACTCTGTAGTAATAACCATGATGAATATTATCTAGCCCTTTCTATCTTTAGATCTCAAACCACTGACAGCATAAGAATGGCCATACTGGATCAGACTAAAAGTCTATATAGCCCAGAATCCTGTCTTCCAAAGTGGCCAATGCCAGGTGCCCCACAGGGAATGAACAGAACAGGCAATCACCAAGTGCTGCCCATTCCCAAACTCTGGCAAACAGAGGCTAGGGACACCATCCCTGCCCATCTTGGCTAATAGCCATTGATGGACCTGTCCTCCATGAATTGATCTGGTTCTTTTTTGAACCCTGTTATAGTCTTGGCCTTCATAACATCCTCTGGCAAGGAGTTCCACAAGTTGACTATGGGTTGTGTGAAGAAATACTTCATTTTGTTCATTTTAATCCTGCTGCCTATTAATTTAATTTGATGACCCTAGTTCTTGTGTCATGAGAAGAGTAAATATCACTTCCTTATTTACTTTCTCCACACCAGTCATGATTTTATCATATCCCCCTTCGTCGTCTCTTTTCCAAGCTGAAAAGTCCCTGTCTTATTAGTCTTTCCTCATATGGAAGCTGTTCCATACTCCTAATAATTTTTGCTGCCCTTTTCTGAACCTTTTCCAATTCCAATATATCTTTTTTTTGAGATGGGGCGACCACATCTACACACAGTATTCAAGATGTGGATGTACCATGGATTTATATAGAGGCAGTATGATATTTTCTGTCTTATTATCTATCCCTTTCCTAATGATTTCCAACATTCTGTTCGCTTTTTTGGTATTTTCTGTCTTATTATCTATCCCTTTCCTAATGATTTCCAACATTCTGTTCGCTTTTTTGGCTGCCGCTGCACACTGAGCGGATGTTGTCAGAGAACTATCCACAGTGACTCCAAGATCTCTTTCTTGAGTGGTAACAGCTAATTTAGACCCCATCGTTTTATATGTATAGTTGGGATTATGCTTTCCAATGTGCATTACTTTGCATTTATCGACATTGAATTTCATCCCCCATTGTGTTGCCCAGTCACCCGGTTTTGTACAAAGGAGGTCCATATCATTATCCCCATTTTACCGATGGGCAAACTGAGGCACAGAGCTGCCAAATGACTGGGCCAAGTTCACTCAGCAAGTAAAGTGGCAGAGCCAGGACTAGAACCCAGAACTGGAAAGGGACAAGTGGCTCACTGCAACCTTTATCAAGCAGATATTTGATGTAATGTAACTAAAATAACATTTAAGTTATCCTAGGAAAGGTGCAAACCTTTCAGAGCTGGGAATCCATTGACTGAGGCCAGATTTTTCCTTGCCGCTAGCACAAGAAGGGGAGCATGACAGTGAAAGTGACATTTACACCAGCCACGTCAGTTCTTTTCTTTATTCATCTATTTAAATCCCCCACTGCCTTGGGATTAATCTACCTTTAAAATGTGTGTTGCAGCCCATAACATTCACTGAGGACATTTCAAAGAGCACAAGGACTTCTGGGGCATCCGCCGCCTGAAGCTGCTGTTTATATGGTGCTGCTTTGCTCATTTGGCTTCTCCTTCTCAATCCAATTCCTCCCTCACAGCTCTGAGAAATTATTTCAGTGGAGACCCTACAACAAACGTTAGCTGTACCATTATCTACCTCAGATGTAAAATGCTCCTTGTTTGGTTCTTTATGATGCAGATAGAAAACCTGAAACGTTTTTGGTTTTTAAAAGGTTTTTGTTTTGGTTTTTACCTTTTAAAGTCTTATTTTCCCTGCTTTCAGGGTGTACTGAGGAATTGTCTCAGACTCAGAGAGGCACATCATCAGGTCTCAAGCCTTATACTAAGCAATGTGTGTAGGGGGAAGCAGACAATTCAGACATTTATAACTTATTAAGGTCAGAAGGGATAATTAGATGTCCTAGACTGACCTCCTGGCCAGAGATTTTCACCCACTTACCTCTTCATTGAGCCCAGTAACTTCTTTTTGGTTAAAGCATCTCTTCCAAAAAGATCTGATCTGAAGCCGTCAAGTGATGGAGAATCCCTTGGGAGTTTGTTCCAATGGTCGGTCATCCTCACTGCTAAAAAACATGGGCTTGTTTCTAATGTGAACGTGTCCGGCTTTAGTTTCCAGCCATTAGTTCTTGTTATGCCTTTTTGTGCTAGGTTAAAGAGCCCTATAGTTCTAGTAGTTTCTCCCTGTGAAAATACTTATGTACTGTAATCTGATTCTTTAACAAAGACTTCCCTGCTCCCAAGTGTCTATCAGGTGTTCATTTTAAATGGGTGTTAATGAAAACAAAGGCAAAGCTCTAAACAGTGTGACTAAAAGTCCACTGCTGCATCTCTCACTCTCATGGTGGCATAATTCCTACAGGTCACCAGTCATCCGTAGGGTGGTGTATGGGTAGGATTGGATTTTTGTTGGTAAATGTCAGTAAGCATTGATTTCACCATCCACCCACCGATGAAAAATATTTCCATAGCTAATAATTGACATTTACAGATAGGCAATGTAAGAAAAATGATGTGTGAGAACTTCTTAGCGTCCTACCTTAATGTGCATCTAATGTGTTGTAATGCTGGTGTTCATGGTGCTGGAGCAGGGGTGGCATTTAGGTAGCCTTAACTCTTTGAATCTCAGCATCTACTGTCATTAAATAATGATTGTCGTCCTCCTCCTCCCCCAAAACATTTCTTCCTGCCACTGTGAAAATTCAAATAACTAAAAATTGGGGGGGAAATGCTTAAAAATAAACATTGATGTTATCCATTGAAACTATAAAAAAATAAAAATTGAATTCTGCCAATCCTGTGTACTGAGGACAATGTTGGAATTGCAAGTTATCACTTTCAGGGGGCAGCGGACAGTTTTCTGGTTCCGCTTGCAGGCTAGGGGGCTCTGGAGCAAAGCGTGAGAATGGAATCGATCCTAGAGTCATTGCAGAGCTTAAGGCCAGAAAGGATTATCAGATCATCTACTCTGACCTTCTGTATGTCACAGGCCACCTGCACCACCCAGCACCCACACACTACACCCAGCAACAGAGATGAGACCCACAGACTATTACGTGCCATGGGCAGAAATGAGGAGGGACCGAGGTGCTAAAGACCCCTGCAAAGTGAGGGAAATGATTAAATGGGATATACCCAGATAACCCAAGCAAGCGACCCGCAGCTGCAAAGAAAGGCAAAGAAACCCTGAGGTCCCTGCCAATCTGACCGGGGAGAAAATTCCTTCCTGACCCCCAATATGGTGATCAGTTAGACCAGGGGTGGGGAAACTTTTTCCTATCAGGGACCACTGACCCACAGAAAAAATTAGTCGCAGGCCACACCCAGCCCCACGAAGGGGTGCAGAGGCTCAGGGCTTCCCATAGGCTCTGGGGTGGGGCAAGAAATGTGGGGTTCAGGGTGCGGGAGGGGGCTCCGGGGTGGGGCAGGGGGTTGGAGTGTGGGAGGTTATGAGGGCTCTGGCTGGGGTTACGGGCTCTGGGGTGGGGCTGGGGATGAGGGGTTTGGGGTACAGGAGGGGGCTCAGGGCTGGGGCCAAGGGGTTTAAAGCGCGGGAGCGGGCTCAGAGCTGGGACAGGGGGTTGAGGTGCATGTGGGGGTGTGGGGTCTGGGAGGGAGTTAGGGTGCGGGAGGAGGTTCCGACTGGGGCAGGGAGTTTGGGGTGCGGGCTCTGGCTGGGTGGCACTTACCTCAGGCAGCTCCCGGTCAGCGGTGCAGTGGGGCTAAGGCAGGCTTCCTGCCTGCTGGGGTTCTGTGCTGCTCCCAGAAGCAGCTGGCATGTCAGGCCCCTAGGCAGAGGGGCCAGGGGATTCTGTGTGGTTCACACTGCCCACACTCTCAGGCGCCGCCCCTGCAGCTCGCATTGGCTGCAGTTCCTGGCCAATGGGAGCTGCAGAGCCGGCGCTAGAGGCGGGGGCAGTACGCGGAGCTTCCCTGATCACCCCTGCTTCTAGGGGCCGCAGGGACGTGCCGGTTGCTTCCAGGAGCTGCGTGGAGCTGACAGGACTTTTTAGGCATGACAACCTCAGCTTCCCCCTGCAGTGGGGCGAGCCGGCGCTCGCAGCTCCAGCCCCACGGGGTGGCGCCAAGGCTGAGGGCTTCCGGCACATGGCGCAGAGACTTGCCATGGGCTGGATTAAATGAAGCAGCTGGCCAGACCCAGCCCACAGGCTGTAGGTTCCTCACTCCTGAGTTAGATCCTGAGCATATGAACAAGAACCAGCCAACCAAGCACTGAGAGAGAGCCACCTCAGAGCCCTGGCCCTCCCCTCACACAGTGGATCATCTCTAGTCGTGGCCATCTCTGATGCTTCAGAGGAATGAGATAAAAAAATCTCCCAGAATACAATGGGAGGGACAAGGAAATCCCTTCCTGACCCCTGTGAAGAACCAGTCTGTGAAGAGCCAGATTAAAGCAAGATGGGGTGAGTTGTGCCTCACTGCCTTAGGGAGCAGCCTGTTTTCTCTCTCTCTGGTTAGTGTTCTCATGTATTATGGTTCTGAATTCTAAGAAATAAAGCAGGGTTATATTGCAACCTTTCAGCAAGAGTATTAATGCTTTTTCTCTGTGTGTGTGCTGTGAACATGACACACAGGAGAAACACAGCATGAACTTCTCATGTGAAGAAGAAGCAGGAGAGGAAAAGAGCACACTTTAAGGCCTTCTTCCTCTTAGTAGTAGTAGTAGAGATTGTGGGCTCATTGAGCTAGGCTCAGTACACACACATAGGAAGAGATGGACCTTGACCCAAACAACTTACAGTCTAAGCAGACAAAGGGAGTGTTACAACCCCCATTTTATAGATGGAGAACTGACACACGACGATATTGATGTGTGATGTTCCCAAGGTCACACAAGGAGTCTGTAGCAGAGGTAAGGAATTGAAACTAGAACTTGTTAGCCTCGGTCAAATGCCTCAACCACAAGATTATCAATCTACAGTACTGATACAGCCCCATTACTATGCTACCTGAGTGACACGAAAGCTTTAATGTATTTATCCTCACATGCCCTGGTGAGGCAGCTCTTATTCCCATTGTACAGAGCAGGAGATGCAGCAAAGAAAGGCTAAGTGAGTTGCCCAAGGTCACAGAGGAAATGTGTGGCAAAGCAGGGACTTGAACCCAGCTCAGTGCCCTAACCACTGGCACATGAATTTTATCTCACCCCGACACCTCCTGTCACTGGGTATTTTATCACCACAGCAACTCTCTGAGTGAGGGAAATACTATGTCCATTTTACACAAGGGAAGCAAGGTAGATTAAATGCCTTGCACAGGCTGTCGCAAGGAGCGCATGGCACAGGCAAGAATTGAACCCAGGAGTCCTGCATCCAACCCAGTTCTTTAACCCTGAAGCACTGGGATTCCTGACCATGTCATAGAGGGTCTATTTTCACTGCCGAATTAGCCAAGCCTGGGTTCTTTCCTGGGTGTTGCCCTAACCCTGTCCCCCATCCACACACAAAACCCTTCATCTGACTGTGGTGGGCTGGTGCTTTCAAACCAGGCAAACTGGCCCAGCTGGGGATGTGGGTTGGATCCTGCATGCCACTTTCTCTTAGGCTGGAACCCACCCACTTGCCAGTGAGGACAGAGGCTAAACCCCTTGAGTGCTGCTAGTCCTCCAGCACCTTCCCCACAATCCCCTGCATTTGCCCAAAAGGATGGCCATGTTGTCCCACAGTTCACTGGGAAAGAACCCTAGGAGGCTCTGATTACTGTACTGCAAAGAACCATGGGATGTGCCCCCAGAAGTCCTAGCAACTCGCATGGGGGACTGCAGCCAAGGGACAACACAAATATGTCCACACAACGGAAGCAAGCCCCCCAGCCCAGGTCAATAGACTCAAGAGCTTTGAAGTTACATGGTGCAACCTGGCGGGCTCACTTCTGCGGGCTGTGTGGACCGGCAGGTCTACACTAGCGCTTACTTTAATATAACTTAAGTTGCTCAGGGGTGTGGAAAAGCCACCTCCCCGAGCGACGTAAATTACAGTGACCTAAGTGCCGGTGTGGACAGCACTATGTCGGTGGGGGATGCTTTGCAGGTTTTGCAGTGTGACTGCTCCCAGCGGGGCGAGGCTAAATTAGGCTCACACCTGGGTGCCCATCCACCCTGCCATGAAGACACACCCAAAAAGGCCCCAAATCCATTGCTTCCCCCTCCCAAGCAGCAGGCCACCTGGAAGCTGATTTGGAGACAAAATGTGACACAAATAAAGGGCAGCAGGCTAGGCACCGGGCCCTTGAGATGAGCACTCAGACACACAGAGTGTACCATTAACAACCTCTTGAGGGCAGCTCTCCATTAAACTGAAGAGTGCTCAGTTCACTCAAGGAACCAGCTTCCCCCCAGCCTGGGAAACAACTGGTGCTTGTGGAAGAGGCTGAATAACATGGGGATCAAACCCTTCAGAGTCCTACACACTTGCTCATGCTGAAATCAAGGGCAGTTTTGTCACCAGTGGCTTTGAGAGGAGAAGGAGAAATCCCTAGTGAAGTGGGACAAAACTATCCCCTGGTGTAACTCTGTTGCAGAGCTGAACTAAGGCAAATCGGGGCCCAAGGTACAACCCATATGGGGCCCCCATTACCCCATCCCTATGTTTTGGCCCTGCCCTTGTGCCACAGCCCCACCCTTGTAGGCCCACCCCTTGTGGCAGCAGGTTTCAAAGTTAAGATGAATTAGCCAGTTCACACCTCTTGAAGCTATTTTTTCAGGCTGTCTGCAAACTCTGGCAGGCATCGGTCACTCTCAGGTCATGTTTTCAAGCTTTTCTTTGCATCCATGAGAGCTAGAAATATACACGTAAAGCTGAGACTCTATTCTCATGTGTTTCCAGGAACTACGGCCCAAGATATGGATTTATAGGGCCTCTGCCTTAATCCAGCCCTGCTTCATTGGCTTCAGAGGTATAAATCACAGGGAGAAAGTGCGGGCTATTGCTAAGTTTGGGGAGCAGGTATCGAGACTGACTTGTTCTCACCTTGGTTCCAGCATTGACTCAAGGTGTGACTTGGGGCAAACTCTTTCTCGTTGTGCCTCAGTTTCTCCATATGAAAAGGGAAATAGCATTTCCCTCCCTTACAAGGATGTGGTGATAGAGCTGAGAATTAAACAACAGTCTTGTTGTGTAGCCTGTGGGGAAGAGATCTCAAGCAGATTTTACACTGTATGGGGCAGGGACTGTCTCTCACTATTTGTCTGTACAGTGTCCAGCACAATGGGGACATGATCGCAGTTGAGGCCTCTAGATGCTACCACAGTACAGATGATTATGATTATTGTTATGGCAGATGGTGCTATTACACATAATCTCCCAAATTCTGTTTCTTAGTATGTGAGTGAGTTTTTAGCCTTGGAAGAAATGCATGTGTTCTTAGTTTTCAGTTGCATAAAGGTTCTGGGTCAAAGGACCTGCACAAGCTGCAGGAAAATTTGTTCTTTGCTTTGGTGTCTGATTAGAGTCTTGAGGTAGAGTTGCTCCCTCGGAACCAGGCACTGGTATTGGGCTGAGAGTCCCAGGAGAAGGGATTATCCTGGCTGCTGTTTGATCATCTCTGTTCCAGGACTGCTACATGTGTGTAAATAAACTGACACTTAGGATATATCTGGGCTCTATGTCACTGATTTCTCCTCCACTGGGAAGCCAACATGCAAAGTCTTGACACCAGATACCACTAGACAAAGGGGAATGGAGCATCAGTATTAATCAATATTAACAATAAAAATATAGAATAAACCCAGCATCCAAAGGGAGCAATCAGAAAAGGGGAAAATCCCAGCAGGAAAAGCCAGGCACCAGCCCTGACAGCGTTATATTTCCATTTCCACCAAATCCCAGATGTTCCAGGACAGTTTACAGGATCAGCAATTTTGTGCAAAATATACACGCTGGCCACAAAGTACCAGGCTCAGCAGTTCTTGAGAGGAGCTTTGTTTGTTAAGGGCTGCTCTGCAAAGAGCATCCTGCATGAGGGGATGTTCTCCTGGCTCAGAAAAAAAAGGGCTCCTCTTGAGTGGCTCTCAGGTGCCTGGTTGGGGGTTGGTTGTTGCTTTCCAGTTGATGCCCAGGCTGAGTAGCACAAGAGGGAGAAGGGAGGGCCCTGGGGCAGTTAATGGTGCTGCTAATGCTTCTGTTCTCTTTATACCCCACAAAAGGGCTTCCCTCAGTTCAGATCTGATGAGCCTCCGCATGAAACTTGGGTACACCCCACCCCCGCCACTGCAGGTGGCACTTTGTCCCCCTCTAGTGGAGGACTGGTGTTATGTTCGCGGCCAACACAGAGACATTAAAGTAACAACTTACAATTCCAACACAGTTTTCAAATACACCACAGCCGGGCCACAGACAGAGGTCGAGGAGCCTGCTATTGCCTTGTGCTAACAGAGCCGGGTGTTTTAGCTCAGGACGGAGAGGCTCATGTGTTGAACTCTAGACAGCCCAGGTTCAATCACTGCTGCTGATGACCCAGCCAGTGTCACAATGGTAGGAGCTCTGCTGTGGCTGGTTACTCTCTGTAGCATGACGACTGGACCAGTATGATGCGTGGAACAGGGGAAAGAGGGTCAGGTTTCAGGGAGTAACAAGAGGGCTTCAGGGAGGTAAGTCCGTACTGCTCGCTCCCAAACTGGAGAGCCTCTGTCTGTAAACCTGGCCACTCCGCATGCTTAACATAGATCTCTTTCCTACAACTCTGCCTGCCTGCTGCATCCCTGACTGCTGATGCAACACCCTCCCCTGGGACAGGCACACAGGAGCTGCAGTACCAAATGAGACCAGAGAGAGTGAGAGTGCGCTGAGCCCATTGCCCAGTGGCCAATATCTGAGTTTCCAGAGGGCTGAGCTGGGAGCTTTATGTAGGGTGACCAGATGTCCCAATTTATAGGGACAGTCCCAATTTTTGGGTCTTTCTCTTATATAGGCTCCTATTATCCCCCACCCCCATCCCGATTTTTCACATTTGCTGTCTGGTCACCCTAGCTTTATATCACCTTTGCAATTCTGGAGCCATGCAGCTCCTGCCACCCAAGTGTAAGTTAGAGCAGTTCTGGGCTGCTTGAGCTCACACTCTGCTTCTGTGGCCCCCGATGGGTCCTGGGGAGCAGAAACTAAGTGACCACACTCCCAATCTGCCCCTACCCCAGAGAAGGACTAATGCAGAGCCCTTACACCAGCCCCCTACTGGCTGGGGAGCTCCCCTATGCAGGTGGGATTTTCAGGACAGTGGAGGCATTTGTGCCCATTTTTGAGGTCTCTTTACAGTGCAGGGCAGCTTAGTGTGACTGAGGGTATGTCTACACTGCAGCTGGAAGGTGCAATTCCAAGCTGAAGGGGACATACCCACGCTAGCTCTGATCAGAGGCAGTGTACTAAAAATAGAAGTGTAGTTGCAATCGTGGCTAGCAGGATGGCAGACAGGATCATACCCAAGCCAGCTAGCCCCTCCCGTGGCTCCCATCACCACGGTGACACGTCTGGTTTTCGCGGCCTAGCTCAATCAGAGCGAGCATGGGGATGTCTCCTCAAGCGGGTATCTAGACATACACTGAGAATCAGGCACAAGGTGGAGCTGCTGCTGCCCATGGGACACCTTTTCTGAGGATAAACGGAGGCCTCCAGTCTGCAGGGCCGTCAATGAATGCGACGCCTTTCACGATGCCCTGACTTCACTTTTAAAAGGGGAAAGAAAAAACAAGAGCGCACAGATCCAGGAGGGAGAGACAAATCAAAATGACGACCATGCTCCAAAGCCCTAATAAATTACAATTTGTAAGTTTCTCTGGAGACATAAAAAAGACTCAAGACTCAAATATAGATATATATAAAATACATATATTTATATGTATAAAATCACCCTCCTCCGATGTCTTCAAGGGAAGAATTGTAAATTACCAGGCACATTTCACGTGGTTGGCAGACACCTAAAAATATAAGAGAAAGAGACACATTTGTTTCTAGCAAATGGATGGAGGGCTAAGTTTTCCCCTCCCCCTCCCCCTTATTTAATAAAAAACGTAATAATAAGTCAATGGCATAAATACTGAAGATGACAGAGCTGTTAGTTTATAGTTACAAATAAAATAAGGAGATGAATGGAGATATATGGGGAGCTCTTTAGAATAAATATCTAGTCAACTGCCATAAAACACAGGAACACATTGGCTCTGTTTATTGGCAGTGTACAAAAGACAAATATGTGCCTTTAGGGTATAGAGAAGAGCCAGAACAAAGACTGGAAAAGATCGTTCACAGTGAGACTTAAGGGTCAATCTGACTAGCTTTATGGAGGGGGAAATTGAGCAACAACTTGATCCTGGTCTATAAGGTTTGCCATTTGAGTCAATGGAAAACTTCCAATTGGCTTGACTGGTACAGGATCAAAACCTAAGTGCCTATATAATAATGATGATACCTAGCTCTTAAAAATGCTTTTCATCAGTAGATCTCAAAGCACTTCCCAATCTTTATACCATGTTCATGTTTAATCCTCACAACACCACTGTGAGGTAGGGAAGTATTTTCATCCCAGTTTTACAGATGGGGAACCAAAGCACAGAAAGGTTAAGTGAATTGACCTAGGTCACATAGGAAGTCTGTGGCAGGACAAAGAATTGAGCTGAGGTCATCTAAATGATAGGCCAGTGCTCTAACCACTGGAGTATCCTTCCTCTCTACAGCCCCCCCCCAACCCCAAAAGGATATTGACCAATTGAAAATGGATCAGACAAAAGTTACAAGAACAATTCTAAGAGCTGGCTGAATATTTTCCATTTAAAATGTTTTTTAACCAAAAATTATGACTTTCAGTTAAACAAACATTTTTGCAGAAAGCATCTGCTTCCCTAGAAATGTTTCAGCTTTGAACACCCCCAAACTGAAAAACATTTGGTTTTCTGTGGGTTTTGGCCAAAATATTTTCAGTTTGGGGCCAAAATTTGGGGGGGTTTCAGCAGTTTTCAGTTGAAAATGTTCTGGTTTTGGCTGTCAAAAACCAAATAAATTAATTTTGGGGGTTTTTGGCTTTTGATGAAAAGTCAACATTTTCCATGGAAAATTTCAATGAAAATGATTTTTTGTTCTGATCAGCTCTAGATGTGAGGTCTGGAAAACCCGCCTCACAGCGAGAGACTAAAGAAACTCAGTCTATTTCTTTCATCCAAGAGCAGGTTAAAAGGTGACTTGATCACGGTCAATAAGTACTTATATAGGGAGAAGATTTCTTGATAGCAGAGGGCTCTTTAATTTAGCAGCCAAAGGGAAGATGAGATCCAATAGCTGGAAGCTGAAGCTAGACAAATTCAGACTAGAGACAAAGTGCAATTTTTTTAAGGGAGGGTGATTAACCATCAGTACAATTTACCTAGGGATGCGGTAGAATCTCCATCTCTTCAAGTCTTTAAATCAGGACTGTCTCTAAAAGCTATGCTCATGCTCAGCGAGAAATTATGGATTGATGCATGCATCACTAGTTGAAGCTCTGTGGCCTGTGTTAAGCAGGAGGTCAGACTAGCTGATCAGAATGGTCCCTTCTGGCCTTACACGTCTATGAATCAGACAAAGGGATAATCAGATCCAACAACTGAAAGTCGAAACGGGACGAAATCAGACTTAGAAATAAGGTGCCATTTTTTAACAGGGAGAAGGATTAACCATTGGAACAATTTACCCAGGGATGTGATGGGTTTTCCATCATTCCGAATCTTTAAATCAAGATTGGATGTCGTTGTAAATGAAACGACTCCAGTTCTACCAGAAGTTATGGGCTTGATGCAGGGCTCAGTGGGTGAAATTCTATGCTCTGGGCTATGCAGGAGGGCCAAATAGACGATGGTAATGGTCCCTTCTGGCCTTAAAGTCTATGAATCTATATGGACTTTCCATCTCCAGGAAAACCGCCATCAAAGCGCCCCTGCTACTCAGCTGTCCCGTAATCTAAATCCTGCATTAATGGCTTATCAAAGCATTCCAGTGTGCCTCAGATCAACTTACTGAAAGCAGTCGCTAGACGTTTCTTGAATCCCCTGGGTGTTGTAAAGTTGTCTGCACATTCTTCTTGGCGTGATTCAAACCCGCCATGCCCACTGGAGGCAGCACCTGGAATATGCCATTGCTTCATTGGGAGGGATATTTGTCATTTCAGCTCCCACCCCAGGGGCCCAGTACTGCAAGGAGCCAAGAACTGGTAGGTTCTGCCCTCAAAGTGGCACGGAGTGCGGGGGGACACATCACGAGAGACAGTCCCTGCCCCAGGGAACTTGCAATCGAAATAGACAAAGCAGAAAAACAATGGGAGGGGAAACCATTTGCCAAAGGCCAGTGGCAGTTCCAGAGAGAGAATCCAGGTGTCCTGAGTCCTAGTTCAGTGCACTAAGCCACACTGCAAAGTACTGAGCTCTTCTTCCGGGGCGCTTGTTATTGTTTAACATTTGTAGAGCAGAAATGCTTCAAGGCCACAGCTAGGGTGGGCCCATAGGCTGGGTGCTGTAAAACCTTATCATAAATGACAGTTCCTGCTCTAAAGAGTTTACGGTCTTAAGAGTTGCTTCAACTCCCCCTGGTTTCACTGGGTTCTTGCCTACATCCTGTTCGAACTGGGGTAATAAACATGATGTTCACCGTGACTCGGGTCGGACGGGCACTGTCATGTGTAGCAGCAACTCAGCCTGTGGGGATCACTTTAGGATGAAGTGGCTCAGCCTGTCAGACCCAGCTTATGGTGTGTAATGTTCATACACCGGGGGAGGGGTGGCGTCAGCTGTCACAGGGATCAAACCTGGAATCTCTGGATCAGAATGCATGAACCGCTACAGCCTGAGCGAAACCATTAAGCCTATAGGAGGCCTATCAATCTCTAGCTGACTCTCACCTAGCCACCATCACGGGGGGACAGAGCACCACACCAAGTAGGCATGACTTACAGGTGTGTTAAGTACCTGCCCAGGAAGAAAACAGTGAGTGCTAAAGGGCTCTTTGATCTAGTAGAGAAAGGCATAACGAGAAGCCATGGCTGGACATTAAAGCCAGACGCATTTAGATTAGAAATAAGGACATCGTTTTTAGCAGTGAGGGTGACTGACCACTGGAAAACCTCCCAAGGGAAGTGGTTTCAGAGTAGCAGCTGTGTTAATCTGTATCCGCAAAAAGAAAAGGAGGGCTTGTGGCACCTTAGAGACTAACAAATTTATTTGAGCATAAGCTTTCATGGGCTACATCTAGCTCATGAAAGCTTATGCTCAAATAAATTTGTTAGTCTCTAAGGTGCCACAAGTCCTCCTTTTCTTTTTTCAAGAGAAGTGGAGGATTCTCCGTCGCTTTTCAGCTTCAAATCTGGAGGAAACACACTGGGTCCTTGGGCTCAATGCTGGGGGAACTGGGAGAATTCTCTGGCCTGTGCTATACAGAAGGTCAGATGAGAGGCTCTACTGATCCCGTCTGGCCTTAACATCTCTGAATCCCCCACTTCTCTGCAGCTTGTGTTAATCACTGAGACTAGCTCAAAGGCAGAATAGTGGCATTTCACACTCCCTTGGCGCTGGCGAAAATGACTAACAGAACAAGCAGCGTGAATTAGCTCCAACCAACCAGGCATGATCCCACTTGTTTAGTACGATCATTTCAGCTGCAGGCCCCCCTCTGCTTGATGCTGCACAGACACAGAAGCAGACACAGCCCCCTGTTCTGGGGGGCTTACGAGCTAAGCAATCCGTTGTGTGTTTACTCCTGGAAATTCTTCACAGCCAAAACGGTGCCTCTAGGAGCCCCTGCTGTCTACCCTGAAGAAACAGATCATGTTAAAAATTCCCTGCATGGTGACTTTTCTTCCCAAGTATCAGCTGGGCCACCTCAGGCTAGGATCAGAGCAGTTTTCACAAGCTCAACAGAGTTGGGGTTGGCTCAGCTTCAAAAAATCATGACTGGGTCCCCTGTTATATTATTCCCAATAAAACAAGAATGCTGGAAAAATTAGAATCTCCCCAGCTCAGGCCTGCTCTGCAACTTTACAGGGGTCTCCCTGCTCCCCCATTTCCCCTTGCACTCTGCTCCCCTGACTCAGTACCCTCCATCATCACAGCCTCCCCTCCCTTCTCATTTTCCCCTGCCCTCCATCATCACAGGAGCTCCTCCTCCTCTTTTCTTCTGAACCAGGCCTGGAGGAAAGCTGAGAAACACAGACACCAGAGCCACCTCCCTAACCAGAGCCTCGAAAAATTAGGGAAAAGGTTCCATCAGCTTAGGCACCATCTCCGGTTGCACCGGGTGCCTTGGGTGTCCTGCCCGGCTCCTTGAAAAATGGCCTGACCAAGGATGGCTTCCAAGGGAGGCCTGACTTGCCAGGAAACTGTTTTCATCATTAGAAGACACCTCCTCATTCCAGCGGGCGCCATTCCAGACGGGGGTGTGATGGGGAGAAGCAGCAGAATGAAACGGCACTTGTGTTCCCTCTGTCCTTTCCCAGCATCTGCAATTTCAATTGAGCAAGGGATGAAATTTACTCACTGGAGGAGGAAGTCTGCACTTTCCATCCCTCCCAACAGACCTTGTCAGGCCTCTCTTTCTCTCTTTTTTTTAATAAAACAAGCAATGCTGATGCTCAGCAGAGCTGCAAAGAAAGGTCACCTGGCCTTTCTAAAGTGCATTTCTCCCCTTGTTAGGCAAAATAACAGCCTCTGAGCTGTGACCGGAGCAGGTTGGGGAAGCTCATAAAGGTAACTGTCCTTGTCTCTTTGGAAATGTCAGAAAAAGTTCAGCTGTTCTTGGGAGCAGATCAGTTCTTGATTGGTTCCAGTACAGGGGGGAATGAAAAGCTGAGGCTTTCTGTTACTGAGGCAAAAGAAGAAATCTGCCAGGTCTGAGGTTTATAGTTTCCAAAACTAGGCTAGCCACACAGGTGAGGCCTGGACAGAGAGGCAGTGTTGTCTAGTTGAGAGCGCACCAGAGTGGGACTTAAGAGACTGGCCTGAGTACTATTCCTACCACTGGCCTGAGTACTGGGTGACCTTGGGCAAGTGACTTCACCCAGCTGTGCCTCAGTTTCCCTTTCTATACAATGGGGATAATGCTTCTGACCTCCTTTGTAAAGTGCTTTGAGATCTGAGGTTGAAAAGCATTATATAAGAGCTAGGTATTATTATTATTATCTACCTCTTACCTATTTATACAACCTCCCTCCGCTTAGCACTTAGCAGTCATAAATCAGTGTTTAGCCTTGTGGGTAGGACATATTAGACTCATATTATAGAGAGGGAACCAATGTTGGCAATTCTTGTGGTTTTATCACATGTCTCACAAAGTTTGTGGGTTTTCTTAAATCAAGAGCTCCTGGAGTCATGTGAATACATCAGAATCTCAGCTTTTATTTAAAAAATATGTTTCTAGCCCACATGGTTGCAGAGAACAGCTGGAAAACATGACCCTGAAAAGGTGCAAAAGCCAGAAAGCAATGGAAAAAAAGCTCAGATATATTATTTTTAAAACCTCATGATTTTTAAGCCAAAATCATACTGAGGGGCACAGGACAGATTAAGAAAAGGAGTACTTGTGGCACCTTAGAGACTAACCAATTTATTTGAGCATAAGCTTTCGTGAGCTACAGCTCACTTCATTGGATGCATACTGTGGAAACTGCAGAAGACATTATATACACAGAGACCATGAAACAATACCTCCTCCCACCCCACTCTCCTGCTGGTAATAGCTTATCTAAAGTGATCACTCTCCTTACAATGTGTATGATAATCAAGTTGGGCCATTTCCAGCACAAATCCAGGTTTTCTCACCCTCCGCTGCCCCACACACAAACTCACTCTCCTGCTGGTAATAGCCCAGCCAAAGTGACCACTCTCTTTACAATGTGTATGATAATCAAGGTGGGCCATTTCCAGCACAAATCCAGGTTTTCTCACCCCCCCCCCCTTTTCCAAAAACCACACACACAAACTCACTCTCCTGCTGGTAATAGCTTATCCAAAGTGACCACTCTCCTTACAATGTGCATGATAATCAAGGTGGGCCATTTCCAGCACAAATCCAGGTTTTCTCACCCCCCCACCCCCATACACACACAAACTCACTCTCCTGCTGGTAATAGCTCATCCAAAGTGACCACTCTCCCTACAATGTGCATGATAATCAAGGTGGGCCATTTCCAGCACAAATCCAGGTTTTCTCCCCCCCCCCCTTCCCCCCCCACAAACTCACTCTCCTGCTGGCAAATTTGCGAATACAGACTAACACGGCTGTTACTCTGAGGACAGATTAAATGTCTCAGCCAAGGTCACACAGGGAGACAGTGGCTGAGCCAGTGTGAACCCAGGTGTCAGCGCTCAAAGGTCGCAGGCTTGGGAAATACAATTTCTGAGGGCTTGTCTACAATACCCGCTGGATTGATGGGCAGTGATCGATCCAGCGGGGGTCGATTTATCACATCTAGTCTAGACGCGATCAACTGACCGCCGAGGGCTCTCCCGTCGACTCCGGTACTCCACCGGAGCGAGAGGTGCAGGCGGAGTCAATGGGGGAGCGGCAGCAGTCGACTCACTGCAGTGAAGACACTAAGATCTAAGTACGTCGACTTCAGCTACGTTATTCACGTAAGCTGCAGGTGCGTAACTTAGATCAATGCCCCCTCCCCAGTGTAGACCAGACCTAAATTGTGAGCCAATGTGTGTGTGGGGATGGACCTCCTCTGACTGGCTGCTTGCCCTCCTTACCTGCCTCCTGGGGAGAAGCAGCCAATCCAGAGCTGCGGCAGGAATCAGGCGGCGCTCCCCCTCTCCCGTCAGCAGCTGATACCGCTGTCACAAGAGGGGCGGGGGGAGCAGAAAGAGCCCAGCAGCTCAGGGCAATTCCGCTGCCCCTTCCCCTCCTGCGAGCAATAGGACATCTCCTCTGCTTCCCCAAAATATCCAGCCTGGGAAGGGGCAGAGGGGAACCCGCTGCAGTCCCCTGGCCTGGGAGAGGGGGTTGAAGAAGCTCAGGAGCTGCAGTGGTGTGGGGACTGGGAGGATAGGATTGGTTTTGGAGGCTGGGAGCAGAATTTATTTCTGGGCAGGGGAACAGGCAGATGCAGGAGCGATGATAGACACCCTGGCTGCTTTTTTTCAGGACACTTTAAGCCCTTCCAGGTGTCTCAACTCCCAATCCACAGTCCACCCTTCCTGTCCGGAGAGACATGGAGAATTTCACCCCAACGTCATTGTCAGGAATCCAGACCGGGTCGATCAATCGCTAAGCTGGTCCAGCAGCACTTGTGATGTGAGCTGGGGCTCTGGGGTCTAGGGCGGCCACATGCATGTGTTCCAGATGATTCCCTGCGACTGGCACTGTATGTATCCCTTTGGGTCAGATTCTGCTCTCGCTCGTTCTGCCACAGCTGGGGTGCCTTTGGGGCAGTTGCTCATGATTTGCGTCAGTGTAAGTGAGAGAAGGCTCGGATCCCCTTTGTTTCTAGACTTATCAAAACAGCCCAAGGCCCAAAGACGTGGTCTCCCCGGGTCAGGCTCAGAGTCAGGCTGATGTGGGCTCAGTGGAGGGGAATCTTACTCTCCCCCATGGTGCGCTCAATTGTGCAGTGTGCACTGAGACCCGTGGAGGGGGTGGCACTGAGCTATATCGCCCCCTAGTGGAACAGGGCTGCACCTAGAATGGATCCATCTGGGTGGTGCAACACGCAACATGCCATAACACGCTCCCTGAGCCAGTGCTTGTGCGTGTGTGGGGGGCGGGGAGGGTTAGGACCACATCTCCGCCCCTTCCCAAGTGACAAGAGTCACCACTACTCACAGGAATGGTTATTATGCATGCTGTATGGGTGAGGGAAACTTGCATGCTCTCACTCCTGGCGTACTTGGGCAGATCCCAATTTAGCTCTCTGGGGATAGAAGGGGAAATTTCATCCTCCTGTGGTGCCAGCTGGGTAGAACCTTTCATCAACTCTAAATATACAAGAAGCCCTCCTGAGCCTTTCCTCTGGCACCGCAGCATGAGGTAACAGTGCAAGGGCAGATTGCAAGGTAATTAATTGGCTCACAACTTTGGAGGGGGAGTTCAGTTACAGAGGTGAACCTGGCTGGATAAACCATTTCTAGAGTGTTTGAACAGCTGCTTCAAGGATATAATTCACTAGGAGAATCCAACCTGGATCAGTTCTTATATGAAGGCACCAAGGCTGCAACCTATGATAAGCCCAAATTGCTGTCATTTTCACGGTCCCCTTGGCACTCATATCCCACCTCCCTACACAGGACTGTTCCTTTCATCTTCCCTTCCCTCCAATGCTATTTGCCGCTCGAGGGCATGCGGAATCAAATTCTGCTTTCAGCTGACACCAGAGCCAACAGGAATTGAATCTGCCTCTGTGACAGCTGAATTTGGCCCTTTGCACCGGAGCTGTGGCTGATGCGCTGCAAATACTTAGTAACAACGTAGCTGAGCAAATCATTTGCAAGGGATCATTCAATGGGGTTTTGCCTCCTACTTCCGTTCATGAATTGTCTGTGAGCAGATCCGAAAGTTCTGCTCTGATTCTTGGTCTGCGGGTGGGTTGGATTGCGGGTTACGAAAGGTTAATGTTACATCTGAAGATGCACTTTGTGCTGTCCTTTAGGGTAGTTGGTGGGTGGAACTATAATATGTAATGCAAACAAGCTATGGAACTAACATAACTAACCGATGCAGCACAAATTTCAAATGGTATAGTCTCATATTCCCATTTCACCGTCAGGGCCGCATTGATTAGCTAAGGGCAGAGTGCATCGGGAGGAAGAGAAGTCATCCAGTCTCAGAAGAGAAGCAATCCCATATTTACTATTATTGCAGTAGTGCTTAGGAGCTCCAGTTAGGGACCAGGACCCTATAGCGCTAGGTGCTGCCCATTACTTACTAGCAAGTTTCAGAGTAGCAGCCGTGTTAGTCTGTATCCGCAAAAAGAAAAGGAGGACTTGTGGCACCTTAGAGACTCACAAATTTATTTGAGCATAAGCTTTCGTGAGCTTATGCTCAAATAAATTTGTTAGTCTCTAAGGTGCCACAAGTCCTCCTTTTCTTATTACTTATTAGGTGCATTACGGTAGCATCTAGGAACCCTAGTCAGGCACCCAGACCTATTTTGCTAGGCACTGTACATTATCTATTAGGTGTAATACGGTAGCACCCATGAGCCGCAGTCATGCATCAGGACCCCAATGTGCTAGGTTATTAGATGTATTATGGAAGCACCTAAGCACCCCATCATGAACCAGGACCTCATTGCATTTATTAGGTGTATTATGGTTGTGTCCATGGAACCCCAATGTGCTAGGCACTGTACATAGAACACAAAGATGGTCCCTGCCCCAAGCAACTTCCGATCTAATGTGGTTTATACATTGTAACCAACCCAGCGTGAACCTGGAAATACAAACTGGGAACTTTGCCATTCCATTTACAGCTTGACATTTGCTTTTGGCAAACATTCCAGGCGAAAATGTTCTGTTTGAGAATATTCACCTGGGGAAGAACTCAAGAGGCCAAATGTTCACGGAAAGTGAACACAAAAGATTTATGGGTTGGCTGTAAAGAAATTTGCTTTATGTTTCTAACACATGGCCATGGCAAGTTTTTGCCCACATTTTCTCACCTCTAACAAGAGTGTCTCAGGGCGTGGATCACCTGATCCTCAGTGATTCTGAGCAAGTCATTCATGGTGGTAGCTCTTTCTACAGGATGGCACTCATCACCATAAACCTTGGCCGGAGTCAGAATCAGAAAGGCAGGTGCTCTGTCCAGGCTGAAGCCTCCAGAAGGAAGGGGGCTTTAGGGGCATAGACCCAAGCCTGTAACTGCTATGACAAATGGCAACATGGTCTAATGAGTAGTGCATTGGGTTGGGCATCACAAGACTTCAATGCTAGTCCTGCTTCTGCCAGCAATCTTGGGCAAGGTCCTGCAGTGGCATTAGAATGATTTTTATAGTGGGGGTGCTGAAACCATTGAACAAAATGGAAACCCTGCACATGACAGAAACCACTTCAAACCAGGGGCCCCTGCCATGTCCCTAGTTCCAGCCCCCCTGCCTACCTGTGTTTCCACTCCTAACTATTCTCTGTGGATATTGTACGCTCTTCAGGGAAGGGACTGTCTCTTACTACGGCTTGTGCAGCGCCCAGCACAGTGGGTTTCTGATCTCAAGTTGTGGAAATGCAAATGACAGTAACAACAAAAGCAAACTCAAGAGGCATCTATTTGCTCGGGCTGTGACTAGATTTTGCAAGGTGGAGTATTTTCACACATTTTAAGGGTAAAGCCCCTTCCATATGGACAGCAGAGAAAAGCAATTTGTTGACCTTTCATGTCTGGAAAGCAATTTGAAACCAGCAGAAGTGTAGCCAACTGGAGAAGGTGTAGGGCTGGGACTTGGGAGTCCTGGGTGCTGCCATTGGCCTCCTAGATGACCTTGGGCAAGTCCCCTTTCTGTGCCTCAGTTTTTCCATCTGGAAAATGGGGATAATGATACTGACCTCTTTTGTAAAGTTCTTTGAGATCTAAAGATAAAAAGAGTTGTATAAGAACTAGATATTATCATAAAAGTGAGGGGCTTGTAACTCTGTCATTAGCCAGGGGTCCTGTAGGTAGGAGGCCATATAAACTTCCCACACATAGATCTACCAGCGCTCTGCAGACTTGCTGTTGTTTGACTCCTGCTGCCCCCCATCATTCTGCCCATGCACCTCGTTGCTGACCACCTGCAGTTATCCCAATTATAGGCCTCTCTGCCAACGCACCTCAGTCCTGATCCAGAGTGCCCTCTGCAGATCTAGTCTCCCATCCCCCACAACTGATCTCTCAATGGATTTCAGTCCTACCTTGCTGTATCCCTGCTAGTCCACTCCTGAGCTCCTCTACAATTTCTCCAGTGCAGCACTGGCCTGGCTTACCTGTAATGCCCGCTCCTGGATTTCTCTTAAGGAGAAGTGCCAACGGCTCAATTGTGTTATGGACAAAGGAACACTATGATGAGATCTACCAAACACATCTTCATTTATGGGCCAAGGCTGGAATTTGGAAAGAGCTAGGAGGAGCCAGGGTCCAAATCCCACTGGATTCCAATGGGAATTTGGCACCTAACTTCATTAGGACCCCTTGACACAAAATTGGAACTCAGAGTTCTTAGTGGGAAAAGAGCCAATGTGCATTAGATGTTGCACAGCCTATGGGTATGATGCTCCTTCTTGGTGCCTGTGATCCTGAGCCCAAATCCTGGAGATACCTTGGCAGTGGTGGGTAAAATCTACGGCTGCTTTAACGTTGTTATTGAAACTTTTTATTAAGGCAAAGTTACAATAAAATATTACCATACTACTTCATACATTACTTATTACCTATTCAGGAGCAGGTTAATATTAAAAGAACCTGGCTAACTACTCTGTCTGGCTGGAGAACCCACCTCTTCTGAATACACTAGAAAGGGTGACCACATTTCTAAATACTTAGCCTCTTTTTGGAGCTTCTCTTGTCCCTGCAGTGAGCGCTTCTCCATTACAAGGACAGTCCGTATTTTACGGTGCCACAATTCCATGGGAGAAGTCACAGTTTTCCAATAACGTGCAATACAAAGTCTTGCTACTAAGAAGACAAAAGAAATTAATTTGTAGTACTGTTTAGCATGTAGATCCTTTACTGGAGCACTAAATAAGCAGGTCAAGGGATCTCTAGGAACCTGGCACTTTGTCATAAGATGAATCTCTAATAATTTCCTCCCAAACCCATAAAATCTAAGGATCCATGAATCCCCTGAAATTAATTATCTATCTATCCATCTATCCCAATATGTACATATCTTTATTTATCTATCTAGGTAAGCAGAAGGGAGGTAAAACACAGCCCCATGCTGCAGAACAGACTGGAGCTGTTTATTGCATTGCACATACCAGGCCCCTGACCCGGCCTGGCTGCAGAGTTAATAGAAGCATCTGAGGATCTGACAGTCAACAGGCAGGATTAGGACTTGCCTTCGTGTGTCTCAGCCACAGGAATTTGCATTCCATAAGGGCAGCGCCTCAGTCCCAGCCAAGAAAAACGGCGGACGTTGGTTTATTTTCGAGTGCAAGCCGGAGTGCCATGTTCACTTTGCATTAAAAGTCAGCCTTATTTAGTCTCCAGGAAATTAATGATTCCCGATTCCAAAAGGTCTCCAATATTTGAACAGTCATTTGGCGTCTTGACAGAGGCGCGCAGAAAGAGAGGTAGTCAAATATGACAATTGGCTTGAAATATGAAGGCATCTAGCCCTCGGTAATATATGGACTGCATTCCCTGTAAAAATTATTTATTAGGAACTTTTAGTTACTGAGTGGCACCGTGATTTAGTGCTCTTAGAACGATCACTGCTTTTGCCTCTGGGACCCAGGGTTCTCATGCAACTTGCGAGGCTGAACTTAAACGATGCTAAAAAGTTACTGAGGCTGTCTCGGCTCACTTGAGGATGGACCATAAAACTGTCATAACTGGCTTAAATCAAGGTTCCCTTTTGCTCTGGGAATTCTATAGGACATCTTCCTGCCACATGCACTGGGAAAGAAACAAGGCAAAGGACAGTGGGTGAATGGGTGGTGGCTGGTCCCAAAGTGGTGTTGGAAGATCCAGATTGTGATGGTCATTAGCCAGAAGCACTATGCAGGGGCTCCGGAACGGGGGAGCCAGGAGGCCAGGGCCGGATCAATTTTAAAAGCCCTTCCACTTTTACCTGGCCATAAGGGCAGCCATGCGGGGGAGGGGGCAGAGAGGAGTGACCAGGGGGCAGGGTCAAGAGGCAGTGCGAGGGCAGGGCCTCAGGGGAATGGGCGGCGCGAGGGTGGGGGCTCAGGGAGAAGGGATGGTGTGAGGGCGGGGCCTCGGGGAAGGGGCAGCGCAGGGGTGGGGCCTCGGGAGAAGGGGCTGGGGAGGGGCCACAGTTAGGGCTTATCTACACAGAGCAATTGACCAGAATAGTTCCCAGTGTGGATACTCTGTTCTGGAATTAAAGTGATTTTATTCCGCTAGTATGATGGGAGAATGAGCACTGTGGACTGATAGAAACCTTCAGAAACCTTTCAGAGAAGTTCATAGATTCATAAATTCTAAGGCCAGAAGGAACCATTGTGATCATCTAGTCTGACCTATAGCATAGGTGATAGAACTTCCCCAAAATAATTCCTAGAGCAGATCTTTTATAAAGACATCCAATCTTGATTTAAAATTTGTAAGTGATGGAGTATTCACCATAACCCCCAGTAAATTGTTCCAGTGATTAAATATTCTCACCATTAAAAATTTATGACTTATTTCCAGTTTGAATTTGTCTATCTTCAACTTCCAGCCATTGGCTCATGTACCATTCTCTGCTAGACTGAAGAGCCTATTATTAAATATTTGTTCCTCATGTAGGTACTTACCGACTATAATCAAAAATGTTAAGACTTCTCTTTGTTAAGCTAAATAGTTTGAGCTCTTTGAGTCTACCACTGTAAGGCAGGTTTTCTAAAGCGTCACTCTTCTCTGAACCTTGTCCATTTATCAACATCCTTCTTGAATTGTGGGCACCAGAACTGGACACAGGATTCCAGCACCAGTTAATTGCACCAGTGCCAAATACAGAGCTGAAATAATCTCTCTGCGCCTACTCAAGATCCCCCTGTTTATGCGTCCCAGGATCGCATTAATTCTTTTGGCCACAGCATTGCACTGGAAGCTCATGTTCAGCTGATCATCCACCATGACCCCCAAAGCTTTTTCAGAGTCCCTGCTTCCCAGGATCGAGTCCCCCATCCTGCAAGTATGGCCTACGTTCTTTGTTCCCTGATGTACACATTTACATTTAGCTGTATTAAGATGCATATTCATTGTTTGCTTGCACCCAGTTTACCAAGCAATCCAGATCACTCTGAATCAGTGACCTGTCCTCTTCATTATTTAGCACTCCCTCAATTTTTGGGCCATCTTCAAACATTATCAGTGATGATTTTATGTTTTCTTCCGTGTCATTGATATAGATGTTAAATAGCATAAGGCTAAGATCTCATCCTTGAGGGACCGCACTGGAAACAGAACCACTCAGTGAGGATTCCCCATTTACAGTCACATTTGAGACCTATCAATTTTTAATCCATTTAATGTGTGCCATGTTAATTTTATTTCAGAGATAGACTGGTCCTCTCCCATTTATACATGTGCAGACTGGGCCTAAAACACTATGGTTACACTGAAACATGATGGTGGTGCCATCAGGTAAGTCTTGTAAACAAAGATGATCACAGGCTCATTAAAGTCAATGGCTGGGCAAAGCATTCTCTTTCAGGCTCAACAGAAGAAGCCCCTTTGCACAGAGCTGCAGAAATTGGTGGGCCTGCCCAAGGCACTAGCCTACATGGCAGGTCAGAACTGAACCACACTGAATGAGGGTTTTCTCTGGTTGCAGAAGCAGGAGCCAGGATATCAGTTTCAGGTTGTGTTTGGTGGAAGCAGGAAGCTAAGAGCAGGACTTGTGAGCGTGACCTTCAGAGGAAGCAGAGAGACAGAGTTTCCTGGGCACAGACCTTGGTGGTGTGGAAGACTTGGGAATTTTTGAGCAAGGAAACTGCCTGTTGTTGGAAACAGGATTACATCTCCCATCATGCATCACATTCTCCCCCATTGGAGAAGGAAGGCGGTGCTTCATGAGAGTCCTTGACCATGGTGCAACATGGAAGCCAGAGTCCAGCCAGGGAACCTAGTCTATAGATGAGAAGGAGAGCACAAAGCACCCAAACTATAACTCCCATGAGGCACCATTTCCAAATCAAAATATTTCAGTTTTTGTTCAAAATATTTTTGTTTTTGGGGAGGATTCAGTTCTTCAACATAAAATCACTTTTTTTCCATGGAAAGTGGACACACACAAAAAATTAGCTGCAAACCCAATTGTCAATGAAAAACAGTTTTGGCGGAAAATTTTCAACTAGCCTTCATTAATATTAATTTAAGGAAAAAAATAGAGGCCATCAAATCCATAGCAATGATTGTGTGGGCTCATATGCCATACTACAAGGATCTTTAATTAATGAAAATTGGGCCCTGATTCTGCTCTAGGCTGCACCGGTTAAAGCCATAGCAGGAGAGAGTAAAGTCAGGACCCCAGATCCTTGTTTCCCGCAAGGTGGGAGGAATTTTAAAGCACCACCAATGTGTCTCTTGAAGTTATACAGTCTATATGCTCTCTTCAGTATCCCATCCATCCCTTTCTCCACTTGAGAAGTTGATAGACACTCAAAGACCTTGTGATGCAACCCTATGTGTGACTCTACATCAAAAGCTTCTGCTCAACAAGATTTTTACCTTCCCTCCTCAAAGAATTCTCTCCAATATGGCAGATGCCTTTTCCCCAGGGTCGGACCATTAATTGAACCCTATTTCCAATAGCCAGGAGAAGGAAATTTAAAGTCACCAAGAGTGATATTGTGGATCTGGTAGGAGCTGGAAGCTCTGATAAATTTCCCTTTTAACTGCAGACAATACAGCAGAAATGATGTTGTATCGATAATATTTCATGAGATTCCCACTCCAGTGTCCAGGCTTCGGGAGTCAGGGTTTGAGGTTGCCGTTTTCTGTATATTTAATGACCTTGTTACCGTAAAGATGCTGATTCATTAATGTTGGAACTAATTAAGCATCATAAATTTGTCACTGATATTCTTGTTCGTGCCCTGTAGCATCGAAGCCAGGAATGGTTTCATCTTGAGTAGAGACAGGGGAGCAATGTAAAATATGAACTTCTTCAAAATCTCCCTTGAACTTTGAAGCCTTTTCAGAAGTTTGATAATGTCTCATGATAGCCTGTTTGTATTTCAATGAAACCAGCACCTTTCTCCCTAGCCACTTGTAAGTACAGCTGTGCAAATAATGGATTTTTCAGTTCATTGGTAGTTCCCAAAAACAGAGAAAAAAATTGTTTTGGGTCAAGCTGAAAAGAATTGTTTTTCAAAATTTTCAGCAACTCAAAAATTAAACCATTTTGGATCAAACAAACCATATAATTCAACCCAAAATGAAACATCTTGTTTTGATTTCAAGTGGTTTTTTAAAACATTTTTGCCTTTTAAAAAAAATAAAATGGAGGGAATTGAAAAATCAGAATGTTTTGACTTTCTCCGAATTTTTTTTTTCTCGGAGGGTGAACAATTTGATGAATTTGCCAGACATTTCGGGGTCATCAAATCGTCAGATTTCACTGAAAAAAAGTTTAGTCCGAAAATTATCACCCGTATCTTCTCTCAAGCTTTTCTTCTATGCAGTTCTGTTTATAGACTGGAATTTTCAACTGCACACACTGTTAGCCTAATTCTACCTACACTGAAGTCAATGGCAAAACTCTGTGAACACTAATAGGAAGTTGGTTTCAAAATCCCCTTCAGCTCTGAGCCTCAATCAATGTTTATCCAAATGTACTTTAGACTATTTTGACCCAGAAATCTTGTGAGACAAGGAAATTTCATGAGATTTCTAATACATCTTGGTTCTAACCACATCACAATTATTATTGTTATAATAATTTGTATTCAGGCAGACCTGGGAGCCCCACTCATGGAACTGTACCCCATTGTGCTAGGCGCTGTACATTATTTATTAGGGGTATTACGGTAGCGTCTAGGGGCTCCAGTCATGGACCAGCACCTCATTTTCCTTGGTGCTGTACATTATTTATTAGGGGTATTACAGTAGCATATAGGGGCTCCAGACAGGGACCAGCGCTAGGTGCTGTGCAAACACAGAACAAAAAGACAGTCCTTGTCCCAAAGAGCTTCCAGTCTCATCACTCCTGAGAGCAGATTTATTCTGTTTAAATGGTAAAATAATCAGATTAGAGCTAGCCAGGAAATGGGTTTTCCTGTCCTATGGAAACTTCATGATTTCAGCACTTTTCCCATTCTGCAGTGGGATGAAACCGAGACCTTTAGCAATTTTTCACAAAAAGCAAGATAGACTGACTCAGAGCAAGGACCGGAACCTGGGCCTGCACATTGTCAAGGAGTTGCCCTAGCTACTAGCTATTCCAAGGGGAGAAGGGGGATTCTCTCTCATTCACACTTGCTGGAGCTGCTCCAGGGTGTAGAAATAATTGACTGCTCAGTGGGCTGGAGAGACTAACTCTGCCACCTGCTGGTTGGGGCATTCAGCTGGGATGTGGGACGTGCCAAATCAAGTTCCTGCTCCTTGACCTCATTCAGGTTAGAACCTGGGTCTTCCACATTGCCTAGACATTGGGCCATTAGCTCTTTTCAGTGGGATTTCTCTTTCCCTCAGTGGGAATTCCCTCCTGATCCACAGAAAACCTTGCAGACAAAAGTTTCATCAAAGCCAACCTTTTCCTGCAAAAAGGTCTGTTTTGACAAATCGGCATTTTCCCAACAAGAAAAATATTGCCTCAAAAAATCTCGACCAGCTGTAAATCAGATCCAAGATTTAAGTCAATTTTATCATCAGTCTTTACCTGATGTTTGGAGCTTCTTGTGCTTTAATTGAGCCTTCATGATCAGTTTCATCCTAGCAAAGATTATTGCTTTAAACATAACTTAAGTAGGCATCTCGAAGACATAGAATAAGACAGAACTTACAGTCTAAGCCCGCAATCCTGAGAAGACTTGAGCACAAGCTTCACTTTGCAAACACAAGTAGCCCTATTGACTTCCCTGGGTCTGCTTGTGAGTTTAAAGTCTGTACATCTCTGTAGGATCAGGGCCTATGGAGGCAAAATAGAGAGAGCACAAGGGAAAGGAACGAAACACTGTGACACTGGCAGGCCAGGTGCCAGCTCGTCTCGATGTCTCATCTGAACACGGATAAATACACAGCTGGAATTGATCTGGCTCACCTGTGTGTTAGTGTTGTTCAAACAGGTGTTAAAATGACAAGGAAGTGTTCAGAATGCTTGTAAGTTGCTGCATTACTTTGGCTTATAACATCTGGATCCCATATTATAAAATAATATTTGAGCATTTGCATTGTAAGCCTCTGTAAGTGTGTACATCACCAGGCAGGAGAGAGACATTAGCGGGTGTGAAATGCTAGCCTCCTACCAAAGGGGTTATGTCTTGCCCATCAAGGAAGGTCCATCGACACCAGACGGACTAGTGTGGAACATTAAAGAGGACAAAAAACTTTGTTGTTTACTCTCCTCATCCCATGAAGATGAGCCATGTAAGTGAATTCCTTCTATCCTCTGAATCTAGAGGTCAGAGCAGAAGGGAGGAAGGGAATAAAAATCCGTAACAAGAAGGAACTGAATCTATATGCTGCTTGGACTCAAGGGCAGAGGTGACATGTTGTAGGGGGGCATGTGGGGTCAAGTGCCCCCCCACCCCCCAGATTGGCGTGCTGGGGAGGGGAGGGAGAGGAACTCTGTCCTTCCATTGCACCTGCCTCCCCCCGTCCCCAGCACTCTCGACCCCTGTCCCTGGCAGCCCAGCCCAGGTGGGGAGCGGAGGAGGCGGGACCAGCCGCTTCTTGCGCCAGCCACTCTGGTTCACAGCCTGAGAGAGCCTGCCTGGGGACACAGCGGTGGGCCGCCCCTGCCCCCCGGCCTGGCTGCCAGGGACAAGGGCCGAGTAAGATGGAGCCCCCTTCCCCGCCGGCACATTTCCGGCTCATTCGGCCCCTGTCTCCGGCAGCTGGGCCCAGGCAGGGAGCGGGCGCCACCGCCGCTACCCCAGCTGGCCTCTCTCTCAGGCAGCTGCTGCACTGCACAGAGCAGCGACCCGGAGCAGCCAGTTTGAGGCACACGAGAAGCGGCTCCCTCCCGCTCCCCATCCAGGCCTGGCTGCCAGGGAGAGCGCCGGGAGCGGGTGGTGCAGCGGGAGAAGGACAGGGCCTCCCTCGCAGGTAATGTGTGGCAGAGAGAGAGCACAGTGACCCAGGGCTGGGCACAGGGAGGAGGTCACTGGGCAGAGGAGACATGTGGGGCGGTCACGTGTCCTCCCCTTTAGATTGTGCCCCCCCAAGTATGGGGAAGCACAAATTGTCTCTGCTCAGGGGGGCAAGGTTTTCTAGGCATAAGGAATAGAACCTTAGTGCTTAGCCTGGGTTAGCCCTAAAGGACGTACAGAGCTTGCTTACTTAAGAAACTTCTATTTACCTTTTGAAACTTAAGATTGTAACTCATTGTGTGTTTACCTGCTTTAACCTCGTAAATAACTCTCTTGTTTCCTTTTCCTATTTAGTGTATCTTTAGATAGTTGATTATAGGACTGGCTACAAGTGTTGTCTTTGAGGTGAGATCCGACCTGGAGTAAGCAACTGGCCCTTTGGGACTGGGCGTAAGTGGAATATTGCTGTGATTCTTGGTGTAAGGGACCATCTGTCACAAAGGCAGGCATGCCTGGGTGGCAAGACAGATCAGAGTACCCAAGGGGACAGTCTATGAGTCCATGTTAAGGCTGTTACAGTGCCTGAGGAGTTCACGCTTGATCATTGGTTGGTGAAATCTGAGTATAAAACTCACAGCCAATTTGGGGTTCATAACAATCTGCCCTGAGGTTAGTACTCATGCTCGTGAGCCACTGCTTGACAAACATACCTGCAAAATGATTTAAGGTGACATTTGGTATCATGTATGGTACAAATGGTCAGATTGTATTGTTTAAAGCAGAGTTCTACATAAGCTAGCCCTTCCTGCAAGAGGAAAGAAAAAGATCATGATGGATATTAGAGAAACCATAGATAGATAGATAGATAGATAGATAGATAGATAGATAAGTGTCTATGGGGATAGAGAGAAGGTGTCTGGGTTGAGGGAAGAGAGAGGATGCCTGAGGCTCTTGCACCTGTAACCTGTAGGGGACGCTGTTGTAAATTGACTGTATTTCATATATAAAATACTGTAATAAGACAGTAGTCACCTAGGATTTTATGGGTGTCACTATGATGCATCCCACGGCTGCTGAGATCTTCAGGGCAACAGAGGAATAGAATTCAGAAGCTCCCTCTGTCAAAGCACAGGCCCTTTCCACTTGATCTAAAGAAGAATCATTATTGGATGTTAGCAGCACAGGGTCTCTGATCTACAGTTGAGCAGTTCCCTGTCCATCCAGACGAGGGCGCTATTACACATAATGCATGTGCATGGTAGTACATTCTAATGATGGCAACCCTCTGGAGGGAGTCTCAGTTAAGTAGAGCCCAGCCTGAGATCAGGCTTCATTTTCTGTTCAGCTGCAACAACCGTGTTCCACCCAAGGAATATTTGTTACTAGACGACACGCACAGCCCTTGAGGCATAGGATAATCTATCTGACAATGCTTCCCATTGTGTCTCCACGCCCTCTCCCTCCATCGCCTTAGCCCATTTGATTTCATCTAACGGTTGGCATATTTATTCGAAAAGGTGCTTAGCTGGAACTTAACCGTCTGCCTTCTCAGTCTCACTCCAGTTGGAAACGCAAACACTAATTGGGAATTATGCTCTCTCGCTTCTGCATCTCCGGGCAAGCCAGCTGAGTTACAAATGGCTTCTTTTCTTACTGGCATGAGACGATTAAAAGCAACTCCAAACCCAAGCACTCAGACAGGGAGTCTTATTGATTAAAGTATGCCGCAAAGGCAGCACCTTGCTTGATGGCCTTGGACAAGTGATTTGACCCCTCTACACCTCAGTTTCCACATCCATAAATTAGGTATAATAATACCTAGCGCTTATATAGCCCTTTTCCATAGATATCAAAGTGCTTTACAATGGAGTCAGCACCATTATCCCCCTTTTACAGGTGGGGAAACTGAAGCAACTTGCTAAAATCATCCAACAGACCAGTGGCAGAGCTAGGAAATGAACCAGGAAATGAGACTGAGGCTACTGCTCTAACCACTAGGCTGCACTGCGTGGGAAACGTTGGCTTGGTTTGTTTTTTTGTTCCCGTTTAAAAAAGGTTTTATTTTTCAGAAAATTTTCCTTCAAAAGTATTCAGGTTTTCATCAAAAAATCAAACCCCCACATCTCCCCAAACTGAAAGTGCTAAATATTTCTTAGTTTTCAGCCAATTTTTTTTGTTTGTTTTCATTAAAAACTCAATTTTTTTTCATAAAAAAATGGTCCAAGTGAAAAATTCCAACCAACTCTGAGGATAACACTGATCTACCTCAGAGAGACATTGTGACGTTTAATTAATGTGTATTTTGACCTTGCCTGCTGAATTCATTATCTAAGTGTAAAGTATTATATAAATAGAACAGGCTATTTGTTCGCTCCTCATGTTTCCTAATGGAGGGACAGAGCCTTTACCTACTGTTACATCTCTTGGAGGCTCTGCCTTCGGATGCTCCCACACACTGTAGCCATCCTACCATCATACCACCTGGGTTAGTATAGGCATCTGCAGTTCTGTTTGGGACCCACTCATACCGCTTCTTCAGCTGGCCATTGGGGGTCACTATAGAGTTATGTCAGGGTCTCCTCTCTCCCAGAGGCACGGTTGGGTGCTTCGGCTGGCCGGGGATTTGAAACTCTGGACCACGTGCAGGGCTGCCAACCCTCCAGGAATGCCCTGGAGTCTCCAGGAATTACAGATTAATCTTTATTTAAAGATTATGTCATGTGATGAAATCTCCAGGAATATGTCCAACCACAATTGTCAAACCTAACCATGTGACATCCCATTAAAGGGTTAATTTAGGAAAGTTAGTTTCTCCAGGCAGTGTCCCGCCTTCAGGGTGTAATCATCCAATCAGATTTAGTTCTGATAATGTCATGCTTCCAACTTGCTGTTCCTTTAGCTGAGTGTGTTGTCCCTTGACGTCCAGCTGGGGTGGAGTTCCTCTCTTATCAATAAACTCAGTGGTTATTTTATTTTTAGATCACCGTTATTGCTCTAAACACAGCAGCAGTCTTCTTGGGTTCTAAAAGCTGACCCAGACATCTGTGCTTGGGGCCAGGCATATTCAGGGACATTTAAAAAAGGACACACGCATCCAGCTATGGTCCCACCTTTTCAGTTTCAGTCCATCATCAAGATCTAGGTTGGAGAGCTTCAGAGCTCTCGAGGGGTGTAGTGGTGGGGTGGGACATAGGCAGCTCCAAGCTGCGCAGCATTTGGCTGGGAGAAGGGGCCGTACTGGGAGCCATTAGACTCCAAAGGACACCTTGCCCTCATCATGTTTCACATGGCAAATCCTATGTTAAATTTCATTTAAAACCCATCTTTGCCTTAAATTTCAAAATAAACCTTCCCTACAATAATAATGATAAAGCAGGGAGCCACCGCTCTGGACAGCAGAGATTTTTCTTGTTGACACCGAGTTTCCGATTAATGGCAGTCAAACATAAATCCTTCTTCATAATTGCTGCACTTGGGCTCAGTTGCATACCTTAGCAAAATGGATTTCTCAACCGCCCCCCGCCCCCGCCACCATATACACCCCTTATCTGAGAAGCTCTCCATCCCTTCAAAGAGACCAAAGGGAAAGATGCAAAACAAAAGCATTTCCTGCTTAGCTTCATCCAGCCATCTGTATACTTTACAAACCACCACCCTCCTGTAGATCACTGGTTCGAAACCAGCCCAAGTTGCCCAGTGACTGAAAGCTGTTACCCTTTGGGAAATCAGTGGGTATCTGTCTACATGTCTCCCTCACCAAAATTGGCACCCTTTCTTAGCAGGGAGGACCCAATGGGTCATAGTGAGTGAGTTGTCATGCTTAGAAACAATACCTAGCTCTTATCACACTTAGATCTCAAAATGCTTTACAAAGGTAAATCATTATGCCCATTTTATAGATGGGGAAACTGAAGCATAGGGAGGGGCAGTAACTTGCCCAAGGTGACCCAGCAGGCCAGAGCCAGGAATAGAATATAGGTCTCCTGAGCCATAGTCTAGTGCTCTATCCACTGAGCCCCACTGTCTCTAAGAGGTGATCACGCCAGATGAGAATGGAGGTATGTTAGCGGCAAAGGGAGAGGGCAATGTTATGCTACCCTTGCCTGCACTCTAGCTACTATTTATAGGGTGACCAGACAGCAAGTATGAAAAATCGGGAAGGGGTAGGGGGTAATAGGAGCCTGTATAAGAAAAATACCCAAAAATCGGGAATGTCTCTATAAAATGGGGACATCTGGTCACCCTATCTATTTGCATGTCGAAGGTGTGTGCACATCTTGGAAGGGAGGTGCAGTGCTTACAGCACTGATTTGAGAGACCCCAGCTTTGTCCCAGACTGTTTGTCTGACCTTGGACAATCACTTAGTTTCATAGATTCATAGAATCATAGAAGGTTAGGGCTGGAACAGACCTCAGGAGGTTATCTAGTCCAACCCCCTGCTACAAGCAGGACCAACCCCAACTAAATCATCCCAGCCAGGGCTTTGTCAAGCTGGGGCTTAAAAACCTCTAAGGATGGAGATTCCACCACCTCCCTAAGTAACCCGTTGCAGTGCTTCATCACCCTCCTAGTGAAATAGTGTTTCTGAATAGCCAATCTAGACCTCCCGCACTGCAACTTGAGACCATTGCTCCTTGTTCTGTCATCTGCCACCACTGAGAACAGCCAAGCTCCAGTTTGTCTCTGCCTCAGTGTTCCACGTGTAAAATGGGACTAACTAACAGCACCTTCCTACCTCACAAGGGGGTTGTGAGGATAAATATGTTACTTTGGGGTACTCAGATGCTGTGGTAACAGTGGAAATATAAAAGCTGAAGATAGATTAGTACTGAGTTAGAATACTTAAGTCCAAACAGCTCTAAATCAGACAGCTTTGGTAAGCACTAGACAGGCAACGTTGTCTAGTAGATGGGATGGAGGCGTGCAAATCAGATTTGGTTTACTAATATTATGTGTATTATGGTAGCCCCTAGATGCTCTAGTCATGGATAAGGGCCACCATGAGCACTATATAAACAAATAAAACCCCAAAGGGCTTACAATCTATGTAGAAGACAAGAGTCAGGTGAATGCAACAAACAGACAGGGGATTCACAAGGACACAAATGAGACAATGCTGGTCAGTGTGATAAGCAGCCATCTCAGCAAACCCCAGTTAGGTCCCATTATTAATATTCTGTGTGACAGCATTATATATTTGCTGGCTCAGGTGGCATCTTACATATGGGGGTGGGGGGTTGGGGAGGAGTTTTGGAATGAGCCTGGAGAGAAAGCTGAATTTGGGGGTAAACATGCCTGGGGGTAGAGAGGGTCTCAGTTTGGGTGTGAGCCATGGGGGAAAGTTTGCAGCAAGTCTGGTGTCTGAGTTTCAGAGCTGAGTCTGGGGCCGGCATGTACTTTGGAGTGGAAAGAATATAAAGTTCTATAGATCAGTCCCCAGTCTGGGCAAAACTCTGGTTTCTTTGAATTTCACATTGACGTTTTGGTAAAATTTTCCTAAGTCTACCTTTCAAAAGTGGCTCAGCCTCAAGTTCTTTGGAGATGTAGGCTCCTAAATCACTTTCAAAAATGGGACTGAGCTGGAGATGGTCGACATTTTTCCAACCCAATGTTTTTTGTCAGAAGATGCCGACTCTTCAAAAGCCAAATTCTTAGTGGGAAAGGGATGAATCTCCGGATGTGAATTGAGAATAAGTTACAAAATTGTGAAAATATCCCACTTTGACATTTTCTGAATGAAAAGTTCCAATTTTTTTGGTTGGAAACAAATATTTGTTTTGAAATTTGGGTTAATTTATTCTAAAAAAGGGTCCTTTTTAAAAAAAAATGTCAAAATCGAAATGAAACGTGTTGAAATGAGCCAAATGAATTGTTTGGATGGACCGGATCTGCATTTTTGTTTTTCAAATATTCCTTTCCCACCTGGAGCTAGACTTAAGCTCCTAAGTCACTTAGGGCAGGATTCACAATGACATTTAGGCACCTAACTCTCGATGCAAACCCCAGGGAAGGAGAGGACAAAGCCAAGGAAAAAAGCCACCCTCCTAAAGCCTGCATCGCCCCTCCACCCAGCACGGCTGAGCTATCTCAGCCCTTGACTTCCCTGGCTGTGATCAGTCGGCAGGGCCTGGTCCAGGTGCACGGATCCTCTGAGCAGCTGCTCATGCCATCCTCCCCTGTCCTCTGGATGCCACCCTGCCATTCTCAGGAAAGGAGTTGGGTGGAGGGGAGATGGGTGTCTCTGGAGCGGGTTGCCATAGCAACCGGGCCTAGCCTGCTCTGTGGACAAACAGCCGTTTTCAAGGACATGCCTCCCCTCATTGTCAGTCGGCTGGAGGGGAGGCTTTTGTGGCCGGTGCTTTCCCAGCAGCCCTTGCTGAATAGGTGCGAGTTCATGAACCTTCCCGTTGGCTGGAGAAACAAACAAGTATCTGACCTTTGACCTTCTGTTGATGCTTCGGCAACATCTCACCCCCGCACCCCTGCACCCCAAGGTACAAAAATCAGGGGGTCCCTTTAGCCAGCGCTGTGGCTGTTTTCGTTTGGACCGACCGTACTAAGGCCCTGAATCTGGTTTGAAAGTCTCCACAGTGAACCTGAGACGGATGCTTTAGATCAACAAAGAGAGTCTAATTCTTTTGTTCTCTCTCTGCTCTCTGAGACACGTACCAAGATTGGGTCCCTTAAACAAACCAGGCACATAGACAAACGTTGCTCCGTAAAGGAACCCAGGCAGGATTTGTGTTCCTTTGTTTTGTTGTCATTTATCACATTATTTTGTCCTTTTGTTTGCGTGTTTGTTTACACTCAAATCCAATGCCTGAAAGCAAAATGCGCTTCTTTACGAAAAGAATTAAAAGATGCAAATTTCCTTCATCATGCATGCCCATTGGCTTGTTATTGTAGGGTTGCTCTGGAGAGCATGGCCCACTGGTTTGTTTATTGAAGGGTTGCTCACAATTGCAGGGTTATGGATGCTGCTTTGTTATTGTAGGGTTGACAACTGGGCTCACTCCTTTGTTTATTATAGGGTTGGTCATAAGGGTAGGACTTGCTGGTTTATTATCATAGGGTTATTCATGAGGGCTTGACTATGAGCACTGGTTGTACTGGAAGGGTGCTCAGAATGGCTTGTTATTGTTGAGCTGCTCATGAGATCTAGGCAGGGCACACTAGATTATTATTGTAGGGTTGCGAGTGAGAGTTTTGCTAAACCTATTGGTTTGTTCTTAAGGGTTGGTCAAAAGTGCTGCGTTGGGAGCATCAGCTTGTTATTGTAGGGTTGTTCCACAGCGCAGAGCTGGTCACATTGGTTTGTTAGTGTAGTGCTGCTCGAACTTGATGCACCAGGCACACTGGCTTGTTATTTTAGGATTACTGCATCTCTGGCCATGATATTTTCCCCTGAAAATAAAGGTGCATTTGTTTCCATGGCTGGGGCTCCTTTGCCAAGGTCCCTGTCACCAGTTCCCAGGGCCTTTCTGAGCCTGGATGGAATATCCTCAGCCAAAGTCAGACCAGATTTCATCTTCTTTGCCTTATGCTCTTGGCATTCAGCTCAGGCCTGTGCAGCTGGCAGCCAGGGGTGGCTGAGCCATTTGTTTCTCCAGCAGGTATTGGAACAGGGCTTCCCTTCCTCTAAGAGATCAGGAAGCTGATAGAGGCCTTGGCAGGCTGCAGCTGGTCGCTATAAGCTTGGATTTTCAGAACAACCGAGATGTGCTGGCTTGCCTGCGATCTGCCCCAGAGATAAGGTGTGGTGGGGGAGGGGACCCACAAATAAATCCTCCTCTTTAAAGGGGCGGGGCTTGTCTCTCATGATGGTAAAAATGGGCCTGTACTGAAATCCCAGACCCAAATGTCAGTGCTATTCAGATCTGGCTCCGCAGTTGGCAGTTGCTTCCTATGGGTGAGCCAAAGGCCTGGATCCGAACTTTCAGGAGATCCAGTTCCAGATCCAAACATCATAGCATGGACCCAGGATGATCAATAACAAACCAAGGTGTGTGGCACAGCCCTCATTAGCAACCGTACAATAACAAACTAGATATGGGACCAGGCTGGTAGGTGGAGCGTAGCCAAAACCAGAACCGTGTCTCATTAGAGAGGAAAAATTGGCCAGACCCCTTAACCCAGGACTATGGCGACTCAGGTTCAACTCCCTGCTCTCCTACAGACTTCCTAAATGATGCTGGGGTAGTCATGTGATTCAGTGCCCCATCTCTAAAATAGGGATAAGCGCATTCCCCCACCTTCCAGGCATGTTATGAGAACCCAAATCTCCTGAGTCCCAGTCCAGTATACTACCTACTAGGCCAAGCTGCCGGAAAAGGCTACCATAGGGGAAAGGGTGTGTCCTATCGCCTCCCAGTTGGTGGCAGCCCTCAATCTCAGGGGATTAGTACCTTGCAGTATTTTTGATTTATTTGCTGCTTCTTTTGGGCAAACTGTCACCACACAGATAATATCAAGAGTTGATGTCTTCTTGAAAAAAGACGCTTTACCTGAACCAGAAATTGTGAGCTTGACACAGGAATCCCTGAGTGAAATTCTGTGCCCTGTGTTGGGCAGGAGGTCAGACTAGATGACCATAATGGCCCTTTCAGCTTTAAAAATCTCTGCATCTAAACTTGCTCATGTTTGAAAATTGGACCTGGACGGATCTTAACACAAGGCCGAAGAGTCACTCAATGAAATTATTTCCCAGTAGATCTAGAATGAGTTAAAGGATATAATTTGTCATGCAGCATGCTGTTAACCTGTGGAACTCCAAGCCACAGGATGTCAGAGGTTGTGAATGACTAATGTAGCTAAGCATGCTAATGTGGACTTTGTACAGTGCAGAACACATCACAATAAATAATAATAATAAATAAAAGTAATCCAGCCACATGCTTCAGGGCATAAACTGACTCCCCAAGCCAAGGATCAGGGAGGATATTTTCCCCCTCATGTACTTTAGGGCATAAACTTTCTGGTACATTAAGAATGGTTCAGCATGGTCAGTTCATATTGGTCATTGCCAAAGATGGGCTGCAAGGACTGAATGGCCAGAGGTTCAGCTGGGCATGGCAGGAGGTGGAATACCCATTAGCGTCACAAGGCAGGATCCTGGCTCAGCGGAACAATAGTCCAATTCCATATGGCAGATCCCATGTTCCTCTTGTGTTACCTTTTATCAGCAATGGACACAAACTCCATAAACCAGGGACCTGTCAGACTGTGGCTCAGCAAACTGGGACAGCAGGCAAAGATTGTGTCTGCCAGGTCCCAGCACTCCTCCAGATTTCAGAGAGAGCCGGGCTACCCAGAAGTGCCCATTAAAACAGGTTCCTCCAGCTGAATATCGGCTGATCAGTGTTGGTCTGACAAGCAGAAGTAATTTATATTGGTTGCTAAAGACACAGGCAAATGTGGCTGTTATCAGCACCAGAAAACATTGTCTGTAAATAATGCTGCAGGAGAGAGCCACTCGTTTATTTATTTATTATGAGCCATTTGTTTAGCTTTTGCAGGGACCCCAAGGATGAGATAGTGGAGGAGGAGAGCAGTCCTCAGAGGGGAGGGGAATCTAATGGTTAGAGCAGGAGGCTGGACGTCAGGACTCCTGGGTTCTATTCTCAGTTCTGGGAAGGTAGTGGGATCTAGTCGTTGGGGGTGGAGGACAGTCCTGGGTTTTATTCCCAGTTCTGGGTGGGGAGTGGAATCTAGTAGTTGCAACAGGGGACTGGAGTCAGGATTTTACTGAGTCACTGTGTGAGTTTGGTTAAATTGCTTTTCTTTGCTTCAGTTTCCCCTTCTGCCCAGTGGGGATGATGACACTAAGTGACCTACTTCAGAGTAGGTTTGGGAGCCATAGTCCATTAAAGTTTGCAAAGAACTTTGATATCCTTTGCACTGAAGGACAGAAGATTATTATTTTACTGGCTCAGCCTGGATTTGTTTTGTATTTTTGTTTCTCATATTGGAGCCAGCTCATTCCAGCTGCCAACAACCAGTCGCAGCCAAATAACCTCTCACATTTATACAGCTCATTTCATCCCAATCCACTTTATACCCACGGGCATTGTTTCTCCATTGAAATTCAAATGCCTCTCCGCCAACATGTTGAGAATAAGGAGACATGTCTAACCAAGGACACCTGGACAAACTCTTCTCTCACTGACACAGAGGACAGTTTCCTAAAGAACCAGCCCCATTAAATGGATGGAATTCAATTTATCTTCTACTCTGAGAGGCCAAATCCTCACTGCTGGATTTGAACTTGTGGTTCCAGAGCCACAATGGGAGTTAGGTGCCTAAATATTGTTGGGGATATGGGCCTAAGACTGTGTCTGAAAGTGTCCAGATTTCTACAGGGAGCATTGGGTTTGCACCAGGTATTAGTCAAATAACTTTGTAATTTTTAAGATCTGAAATGTGAGTTTTGTTGCCTCCCCTCACCCCCACGGCTGGAGTGTCAGGGCAGGTGTGGAACTGCTTGGAAAACAGTAAGGGTTTGGGGGGGAAATTCGGGGGGGAGGGAATGAAAAAAAATTGGGGAGAAGAAACTGAGGAAATGTTCTTTAGTTTTTTGAAAAAATGCAACTGTTTCAAAAAAAAAAAATCCTGATCCAAAAGCCAAAAAACCACTCCAGCATCACTATTATTTTGGATGGTTTTTGTTCCAACATTTCCCGCCCTTCCCCCCCCGCCCCAAATCTGCATTTGTTTTTCTGTTTTTCATCAAAGAACAAGCAAAGTTGAGAAAGAAATAAAATGTTCTGGGAACATTTTCATTTCAAAAAAGGTCATCTTGGGGCAAAAATGAATTTTCAAGTGAAAAATTTCCACTGATCATATTTCACTTTCAGCCCAAATTCTACTGATCCAGTTTACCTTTTGGCTCAAAGAGCCATAAATACGTAGGGCTGGAGGGGACCTCAAGACATAGTCCATCCTCCCCACTCTGAGGCAGGATTAAGTATACCTAGACTCATGGTCATGCCGCTACTACTACTAATAATAATTCCTACTCTTATATAGCGCTTTCATCACTAGATCTCAAAGCTCTTTACAAAGGAGGTCCATCTCAGTATCCCCATTGTACAGATGGGGAAACGGAGGCATGAAGCTGGTGACTGACTTGCCCAAGGTCACTCAGCAGACTAGTGGTCAAGCCGGTAACAGCAGTGTCTACATTATTTCCAGCAACAGAAGCATGTGTTTCATCTAGCTAAATTACAATACAAGCAGCGTGTTTACGATCTGCTGGTAATTCTGTCTGTCTGCCTGTGCCAGATGGGTTCTTCGCAACATCCTCGGCTTTGAAATAGGGTGTGGGTAAGGTTTATTTATTTATTTATTTATTGGGAAGGCTGATGAGAGCATCTTGGAAGCCAGTGCTGATTTTAGATAATGTCCTTCTAAAGCAGCGGGAGTGTGAGAACTCTTAAGAGGTCTGGTGATATTTATACTGATGACACATACCTTGAATGACTTCCAAGAATCTTGGCTGCAATGATGAAGTCAGCAAGAAAGGAGAGAGAGAGAGAGAGAGAAAGGGAGGTCTTCTCTTTCTCACTCTCTTTTTTTAACATTATAACAAAACGAGGAACAATTCATCAAGAGAAAGGAAGGGGGGAGGAGGATACAAAATCCCCAAGAACATTAACCTACTTTGCAATTTCACGAATTTGTGTCAGTAATTCCTTCTCCCCTGAAATGGCCCAAAATGTCAAATTCTTGGCCTCCTCTGCACGGTGATGTCAAGAAAAGAAACTGAAGCACAATGCGGTGGGAGAAATGGACAGGATCTGCAGAGGGGAAATGTCTGGCAGAAATGAAAGGGGCCAGATCCTACTTCCAACTTTCACTGGTATCAAGTCATTATAGTCAGTGGAACTGCTCTCTCTTCGAACTGCCTAGAATAGCATCCTAGCAAGCGTAGGGCTCTCTTCTAGTCCATCCCCCAGGATTAAATAGTGAAATCAAATAGTGTAGTATCCCTTTACATAGTTTGTGAGCCCTCTAAGTGGTGCCCACTGTGTTCTATGTTGTAGAACCAGCCAGAGCTGGTACATATGTAGCTAGGTCTTGCATTGATTAGGCAAGAGATAAGAGCTTGTGTGGGTCTTTACAGCCGAAGAGAATAGGCTTGGGTGGTATAGAGGGAGGCAGTGTGATTTAGTGGCTAGTGCACAGACCTGCTGCTGTGGAGAGACAGCTTCTAGTCCTGGCTCTGCTACTAGTCACCTGGGTGATGTTGGCTTAGTTACTTCCCTTCTCTCTGCCTTAGTTTCCCCCCTTGTAGGAGGAGGATAATAGCTATAAAACACTTGGAGATCTGGTCGGTTACTCTTATGGCTTGTTTGTGTTTAGTGAGCACACATGGTTATTTGGGGCCCAACACTGCCTGTGTGGGTTCTTCGTGTTGTATAAAAAGCAACAGAAACAAGCTCCAGTGAGTGAGGGCTGATTCTGCCGCTTCCGTGAGGGGATAGCAGGGTCCACACAGCCAGTGCGTGTGCGGCTGACTGGTGCACTGTAGTTTTACCACACACTCCATCTCCATATAGACAAGCCCTGAGGCCAGCCTCAGGCCCTTTGGCTTAATTTGCGCTTGTATCTTGAAATAATCATTCACCTTTCCATCTGAGGATCTCAAAGCACGCTGCAAACATTGCAGTGGCATTTTAGCCTTCATTTCCCTGAGAAGCAGGTCAGGAGATCGAGCGGGACCGCAGCTGTAGGATGAACTGCCTCAAACCTCACCGCTTTCCTTTCGGAGTGCAGGGGGCTCTCGTTTGACCTTGCCTTCAGCAATGAACGCACGCAGCGGAGCAGACGTGAATAAATAAAAAACAAATAAAACTCCCATCATGTTCCCCTGAGGGGGAAAGGAGAAAATCACATGTGCTAAATGCTGGTCGTGTCCTAGAAGTCTGCTCGTCTTGGGAGCTGCTGCCTTGATGAAGTCAGTGTAAGAAACCCACCTGAATAAAAAAATGTACAGAATGGGAAAACTGAGGCAGAAAGCAGGGAAGTGACTTGCCCCTGGCCCCCCACTGAGTCTGTGGCAGCAATAAGCATAGTTCCACTTCCCCTCCCTTCCCCCAGATCTAGCAGTCTCTGTTAGAGGAACAATGGCACTGTGGTGAAACTGGTCTATGACCCCAGAGACTTGGGGCTAGATCCAGAAAAGGATTTAGGCGCCTAATTGCCACCTTAGGTGCCTAAGTCTAAAATGTGTCAATCCGCAAATCTGCAACTCGGCTGCTCCCTAACCCTGTGGGCACCTACATTTCTGCCACTCAAGTCCCCTCGATGCCTAATTTTCTAAAATTGGGCATATGCAAAGTGACCTAAGTCCTGTCCCACCAAGCACCTTGGTACTTAAGCCCTGGCAATGTGTCCCCCTGCCTACCTGGTCTGCAGGGCCAGATCTGGAATTCTCCGGAGCTGCCTAAGAACACGCCGACTGGATCAGGCCCTGCGCCAACCCAGCCAAGGAGGCGATGCCCCCCTCTCATCCTTTAGCAACCCGTGATTTAGAACGTTCACTCAGAGAGACACACGTTCAAGTCCCCACGCTGGCCACTTCCGTAGAGGGACTAGAACCTAGATCATCCACTTGCCATGTAAGGGGCCAATTCACGAGGCGACAAAGTGCTGCGGGGTCTGGGTCTCTCTCCTGCTGGGACTCTTCCATATGTGCCTCGCGTAATGGAGACTGGGGGAGGTCTCCCCAAGCCTCCCCAAACCTCACACCATCAGGGGGAGAGGGGAGTGGCAGATTTGGGGCCCCCAGAAAAATCTCCCCCTACCATTGCCCCGGGACCGTGGTGGGGACACAGAGCTTTTCCGGTCTTGGGGTGCAGCGGGGGAAGTGGTGGAACGGGGGAGGTGCCTCCACTGAGGCTGAGAGCTCAATCCTGGCTGGGCCAAGCTCCAGCCCCCGTCCTTCCCCCCTATGGCAGTGAGCGAGCTCTTAGCCCCCACCCTGGCCAGGGCCACAGGGGAGCGTCATCCGCTGCCCATGCTCTTCCACTTTGTATAAAACACTTCAGTAGCCATTGGGCCAGAAAGCATGTGAGAAGGACTCTATTTCCCAGTGCTTGGCACACTCACCTGGGAGAGCCAGTTTCCAGTCCTTGCGCCAATAAATATCTTCTGTGTCTGCCCAGTGCTGAGCACAATGGGGCTGTGAGCCTAGGCAGGTGCTACCCTACCACAATTAATTCATAACAATCTTCTGCCTTACCCCTTTACTTGAGCCACAGAACTGTCCTTCTTAGCCCAGTTAGGTCAGGGACACCCAAACTTTGTGACTCCGGCAGCCACTTTCGTAACCCGCCGGGCGCCTGAAGGCTGCACCGAATGTGCTGTGCAAAAGGTTTTGAAATTAAAAAATAAATGCAAGCGAGAGGATTACCTGCTTGCCCTTGCGCTGCAGTTGATAGGTGAATAGAAATTGCTCATTAGATGAGTTCATCAGGAACACGCTCACACCCTCCCCCCGCTGCTGCTTAGCTTTGTCCTTACTGAGATGTTAGATGGGGGAGGACACTGCAGACTTAGGGTAAAGATTCGCTCCTGCACCAGAGCATTGATCTAGGCAAGAGAAGACGAGATCAGGGGCTGTCGAGAAGCCGTGTGCACCTCCCTGATTCTCACCCCAGCCTCAGCTCACTGGCTTAGGGTCAGTGGATTGGCTTAGTGGCCTTTCTGCTCGTGACTCACCCCTGACATGCCCCCTGCACTGAGGGCATGCTGGCTCACGTCCCAGCTGCAAGGCAGAGCTGCCATCAGGGAGCTCACCTCTAACAGGAGGATTCTCTGCTGGGCATCTTGGGGCTGGATTGCTGCCCCTTTGTGTTGTCTGAGCAGCCTTGAGCATCAGGTCCTTTGAGGCTGACGCTGCATTTATGCCTCCTCCACCCAGCAAGTGCAATGTTCCCTGAAGTCAAGAGGAGCTTAGCCTGGGCATGGTCTGCAAGTCCGGGTTCTTTGAGCAGCTTTGGTGTCAGGAGAGCCAAAGGTTTTACAGCCACCCACAAAGGATTTTACAGCCATAGCCTGCTCCGCCTGGGCCTGATAAACCAAACAAACCTGGAAATGAATACAGGTAAAATGATTGGAAGGACACACAGGTTTATATCCTCCATGCAGAATGGTTCACATCATAGCCTGGGATGGCCCGAACTCCTGCCTTTTGTCAGCTGGCTACAACCTTAAGATTATTCCACTTAACATTGAATCCATCTTCCCACTGAGACATGAAACCAAAGATCCTGAGAAGCTGGGATGAAAGATCCCGATGATACTTGTTGCAAACACTAAGGTGTCCTGAACAAATCGAACATCTTGAGTAATAATTCCTTTCTACCCTACACTACTGTGCAGTGTTCCTGTATGCTGCTAAGAAGTTGCTGTGTTACACTCCAGAGGTGGCTGCATTTCACTGATAGGCATAGTCATACTATCTAGCACCTAGATAATACAGGGTTCTGTAAATATGAGAGAAGGATACACAGTTCTGTGCTGTCAGTATTACCTGCATAGGGAGAAGAGATTTGATAAAGATGTCTCCAAAATAAAGGTTTAAAACTCCTGCGAAACTGAAATCGGAAACAGCACCAGCTCCAGCATAATAGGGGACCGGCAGACAAAGGGTTAACAGCCTCCAGTAGCTGGAAGTTGGAGTCAGCAAAGTTCGCAGAAGAAATAAAACATGAATTTTTAACAGTGAGGGTAATTAACCATTGGCCAAGATTAGGAGGGAAGTGGTGAAGTCCCCATTGCTTGGAATTTTTAACTCAAGATAGCAGTTCTTGCTAAAAGACACATTCCAGTTCAACCCCAAATCATTGAGCTCCACGCAGGACTCACTGAGGGAGACCCAGGGCCCGTGCGATGCAGGAGGTCAAACTCAATGCCTATAATGGTCCCTTCTGGCCTTGGAATCTATGAATTACGCCTGTTTTAGAGCTGGGGAAGGTAAGGCACAGAGAGTTTAAGTGGCTTGCCTGGGATCATGCTGGTAAGTTAGTGACTGTTCTGGGAATGGCTATCACATCTCTTGGCTCCCAGCTGCCCTCTTTTAAGCACCTTGGTATGGACAATGCTATAGAAATATAAGACGCTGGTTATTATTCAGAGGCATCTTTGTTCGGTAAACGTACATGAGTGAAAAATAGGATGGAATTAAGCAATAATGGCCCAAGCGCCCAGGTATTTCCTGGGAATTAATGGCCAGCTGGGAGGAACTGATGGCCCAAGGAGCTCACATGGACCATTAACTCCAGCCGGTCATTAGTCCCCAGGAAATACACTGTGCTGCACCGAGGTCATCAGTGCTATCACAGGCTGGGAATAAAATAAATCTAAGCGTGTTTTTATGGGCGCTGCAGTTTCATGAGGTACATACAGGGCCCGGCTGGGGAATTAATGCCCTGTGCATTAAGCAGACAGATCGCTCCCATCAACCCTCAGCCGTCCCAGCTGGTTACAATACAAATTAGCGAGACAATGACAATGACAGCGCAAGAGGCGTCATTCTCGCTGCAGGTCTGGCCCAGCAGCCAGAGCAAGATGGGGCAGGTTCGGGGGTGGGAGCGAGAGGAGGAGGAGGAGGGGCTGGAAAGGAGCGGAGAATAGGTGATAATGAGAGACAGTGAGAGAAAGACAAAGGGGGGAAGGTACCGTTCTATCAGAGAGAAACTTGGTTCTTCATTGCCAAACCAAACCCTTAAACCAGACTAGCAGCATGGTCTAAAGGTTCGGACTGTGGGCAGGGAATCTAGGACACCTGGGTTCGACCACTGACTTTGGGCAAGTCCTGTCCCCTCCTATGCTCTGGCTGGCTTGCAATTGTAAGCTCTACAGGACTGGGGACTTAATGGGCGAGGGATAGCTCAGTGGTTTGAGCATTGGCCTGCTAAACCCAGGGTTGTGAGTTCAATCCTTGAGGGGGCCATTTAGGGATCTGGGCCAAAAATTGGGGATTGGTCCTGCTTTCAGCAGGGGGTTGGACTAGATGATCTCCTGAGGTCCCTTCCAACCCTGATATTCTGCGATCAGTGCTCATTTACACTGGTTGAGGATCTGCCCCCTGCGTGCAGAAGGTGAGGAGAATGGAAACCCAGCTGAATCAAGGACAGCCATCTCAGGAGACCCCAAGCCAGCTGTTTCGCTGAGCACCTGGGGCCCTGCTGCCCTTCTCTGTTCCAGGCCCTTTGGCTGCCACCAGCAGTAACTGACTGGCTCCTGGTCATTCGGCTGCACCTCCTGAGCCCTCTGTGCCGCACTAGACACCTCCTCTTCCATTGGCTTCAGTGTGAGGGGCAGGAACTCAGTACGTGTCTGAATGGGGCCTGTGCATGGTGTTCCTGCATTGCATCTCCAGGACACGCTGTCTATCAGGGATCCCTGTCGCGGGGCAGATCCCTGCGGTTCTGCTCCATGGTTTCAGTATTGCACCTTAAGAGGCTAAGCAGGCTAGGTGGCTATGCAAAGCGTAGGGCAAAGCAGCTCAAGCTAACTTGATCTAACTTGGGAGCCTGGAGTCCTGCATCAAAATCCCACTCTAAGTGCGAAAATCAGCAGTCAGGTTTCCAGTGGTGGATTTGGAGAAGAGTTGGGAACTCAGCACCCTGCCGGATCCGGCCTTTTCCAAGCACCTGATTTTGCCCAGGCCAATTTTCCCCCTGTTATTCCATTTCTTTGGCTGCCAGGGCAGGCCATGGTGATGTATGGCGGGGCATGAGCATTGCTGCTGGCGTGATTTATGAGCCTCCCACTCCCCCCAAAGACATAGACCTCCACCGATCCCCACACCCAGGAAACATTTCGTCTGTGCTTTCCACACCAGACGAAGGTGGAAATGAAGAGGCCGGCCTTAGGCACAAGCAATTAGGCTGCACGGTATAAAAGACTATACACTTTAGCGTGGAGATGAATGCATCAAGACAGAGGTATATAAAATAACGAATGGTGCAGAGGAGCTCAGTGGGTTGCTCCTTTCTCATACGATGAGAACAAGGAAAGAATTCAGTGGAACTGAGGCCACCCATTTCAAACTGTCCAAAGGAATTACTTTGGCCCATAATATATAACTGACCTGTGGAACTTAGTGCCACATGATGTTGACTAGAGCTGGGCAAAACTCTTCAGCTGAAACTTTTTGTGGCAAAAAAAAAATGCAGATTTGGTGACATTGAAACATTTTGGGAATTCATGTCAGTTTTGCCAAATTGGTTTTTTTGGGGCGGGGGGGGACTAAAAAATATCCACACATTTGCATTTTTTAGAACATAAGAACGGCCATACTGGGTCAGAACAAAGCTTCATCTAGCCCTGTATCCTGTCTTTCGACAGTGGCCAATGCCAGGTACCCCAGAGGGAATGAACAGAACAGATAATCATCAAGTGATCCATCCCCTGTCGCCCATTCCCAGCTTCTGGCAAACAGAGGCTAGGGACACGATCCCTGCCCATCCTGGCTCATAGCTAATAGGCTGTTAGGCACCCTGGCTAATAGGATCTATCCTCTATGAACTTATCTAGCTCTTTTTTTAACCCTGTTATAGTCTTGGCCTTCACAACATCCCCATTCAAGGAGTTCCACAGGTGTGTTGTGTATTTGATTTGAAATGACTTTATTTCAAAATTTCCTTTAATTTTATTAAAAACAAAATCAAAATAATTTTAAAATGGTCAAAATCAAAATGAAATATTTGCTTTGTCAAATTATTATTTTTTTAATGTTTCAGTTTGCCCAAAATTTCAAAAATATTCAGTTTTGGTCCAATCAAAACAAAACAAAAACTTTTTTTTTTATTTTTACTTTTTGAAATTGCCAAGAAGCTGAAAAATCCATTATTCATCCAGCTCTAGTATTGAGTTCAAGAGCTTCCCGAATTCACAAAAGGATTTGATAACTATTAAAAGTAATAAGCAGCATAGCCTAGTGGGTAACACCCGAACATCATACCTGGGAGTTTTGGGTTCTGTTCCCAGTTTGGCTGCTGTGTGACCTTGGTAAGTCACTTTCCCCTGGTGTGCCTCAGTTTCCCCATGTGTAAAATGCAGGTGCTCTTTTGACATCTTCAAATCAAGACTGGATGCCTTTTTTGGAAGACGGGCTTTAGCCAAACATGAGTCAAATTAGATTATCTGCTGGTCCCGTCTGGCCGTACACTCTGTGAAATGCTGATGACCTTTACATTAACAAAACCTAGCACATCCATAGATCTCAAAGTACCTTACAAAGAAGGTCAGTACTGATATCCCCATTTTAGAGATGGGTAAACGGGGGCACAGTGCAAAGCAGTCATCTGTCCAAGGTTACACAGTGGATCAGTGGCAGAGCTAGGAATAATCCCAGTCCAGTCCAGCGCTCTATCCACTGGGCACACTGCCTCTTGTAAAGTGCTTTGAAATCTACAAAGGAAATCTCTGGGTCAGAGCTAGGTATTATTACACTAGATACAAGTGTATTGGTAGCAAGAGTAGCCCCAGTTACATTAGGGAAGATACAGTTTTATAAGAGGATAGAAAACCTGCTACTTGAGAGCATGAGCCAACCATTAAGTGACAGGAGTTAGGAAGAAGTTATGGATAAGTTAGTTATCCTCTGAAACAGCTAGTACTGGCCACTGTCAGAGACTGGATTAGCTGAACCACTGGTGTGACCTGGCCCCCTAACTGCTATGTTCCTACTGAACATGCCCACATAGAGTCCTGTAGTGTCAGCAACTCAATGCTTCTGGGACTTCTCAGACACACACACACACACGCACACACAGAATTAATCTTCATTTTTATTAATAGTAGAAGTAGCTCCTAGAGGCAAAACCACGGTCAAGGGCACTGCACAAGAGTGCAGTCCTGCCCCAAAGAGCTTATAGTCTAAATAGACATGAGTGGGAGGAGAAACTGAGGCACTTACCACAAAAGCAGGACTAGAACCCAGGCAATGTGGTGGACCAGGCAGTGGGGAAACTCAGTGTGATTCTACCTAAGGTATTTCCATGGTTCCCATTGCTATAACACAGGAAGCAGGGAGTGGCTATATCCCCCATTTTACAGATAGGGAATTAAGACACAGAGAGACCAGGGTAATTAGCTCAGAGGCTGATCGTAGCAGAGCAGAACACTGAAGCCAGATCTCTCACAGCCCAGACGAAGCACACTAAACACCGGGCCCAGCCTCCTTTTCCAACGCCTCTGAGACCCATTCTTTCCCAGGGCTTAAGAAGCATTAAGGCCAGCTGTAGCCCCAAACCATGGGTGCCCAATGGTACTCGCGCACTTCCCACGCCCCCCTCCGGCGTAATTCCCGCAGCGTCTTCGCTCCAGAGAGATGCGCGTTGACGAGGTTCAAGCAAACGACACCATAAAAGAGACATTTGCTTTAATTCTCTCCGGAAGGGACAATTGAGTGCAGGCTGTTTGCAAGCTGTCGGCAGCTCTTTATTGCGTACGCTCGCGCTCTCGCAAAATGGTATCCGGGAGCGGTCAAAGGTCACGTGCCAGATTCCCACGGGCTGGACAGAAGAACAGACGTGGGAGAAAGAAATTAAAGCCAGAGGCACAAAATTCAGCCCAGAACTAGTTAGGAATTAAAGGAAACTATGAGTCTTGCTCCATGCCCCATACCATATTTACAGCTGCAGTACCCGAGCACTTGCATATTGAGTTGAGTTTTACAAGCAATACATAGAAATCAGAGGATGATGGTGATTATTATAGGTATTACAGTAACATCTAGCATCCCCCCACTGAAATCAAGGCCCCAGTTAGGTGCCATCCATACACTTTGAGAGAGAGGCAGAACATGCCCTGGAGAGTTTACAGTCTAAGGGGGAATTACGTCCTCCCAGAGAGGCAGGGGAAGCAGCATGGGGCCCCCTTCCTGCCACCAGGACCAGCCAGGAGGCTCTCATGTACTTACCCCATCATCCAGGGTAGGGGGCTGCTGCTCTCTTCTCTTCTTGCACACAGAGTCCTCTGCTGGGGTGGGTTTGGTGGGGGCAGAGGTCTCTGAGAGCAGAGGGGCTTGGAATTAACACACCATTGAGAAATGGATGCATGGAGCAGCTCACCCCTATCAGAGCTATTGCTCCAGGCTCTCTGCAGACTCAGGCAGACATCATGGCACTGGTTGAACTCAGAGCAGTTCCTCCACTCAGAACATGTGTTCCAGGCTCTCTGTCGATGCAGGCAGATGTTAGTGTGTCAGTTACACCAGATTCATATTTTCCAGCTTTTCTTTGAAATCACAAGGACTAGAAATTTTCTCTAAAAATGAAAATATTCATTCTGATTTAATCATATGACTTCAGAAGCTGGTTTCCTAATATGCTACCTATGCTTTAACCCAGCCCTGCAGGGTACGGTTATCTTTACCACCACGTCATCTAGAACTGCTCAGATCCAAGTTAGATGACACACAGGGGTTAAATCACTTGCACTTTTTACCAGTGCCGAAGTCACACACACAAAATAAGAACAATAATCAGAGGGTGGACACTAGCTCTGGGCTCAGAGCCATCTCATCCTTCAGCAGACTGGGTTTTATCCAAGTTTTCCCTTGGATTTCAAGGACAGAGATTTCACTGAAGAGCAGCAGATTTAAAATAACAACTAATCAAAGCCTTCCTGCTTCATGAGCTCGACTTACTGCAATGAAATTCTGAGCACCATAGCCTATGGAGGGAGTGTAGTTAAACTACCTTCCTTTGGGTTCAAAGAAGTGGTGAAATAGGATGATCTTTTGCTGAAGAATCTAGCTTGGCGCTCAGGAGATCTGGGTTCAAATGTCCTCCCTACTACAAACCCCCTGTGGGTGTGTCTACACTGCAAAGAAAAATCCCATGGTGCTGAGTCCAGGTCAATTGACTTGGATTTGTGGGGCTAGGGCTGTGGGGCAGAAAATATCAGTGTAGAGAGACATTCCTGCCCCGTCTTTGAAACCCAGTGATGGGGGAAGCTCCAGAGCCCAGGTTCTGCCTTGAGCAGGAATGTCTACACTGCTATTTTTAGCCCCTCTGCCTGAGCCCCACGAGCCTGTGTCAATTGATCCGGTGCCACCGATTTTCCTTTGCCATGTAGACACACTCACAGGGAGTTTGTAGTAGTAACGACATTTGAACCCAGATCTTCTGAGTTCCAAGCTAGATTCATTTCTGTACACATACCCTGTGTGACCCTGGCAGGTCCTTGTCCAGTTCTGGTGTCCTCACTTCAAAAAGGATGTCAACAAATTGGAAAGGGCTCAGAAAAGTGCTACCAGAATGATTTGAGGCCTGGAACCTCAAGAATTTCTCCAGGTCCCATGCCATAAGGTTGGGGGGGGGGGGTGTTATCTCACAAAAGTTTGGCAGGCTCTTCTAGGATTTGGAAAATTTAGATGCTTCTCCAGATCCGTCAGAACTGGACATCTCTTGAGATAAGCTGACATCAAGGACGTCAAGTTGTAATTACCCTGGAAACACCTTTCCTTGTAGCTTTGGCTGAAAACACAAAACATAGGGGTGTTCTAACAAACACGGCCTGGGTTCATGTCCCAGCTGGAGTGAGCAGCACTGGAGACCTTTAGCAATTTAGCCTTCAACAGCAATAATGAAACACACTAACAAATCACCAGAACCATTGGGGAGAGTGAGTGAATGGAGCCGCTAAACCAAAAACCAGATAGAGGCCCAGACCAACTCCCCAGATCTAGACCATCCCACCTTTCAGATCCGCATCTATGCTTTGCAACTGGTCATCGACTGAACAAAAATGCTTGGTTAGATCCTGTCTGAAGGGCACATCTTTATTGAAGCAAGAATAGATCAAAGGAAGAATACAGCGCCACTTTAGATCTCAGCAGTGGAGATGATTCATAAAGAGGTGCAACCACCAGAAACCAAATGCATTTAGAAATACAGACATTATACATAATGATTAGGGGATTAGAGTAGGGGAGCGGGGCAGTTAGGACTCCTGGCTTCTTTTCTTCTGACTTGCAAGCTACAGCTTCACCAGTCTATGCCTCAGTTTCCTCATATGTCAAACTGGGATAATAGTACTGAAATTCCTGGAAAGGTAGTGGGATGGTGTATAGTGCTTTGGGATCTTCAGATATAAGCAGCTGCAGAAACACAAAATGTTTTTATTCTGTGGCTCCTGAACTAATTAGCCAATTTGGCTACGAATCATCCTTGGCAGGGTAATTTGCCTTCTTTTATTGGATTATCTTCCTTCATTTTATACCATTTACTCCTGCTGAAAAAAATCCCTCGTGCTTAGCTCACTTGGACAGTGCAATGCCCATCAGTCCTTGAGAGTGGAAACAAATGGATTAAAAACTGACTAACTGATAGGTCTTAAAAAGTAATTGTAAACAGGGAATCTTCATTCAGCAGGAGTGTTTCCAGTGGGGTCCTGCAGGGGTCAGTTCTTGGCTGTACACTATTTAACATTTTTATCAAGGAGCTTGAAGAAAGCAAAATCATCACTGATGATGTTTGCAGATGAAAAAAACTGGTAGAGTGGTAAATAATGAAGAGGACAGATCACTGATTCAGAGTGACCTGGATTGCTTGGTAAACTGGATCAAAGCAAAGAATATGCATTTTAATATGCAGCTAAATGTAAAAGTATGCAGCAGGGAACAAAGAACATAGGCCACATTTACAAGATGGGGGAGTCTATCCTGTGAAGCAAGATTGAAAAAGCTTTGAGGGTCGTGGTGGCTAATCAGCTGAACATGAGCTCCCAGTGCAACACTGTGGCCCAAACAGCTAATGTGATCTTGGGAGGCAGAAATAGGAAATCTCCAGTATTTGGCTCTGGTGTAACTGCTGGTGGAATCCTGTGTTCAGTTTTGGTGTCCACAGTTCCAGAAGAATGTTGATAAATGCAGAAGGTTCAGAGAAGAGCAGTGAGAATGATTAAAGGGTTAGAAAACATGTCATATAGCAAGGGAGTCAAGGAGCTCGATCTATTTAGCTTAATACAGAGAAGGTTAGAGAATCACTGGATTAAAGTCCTACACAGGGAACAAATATTTAAAAATGGGCTCTTCAGCCTAGCAGAGAAAGGTCTAACATAATCTGTGGCTGGAAGTTGAAGCTAGACAAATTCAGACTGGAAATTTTGACAGAGGGTAATTAGCCCTTGGAACAATAGACTATAGAATCATAGATATCAAGGTTGGAAGGGACCTCAGGAGGTCACCTAGTCCAACCCCCTGCTCAAAGCAGGACCTACCCCAGCTAAATCATCCCAGCCAGGGCTTTGTCAAGCCTGATCTTAAAAACCTCTAAGGAAGGAGATTCCACCACCTCCCTAAGTAACGCATTCCAGTGCTTCACCACCCTCCTAGTGAAAAAGTTGTACCTAATATCCAACATAAACCTCCCCCATTGCAACTTGAGACCATTACTCCTTGTTCTGTCATCTGGTACCACTGAAAACAGCCTAGATCCATCCTCTTTGGAACCCCCTTTCAGGTAGTTGAAAGCAGCTATCAAATCCCCCCTCATTCTTCTCTTCTGCAGATTAATTAATCCTACTTCCCTCAGCCTCTCCTCATAAGTCATGTGCTCCAGCCCCCTAATCATTTTTGTTGCCCTCTGCTGGACTCTTTCCAATTTTTCCACATCCTTCTTGTAGTGTGGGGCCCAAACTGGACACAGTACTCCAGATGAGGCTCACCAACGCCGAACAGAGGAGAATGATCACATCCCTCGATCTGCTGGCAATGCTTCTACTTATACAGCCCAAAATGCTGTGAGCCTTCTTGGCAACAAGGGCACACTGTTGACTCATATCCAGCTTCTCGTCCACTGTAACCCCTAGGTCCTTTTCTGCAGAACTGCTGCCGAGCCATTGGGTCCCTAGTCTGTAGCAGTGCATGGGATTCTTCCACTCTGCACTTGTCCTTGTTGAACCTCATCAGATTTCTTTTGGCCCAATCCTCTAATTTGTCTAGGGCCCTCTGTATTCTATCCTTATCCTCCAGCGTATCTACCACTCCTCCCAGTTTAGTGACATCTGCAAACTTGCTGAGGGTGCAATCCACGCCATCCTCCAGACCATTAATGAAGATATTGAACAAAACCGGCCCCAGGACCGACCCCTGGGACACACCATTTGATATCAGCTGCCAACTAGACATGGAGCCATTGATCACTATCCGTTGAGCCCGACGATCTAGCCAGCTTTCTATCCACCTTATAGTCCATTCATCCAGCCCATTCTTCTTTAACTTGCTGGCAAGCATACTGTGGGAGATCATATCAAAAGCTTTGCTAAAGTCAAGGAATGACACGTCCACTGCTTTCCCCTTTATCAAGGGTCATGGTGGATTCTCCATCACTGACAATTTTTATAGACTGGACGTTTTTTTCTAAAAGATCTGCTCCAGGAATTCTTTTGGCAAAGTTCTCTGGCTGGTGTTAGACAGCTGGTCAGACTAGATGATCACGGTGATTCCTTCTTGCCTTGGAATCTCACCTTCTGTCTTTTATTTTTTAAAATCCTCTTTTCTTTAACGGGGCTTCAATAACAGCAGTGGCTACAGCTGCTGGAAATGTTTGGAACAAAGGTTTTCTCATTGAAAAATGGCCTTTTTTAAAAGTGAGACAAAGTGGGTGAGATAATCTCTTTGATTGGACCCACTTCTGTTGGTGAGAGAGACAAGCTTTTGAGCTACACAGCACTTGTCTATCTTACCAACAGAAGTTTTTCCAGTAAAAGAGATCACCTCACCCACCTTGTCTCAGTAATATCCTGGGACCCTCAGGATACTTTTCTAAAAGGCGATATTTTTCACCCCAAAATTGTTGCTGTTGAATTTTTGTGTTTTTTTATGAAAAATGGGCCTTTGGGATTTTTTTTTAACCATCGAAAAGGTCATCAGAATTTTTCACTGAATGAAAAATGGGAGTTTTGTTCAATGACAATTCCTCCCAACATTTCAGTAAGGGGTTTTTGATAAAAAAAAAAAAAAAATTGGTGGTAGGGGGGAATTGTGAAATTTTTTTACAAAGTGTCTCCTTTGAACACTTCAGAATGAAAGCAACCGCCCCATTTTTGGAAAGCTAGGTTTTCATTTTCCAGCCAGTTCTAGTGGGACCCCAGTTCTGAACTGTAATGTAGCAATCTGAGAGTAGAACCCAGCCCCACAGCTATGCAAAATCCATGTGTGTATGTGCGCATGCGAGAAAGGTTGCTTTACAGTATCCAGACTTCACTCTGGGGACTGTGGCGTGACGGATGCTTGCCTCACGTGTCTCCCTCTTGTATCCTGATGTGCACCAGGGCACCTCCACTTTACCTGCTACTGTCTCTTCAGGAAACATGGAGAGGGCTCCATAGAGCCTCAGAGCAGCGCTTCAGGACAGAATGCATGCTGCCCGGTGGCTGTGCGTCAAACACGTTAATGATGGGCCTGGGAAACTGTGTTCGGAGTTAGATCAGAGCCCAGAGCACCAGCAGGTTTGGAGCAGGCTCTGATCCATCTGACAGCGATGGGCGTGAGCCACTGAGTTTGGTTCTGGATCCTCCCAGGGTGCTAGTATATGAAGGGCGCAGCATAGTTTAGTGGGTAGGTGTAGGGCTCAGGAGAGGTAAATTCTGATCCCAGCTCTATCACTGAAAAGTCATTTCCCCTCTCTGTGCTTCAGTTTCCATTCCTGCTCTCACCTATTTAGAGCGTATGCTCTTCGGGGTACTCTCCTATTATGTGCTTGTACAATGCCTAACACAATGGGGCCCCCGTTTTGGTTGAGGGCTATAGATGCCCAGGCACTCCACTGGTCCCCCTCTGAGCCACAGGGGATATGAGGATGTAACAGCCAGGGCCTGCAGAGCTTTAGCTCCAGCTGCAGCAGCTCAGGCATTTAGCCATGGACATCCGTGGGTCAGTCCCTGGGGTGCCAGCCAAGGGGCGTGTTAACAAGAGCATGTAGCTTAGCTTTGCCTTGAGCGGAAACTTGGCCAAGAGTCTCTAAACTGAGCAACTAAATCAGTGGGTTAATTTTCAGAAATGCTGAGCGGGAACTGCTGGGGGCTCCGCCCTTCTGAAAGCCCAGCCACTCAGGTGCCCAACAGGGAACAAGTTGCCTAACTTTATGCAACCATTTCTGCAACTCCGATTCACACCTGAAGGCCAGAAGGGGCCCTTCAGTCACCTCTTGTGACCTACCGTATGGCCAGAGCCCTAGGATTTCCCCCACTTCCCCCTGCATTAAAGATTGGGGGAACTATCGCAGCAGCTGGCACAGCAAGGGTGGGATTTGAACTCTGACTGTTCGACAACCTCCCCAGGGCGCTCAGTGCTAGAGCGGAAAGCTGCCCTAAGTGAGTGGCGGTACAGGGCTGCAGCTCAAGAGCAAAGATTTAAGGCTGGACTCCTCAAAGTCCCCATTGGGACTCCTAAGACACTGCCATGCTTTCAGAAAGCCGGGGTCTGAAGCTGCATTTCCTGGGGGCTTCCTGCCGAGGAGGGTGGGGTATAGCTCCCTCAGTGCGGAAACCAATGTTCACCTGTGCAGCTACCACCAGGGCTCACCTGTGCAGAAACCAGCACTCACCTGGGCTTTACCTGTGCAGCCACCGTCAGTGCTCACCTGCGCTTTGCCTCTGTGTGTGCCTGGCTCTCACCTGCCCTGCATCCTGGTTTTCATCTGGGCACCCATAAGCACTTTATCAGACACTTCGTCCTTTTCCAGGCAGTTCATAGATCAGCGGCTGTTGTTATTCATCTGAGTTAAACAGATATAATATGCTTGGCTCCTAACCACCCAGATCCAAGAGCTTACAATCTATGCACTGGGAGGTACTGATTTTATTCTCCTGCAAAGACCCCTGACCACCTTCCCACCCGCCCCACCCCCCTGTCCCCAAATGGCCCAATTCCACCTTCACATCAAGATCTCTATTCTTTTCCTTCTGCAAATCCCACATACCCCTTTTCCTCTGAGGCCTTCCTGCCCCCACCACACTTTGAAACATCACTCGTCTCTAATGCACAGGGCTGTAATCCCCCCCTCCCCGGGAGAAAGCCCCCCATACACTAGGAAGGCTCTGGGTTCCCATCCCAGCCTGGTTCCCCATCTCTGCCTGGACCCAATGCTGCATGAGCCCTCAGCCCCCTGCAGCATCTTGAGTGGCGCTCAGCTAAAGAGCATCCGGTGGTCCAGGCGCCATTATCTCGGGGATAACGATGCCAGCAGCACGATCAGCGGCCTTGCTGGCCCGGGGCGGGGGGAGGAGGAAAGATCTTTACACCTCCAGGGTTAGATGCTGCACAGCAATTACACTGCGGAGCCTGGGCTGGGGGAGGGAGGGGCGTCTGGGCCGCAGCGCTGCCTCGAAACAGGTCTCAGGCAGCCCATCCATCACGGGGCGGGTGGCCGATGCTTAAAAAATAACGGGGGGGGGAAGAGAGCAGGGTGTCCAGATCACATGACCCTTCTGGGCCAACGGGAGGCGGGTAGGTATGGGGGAGAGCTGATAGGCTGCTGGCTGAGCGGTACTGGGAGGATGCTGGGATGACCTGGAGGTGACCTTGTTCTCCTTCCCCCCCCCCAAACTACACGCACAGCTGCAGGGCATTCTTCCCAGCTGCCCGCCTTTCCCCTTCCACCACTCACTCCATCAGCCTGCCCTGTTCTCTTCCACTCGCCATAGCTTCCTGTCCCGAGCTCATCCCAGGAACAGCTTAGCTAGATCCTCTTCTCACACACTAAGGAGGCATCCGCGCAGGCCAAGGGCGGTGGGGGGGGGGGAGCGGGGTACGGTCCGGGCACTGATTCTGGCCAGTGGGCCCACTCCCTGCAAAGTGTGGCTCCCCTGAGGTGGATCCATATTCAGCAGTCAGTGTAACTGGCAGACGGGCTGCACCGAGTTCCTGCTGGGTGGCGTGTCGAGGAGGGGAGGAATCCGGGAAGACTGTCTGTCTGTCTGTCCATCCTCATACATCCCCTTTCTCTCTCCATACACACCCACCTATCAGTCTATCCATCCCCCCCAGACACACCTAGCTAGAGAAGTTTTTATCCCATTCATATCCCCATCCAGGCATAGGGTCTATACATCTGTCACGGAGCGTGGGGGAGTCAGGGCCCTGCACCCCCCACATCCTGTGATTCACCGTGACTCTCAGCCAGCCAGTAAAACAGAAGGTTTATTAGACGACAGGGAACACAGTCAAAACAGAGCTTATAGGTACAGAAAACAGGACCTCTCAGTCAGGTCCATCTTGGGGGGTAGGGAGCCCAGATCCCGGATCTGGGCCTCCCTCCATTTCCCCAGCCAGCTCCAAACTGAAACTCCCTCCAGCCCCTCCTCTGGCCTTTGTCCCTTTCCCGGGCAAGGAGGCCACCTGATCTCTTTGTTCCCCAACACCTTCAATTGGCACCTTGCAGGGGTGGGGCCCAGGCCATCAGTTGCCAGGAGACAGGGTGTTGGCCATTCTCTGTGCAGACAGCATCACACCTGCCCTCTAGGGCTCTGCAACAATCACACACCCTTATCCCACCACCTAGATACTTAAGCAATGCCTAGGGGAAACTGAGGTACCCACACAGTATTCAGAGGAAACATTAAGAACATTCCCACTTCGTCACAACATCCCTGGTGTAACTCCACTGAGGTCAAAGGATTTACATCAGAGATAAAACCGCCTCCGGTATTAGCAATGCCTGGGTCCTGGAGCTCCATGCACGGGGAGCCCCGGAGCAAAGCAGGAGGCAGGGGGCTGACTCCGCCGCCATCCCCCTTTGCATGTGGATGGACTCAATGGTGCTGGCTTGGTTGCCTCCCTAACACCTGCCCCCTTTTTCTAAGGCGAGCACCGAGGAGCCGAGACGTGCAGCGTGGGGGAGATTCCGTATGCAAAGCGCTTCGGGAGCCTTTCCCCGGCGCAGTCATTTGCCACCTTCCAAAGGAACCACTTGATTTCTCTACTTGCTCTTTACATGTGATTCTTGTAAAAAGAATGGTACAGAGGCAGGGCTTGTGTGCGTGCGCGTGTGTTTACGTGTGAGTGAGCCCGGGTGTGTGCACATGTGCCTGTGGGCACGCTCGTCTGTGTGTGTGTGTGCGTGTGTTCATGTGAATCAAGGTGGTGACACCCCCTGAAAACACAGACCAGACCCAAACCTGGCCTGGACCTGTTCTGAGGCTGTGAAATACACAGGTGCTTTTTAATTTTAAATCTCCAGGGCTCAGTTCTGCTCCTTGCAGAACGCCCATTGACTGGCAAACGGCAAGCATGGGCCCTCTCCTGTTCTCAGCTCAGGTCAGTAGCCACTGGAAAAAACTGGGTTTCAAAAGATTTCCAGATTGGCTCGGCAGACCGGAGAGGCTGGGACAAACGCAGCCAATTCCATCCCCTGCCCCACACCCTTTGTTTATGAGTCTCTGAGACTTTGTCTGGATCACCACTCAGTGGGTCTGAGGTCATCAGCCTCCTTATTCCCTGGAATCAAGATCCAGATTTCAGGGGAGAGGCGGTTAAAATAGATATTGCAGTTTCTAAACAACTCAGGTGCTCCCCCGATTCTGTTTCAAGCACCCTGTCAAGATGGCATAGAGACTGCAGACCCAATTCACTTTGTCTCTGTCTATATACCTATCCCCTAGAAGCGGTCTGTTCACCTCTGGATAGAGCGGGAGGGGTGTATGAAGACAGATTCATAACTCTTCATCATTCTTTCTCCCAAACCAGCATGCTGAGCTGCTGCAAGCAGGTATGCTCCACCCCAGAAGTAGCTGCAGCAGTGAGTGAAGTGGATTTGGTTCAGAGACTCTGTTAAGTGCCTGGATAGGACAGGTGCAATATCATATGTAGTAAGTTGTCTCCCATTTAGCGTATCATCCCTGAAGGACATTTTGGCTACTAACTGGTTTCACCACCTGTACAACTGTAATTCAACAGAGATGTCTGACAAAAATGTTGTTAATGTTCTCGGATGAGTAACTATATTTTATTTTTGTGACAGGTTTCGGGGGTTTTCTGTGATGGTGTTTGTCACCTTCGCCTAGAGTTGGCTGAATTTTTTTTTTCAAACGTTGATGACACCTTTCATCTCAAATTCATATCTTGATGCAAACACTACAATACATTTCCATTATTTTTTCCTCTGTGTTTTGACCCGCTTCAAAGCCAGCTTCAGTTTCTTGAGTTCTGAAAAATGTCATGGAGATTTCCAAAAATTTTAAAACGTTCGCAAAATTTGTGACTCTTTTTGCCCCACCAACTCTACTTTTATCCAGAGGTCCACAAAAGTCTAATTAGGGCAAAACATTCAAGAGTAGCTTGTTGATTTGGGAAGGTGGGGGAGTTAGCTGTCAGGGACAAGTTGGGGCTGATTTTCACAAGTTCAGAGCACCCCACAATTCTGAAACTGTAAGGAAGCAAATTTAAAAGCAATAAAAAGAAATACGTTTTTTTCACACGATGAAGTTTGTCCGTGGAATTCATCACCCTAGGTTAAGTATCAGAGGGGAAGCTGTGTTAGTCTGTATCCACAAAAACAACAAGGAGTCCGGTGGCACCTTAAAGACTAATAGATTTATTTGGGCCTAAGCTTTCGTGGGTAAAAAAACCCACTTCTTCAGATGATTACCGTAGGTAAGAGCAAGAGCTTAGCAGGATTCAAAAATAAAGACTGGACATTTATATGGCGATTGAAAATATCCAGAATTAAAATAATAAGGATTGTTTTTAAGTATAAATTCATTCGAGCGGGTCAAAATTTTGGGTTGAATAATTTATTAGCCAAAAAATGCAGTTTTGGAGTAACCAAAACGATTCACAAATTCGGGTCCAATTGGACAAATAGTTTTTTGACTGAATAAAAAATCAAAATGGTTCATTTCTACATTTTCAAAACAAAAGATTGTCGGTTTGTTTCAAAATTTAGCTAGTTTTGTTTAAAACGAACTTTTCAAAAAGGTAAAAACAGCCCAAGATATAAAAAAAACAAAACAAAATGGAAAAAAGTCATTTTGGGTCAAACAAAATGTTTCATTCAACCTGTGATGGTGGTCCACCCCACACAAGACTGACGGGGTTAGGGTGGCCGGGTAAGCCAATTAACTCCACAGGCTGCACCTAGAGGTGAAGCCAGGGAGCAGGGAGCTAAGTGAAAGCAGGCTCAGCTGGGCAGGAACAGGCAGGGCCCATAAAGCCAGGTAGCTGCAACAGAAGGGAGCTGCTGCTGGCAAAGGGCAGTCACTTCCTGGGAAGAGGGAGGAAGGTTTGGAGCCGGTGCCCCCAGAGGAAGGAAGGGAACCAGGATGGCAGGAAGGAGCAGTGAGGGCGGAGAGAGTAAAGACCAGAACTGCTGGATTGAGGGTCCCTGGAGTGGAACCAGGAGTAGAGGACAGGCCTGGGTTCCCCTACCAGCCACTGACGGGGCAGTGAATGGGAAGACGGCCTGGGTCACTGTGGGAGTGACAGAGAAGTGAAGGACTCTACCCTGGAAGGGGGAACGCTGAGTGACCTAACCTGTGCACTGAGTCATGAAAAGGACACTGCGGTTTCTGGAGAGAGTCGGAGTGACGGTGTGGAAACCGCAGAAGGGGGCGTCTGCCTTGAGAGCTAATCCCCAGAGTGACCAGGAGGAGGTGCCAGAGCAGCCATGAGTGTTGCACCCCATGACGCAATCCAAAACATTATTTTATTTTTTTTGCATTTCAGTTAGTAAAACTTATAAATTTCAGTTTCAGTTCAACCCAAAATGTTGGGGTTTTTTGTTTGTTTTTTTTCAGATTCTTTGGTTCAGCCACTGAACCAAAAACATCAATTATTCGCTCGGCTCTAAAATTAGCTAAAATTTCTAAACAAAGCATCATTTCGACCCACAAAAGGAAACTTTTCATTTTGAATATGTCAAAATGGGATGTTTCAACCATTTCAAAAGTTTGCCAGATCAGAAGATTCATCAAAACTGACCCTTTTCCACGAACCAGGGGCAGGTCAATAAATCACCCTCCCAATAGGAACAGCAGGGGCAAACTACCTAGGTCATTTGAAAATCAATGGTGAGGGGTGCTATTTTGAGTAAGGAATGTAGTTCTACCCTTCCATGCAAGGTGTGACATTGCACATACAGAGCATGCGAGTTCATGCTGTGTGGAGACTGCCATTTTGTTGAACAAAATGGCACCTTCCATACAGCATAACCTCACAGATATGGTGCATGCGTACAAAGTGAGGCTGTGCAAAGGACACCATTCTACAAAATGGCGTCCTCCCTGCGTGATCGGGGCAAGGTGAAATCGGCCCATGGGTACATCGGGTTCAGGGCTTTCAGGGGCATGCAAAGCCACTGTTGAAGATGTAGCGTCAAAAGTGTAGGAAGGGGATTGATTATATGACGGAGTGAGGGACTGGACTCAGTGACCCAGGAGCTCCTTTCCAGTCATACGTCCCGTGTTCCTATGGATTTGCATTTTCTGACCAAAAAAGTTTAATCGGTTCATTCCTGACCAGCTCTGCTCAGCACCCAACAGCTCCCAAGAGGCCCCAATTTTAAGGTGCTGAGCTGCTTGAAAACCCAGCCTTGTGTTCCCCTGACTTGGATGGATGCACAGCAGCACCCCTAAAAAACAAACCTCACACCCCAAAATTGAAGCCCCCAAAGGCAGAGGGTGCTTTGGGCTGCAAAATTCCAGATGCTTGGCTGGTGATTTTGCTGGGATAGTAAGAAAAATTGGGAACTGGATCTAAAAGGAGGATTTCTCCCTGAGTGTCTCCTTCCTCCAGAGGTTGGAACCTTTGGGATCTTTGAAATCCAGATGTGGCTGGGGATTCTGAAGCTCCAGTTGGCCTCTGCTCAGAGAGTATGAGGAAGATGGAGAGCAAGGAGCCAGCCTGGGACCCCTCCTTCTTCTCTTCTCCCCTCCTCCCCCAACCTTTTCCTCCTGGACATATACATCATCTATATTGGCAGGTTTGACAAACGCACAGACACCATTGCCTACTGCCCTTTTAGCAGGGCTGGCTAGGGTTGTTGATGAGGTTAACGTGTCAATAAGTGCAGCGTCCCCTGAATGCCACCTTGCAGTGCCGCAGCCAGCACGGTGACAACATAATTACTTTGAGACTCCGGCTTGCAAAATTTTTGAGGCTTTTCCACCACCCCTGCCCCATCTGGATGAGTGAGCCCTGACCAGGGTCCGTTCTGATATGGGGCTCGATTAACAAAGAACTAAAGAAGCTGCTCTACCTTGGTGGGTCTTGCACTTATTGGCGGATTTGCTCGCCTTGGAGCTTCACGGCAGCCCTCAGCTTGTCCCTTTTTCTGAAGTCACAGTCCAGGTCGACTCCTCCTGTGTCTGACCAGGAGTTGGGAGGATTTGAGGGGAACCCGGGCCTGCTCTCTACTCGGGGTTGCAGCCCAGGGCCCTGTGGAATGCAGCTGTCTAGAGTGCCTCCTGGAACAGCTATGCGACAGCTACAGCTCCCTGGGCTACTTCCCCATGGCCTCCTCCCAACACCTTCTTTAGCCTCACCATAGGACCTTCCTCCTGGTGTCTGATAATGCTTGTACACCTCAGTCCTCCAACAGTCCGCATTCTCACTCTCAGCTCCTAGTGCCTCTTGCTCCTAGCTCCTCACATGCACACCACAAACTGAAGTGAGCTCCTTTTTAAAATCCAGGTGCCCTGATTAGCCTGTCCTAATTGATTCTAGCAGCTTCTTGATTGGCTGCAGGTGTTCTAATCAGCCTGTCTTAATTGTCTCCAGAAGGTTCCTGATTGTTCTGGAACCTTCCCTGTTACCTTACCCAGGGAAAAGGGACCTACTTAGCCTGGGGCTAATATATCTGCATTCTATTACTCTCCTATAGCCATCTAGCACGACCCTGTCACAAAGGGTAACGTCATTAATGCCAATCAACATGGGCATTCAATCTATTTATGGAAAATAGTTCCTGTCAGACTACTTGATATATTTTTTATGAGATTGCAAGTTTGATTGACAAAGGTAATAGTGTTGACATCACTTACTTAGACCCCCTATAAGGGTTTGACTTGGTGCTGATTAAAAAACTAGAATGACATAAAATTAACATGGCACACATTAAATGGATTAAAAACTGGCTAACTGATAGGTCTCCAGTAAGGAATCATCATCGAGCGGGTCTGTTTCCAGAGGGATCCTGGAGGGGCTGGTTCTTGGCCATACACTATTTAACATCTTTGTCAATGACCTGGAAGAAAATGTCAAATCATCACTGACAAAGTTTAAGGATGATACAAAATTTGGAGAAGTGCTAAATAATGAAGACAGGTCACTGATACAGAGTGATCTAGATTGCTTGGTAAACTGGTCTCAAGCAAAGAATATGTGTTTTAATATGGCTAAATGTAAATGTATACATCTGGGAACAAAGAACATAGGCCATACTTACAGGATGGGGTACTCTATCCTGGGAAGCAGTGACTCCAAAAAAGATTTGGGGATCATGGTGGATATCAACTGAACATGAGGTCCCGGTGCGACGCTGTGGCCAAAAGACCTATTGCAATCCTGAGATACATAAAGAGGGGAATCTTGAGTAAGACTAGACCAAATACATCTCTGTATTTAGCACTGGTGCAACTGCTTCTGGAATATTGTGTCCAGTTCTGATGCCCACGATTCAAGAAGGATGTTGGTAAATTGGAGAGGGTTCAGTGAAGAGCCACAAGAATGATTAACGGATTAGAAAACATGCCATATAGTGACAGACTCAGAGCTCAATCTGTGCATTTTAATAAAGAGAAAATTAAGGGGTGATTTGATTACAGCCTATAAGTACCTACATGGGAAACAAATATTTAATAACAGGCTCTTTAGCCTAACAGAAAAGTGGAAGCTTGACAAATTCAGACTGGAAATAAATTTTTAACGGTGAAAGTAATTAACCACTGGAACAACTTACCAATGGTCATGTTGGATTCTCCATCACTGACATTTTTAAAATCAAGATTGGATGTTTTTCTAAAAGATTTGCTCTAGGAATTCTTTTGGGGAAGTTCTATGGCCTGTGTCATACAGGAGATCGAACGAGGTGATCACAATGGTCCCTTGTGACCTTGGAATCTATGAATGAGACCTCCATCTGGGACTGAAGATATTTAAAACAGTCACTAGAGGTTGATTAGCCTGTTTACCAGCGGTCCACTTGCAGTCGTGCTGCCCATGGGGGGGTCTTGCATAGTCCCCAACTCTTTAGCTGAAGATGGAAGTAACATGTTTTTAAGGACTTCTTAAACTTAACGCAAATCCCCTAGGTTCCAGCCCAGTGCCTTAACCACAAACCTGTCCTTCTTCCCTAACTAGCAAAGCTCCATTCCATGAACACAAGGCATCCGCTTTAGCTTGAGCAGCAAGAAAGCTACTTGCTAAATCAAGCAGAAATGACAGTGAAATAAACAAACATCTCAGCCCCTCAATTAATCAGAGGCGATGCATGGGGGGGAGAGCTTATGGGGTCATGTGCCCTCCCCCCATCCCAGATTTGCTGCTTGTCTTGTACTGAGCATGCTCTCCTGGACTGAGCATATTCAATAACACTGCTGAAGCTGGCTGCCCTCACTCTGCCCCCTCCCCCCACTATTGGCAGGCACGGGCCGTCTCTCCCGACAATACAACCTGCTCCCCCAAAATGCCCATCCCAGCTGCACTGCTGTGGGATTTGAGTCAGTGGGTCCCCGTAACCCATTACCATTTCAGGGATGCCTTTGTTGACTTTGACACGGTGACTCACAGGACCTCAAATGGTCCCTGAACAATTTGAAGGGCCTGGGGAGCTTCCCACATCACAGTGATGGAGATGTTTGGGGGAGCAGGGTGGGGGTCCTGGCAATATTAGTGCAGTCCCACTGACATCAGGGCATGTGCTATTTGACATCTGGGTGCCTCGTACCATGCTCTGTTCTAACAACCCCACAGAGCCTCTTCTAATGCTAGATTCAGAGATTCTAAGGCCTGAAGGTACCACTGGGGTCACCCAGTCTGACCTCAAGCATCTCATAGGCCATAGAACTTCCCTGAATTAATTCCTGTCGGAACTAAAGCAGATCTAGACCCCCTTCCCAGTGTAATCCACTGGTGAACGTGTGTGAGACGCAGCCCGCTGTTTGCCTACGCTCCAGGAGACGTGAATCTGTTATTGCTTTTAGCTAGCGAGCCCAGCTCTTTTCCTCCAGCTGGACCGGCTCATGCATTTAGCTCTGGTTCCAGCTTCTCCTTCAGCCAAAATGTGTTAGTTCCTGCTACAACGCCTCTGTGATGCTGGGAAATCAGGTGCCAGCTTATGCCAAGGTCCCCAGGGCTCAGTGGAACACTGACAAATACACAGCACAGTGTGGCTCATCTGTGCATCGGTATTGTTATAACAGGTATCAGAATGATAAAAATATGCTCAGTGTTTAGACTGTATTGAATACTTGTGAGGTGCTGCCTGCATTAATCCCCCTTATAGCATCTGTAGCCCATATTGTAAGGTAATATTTAAGGGTTTGAGACTGTGTAAATCACCAGCCAGGGGAGAGACATTAATTAGAGCGAAGTGATGAACTCCAACAGAAGGTGTTATGTCTTGGCCAACCAGAAAGGCCCATCAACACCAGACAAACTATTGTGGGTGATTAAAGAGGACAAAAGACCACACCGAAAGATGAGTCATGCAAGTGAATTCCTCCCATCGTCTGAGTTTGCAGCTCAAAACGCAAGAGGGGAAGGGAATAAAAAGCCCTAAAAAGAAGGAACTTTGGATCTCCTTGCTGCTTGAACTCTGGGAGGTGAGGTTTCTAGACATAAGCAAGGGATCTGCAGTGCTTAGTCTGGGTTATCCCTAAAGGACATATAAAGCTTTTTATAGAATATTATGCTAATTATAGATGCTTCTATTACCTTTTCAACCTTCAAATTGCAACTCATACGTTTACCTGCTTTAACCTTGTAAATAACTCTCTTGTTTCCTTCTCCTAATTAATACATCTTTAGATAGTTGATTATAGGATTGCCTTCAAGCGTTGTCTTTGGCGTGAGATCTAAAGTCCAATTGACCTGAGGTAAGTGACTGGTTCTTTGGGTCTGGGAGTAACCTGAATATTGCTCTGATACTTGGTGTAAGGGATCATCTTTCACAAAGGCAGGCTTGCCTGGGTGGCAAGATAGACCGGAGTGCCCCAGGGGACTGTCTGTGACTCCATGTGAAGGCAGCTATCAGTTTACACTTGATCGTTGGTTGGTGAAATCTAAGTATAGAACTCACAGCCAATTTGGGGGGTTTGCCCTGCCTCCTAACTGTGGGCCCTGGGGTTGGCACTCATTCACAAATCACTCCAGACAGTTTGACAGTATCTGCTCAGCAACGCAGGCTCCCATGAGCACATCAGACCCACCCTTGTCTCTCTCCGCTGGCTCCTCAGACAGCAGGGTCAGGTTCAAAGTCTCGGTCCTTATCTTCAAGGCTCTCAATGGCCTGGGCCCAGCATATCGGTGAACGCTCCCAGATGGAGATCATGGTCGACAACTCTACTTCTCAAGTACCCTGGAACTTTCTAAAGGGAGCTTGTCTGTGCAGGAGACAGAATTTCTCGAGGGCTGGTCCCCGACTGTGGTGTGAACTCCCCTCCAGGAACTAAGGACCAACCTCAGCTTCCATGCCACCTGCTTTCTCTGATATCAGCACAGAGCGGTTATACCTAGAGAACAAAACCCTACCAAAACAATCCTCTCCACCGCACACACAATGCTCCCCCTGGAGGAGAGAGAGATTGAATCACACGGGACAAATGACAGTCACATAGCTGAATGCATGACTGTAAGGTGCCCAGAGGCTATGGGGCTGTGAGCAGCACGAGACCCTGCCCTGAAGAGAAGAGACTAACATGGGCCTTCATTGCTGTGACCTTCACTAGTTTTTCTCTTATCGTGGGCACCTGGGCTCTGCCACTCGAGTGAACTTTGTGCCAGCGTGGGAGTTTTTGGGAGGACTTGGGCTGTCCCAGATTCAGGGGCTGCCCCCCGCAGGGGTCTTCTCTTTCAGTGGCGGGGAAGGGGCCGTTGCTGAGGCAATGGGGAGAAAGGCCCCTATGCCAGCGTAGAGTCGCTCTGGAGGGGAGGTCTCCCCAGAAGGAGAGATTCCCATTAAAGAGAGTGAAAGGAGCCAGGTTTTTGCTTTCAGGCAGGACCAGGGTCAGTGTCTGAACTAGCCCATTCCCACAGCTCCAGGCCTGGCAACTGGGAGGGAGCGGCTGGGACGAGGGGGTCTCACCTCAGCAAACTGCAGAAACCCAGCGGGCAGCTCCACGTCACTGGGCCTGCAGAGACAGACGAGACTGAGTGAGGAGACACAGGGCGTGTGGCTGCCCCATAAACACCCACTGTGCGGTGAGGAGAAACTCAGGGGGTGCCATGACAGAGAGAGAGCGAGAGAAACACACACATACTGGCACACACACAAACTAGCACCTTAACACACCCTCAGAAACTCAGACACTCCCTGTGGCACAAACACACGCTCTGTCTCTCCCATCCCGCTCTCCCTCTCCCCAAGACTCCCTATCGTCTTCCCCCCAACAGCCGTCATCCACCCTCTGCTCCTGCAGGATCCCAAAAGTGGGAATGGATCATGCACAGCAAGCTCTTGAAGGGCCTTCCCCAGACTAAGGTGCCCCCCATAGGCCTGGGCCAAGCATAGCAGCCAGGAGATCCAGATGGTAGCTTAAGACTGACCTCATCTTGCTAGGGATGCACTGAGCTAAACACCTCCCTCCTGGCCTCCTACCTGCTACTGGGCTTGATTGACAAAGTCCCTGCCCCTGCCCCAGCAGCTACAGTGCTCTCATCATGCGTTTCCTCTCTAGCCTGAGTGGGATCGACCCCTTAGGCCTCAAGGCTGATGCTTCCATTCTGGCCAACCCTAGGGACTGCCAGGAGCTTGTGGAAATTGCAGCTCAATGAGCTGTCAGCACCTACGTATTTATCCAGACCTGATCGCTAGCCCGCCTGGGCATCAGGCTGAGTTCTAGAGCAGACTCTGGGGTGAGCTCTAAATAGTCTACCTTTGTAAGTGTTGTGTTAGTCTCACATGTGGGTTCTAGGCTATTCTACCATTTGGGTTCTAGATTTGTCTTTGGGGCAAGCTTTTTTATCAGTCTTGTGTTCTGGTTCTAGATCAGTGTAGTGTGTGGGCTCTATCTCAGTGCCCTGTGTGGGTTCTAGATTAGCCTTGTGTGGGGTTCCAGGCTAGTTGCTGGTATGGATTCTATAATTTTTCCATGCAAGATCTAGAGTAATCTAGGCTTCTGATTCTAGATCAGCCACAGTCCCACACACACACACACACGTGTGTGTGTGTGTGTGTTCTAGAATGGCTCCTGGAGTGTGCCCTGGGTTAGTCTAGTGTGCACCCACACTCACACCCCTAATCTAGAATCCATGCAGTAAAACTAATCGAGAACGCTCACAAGATGATATAGGTCCCATGCACAGGAATGGCCTGGAATCTGCATGAGACTGTTCTAGGGTATGCACCAAGTAGTGATCCAGAACTCACATGTAAGACCTATCTAGAACTCATACATACACAGGACTAATCTGCCCAGGACACTGATGTAGAACATGACCAAGAGACTACTCTAGAACTTCTTAGAACATCAGCACTAGTTGCCTGTTCTGGGGGGTTACTTGCCGGGAGGAGAATGTGGAGGGAGACTCGTTGGGAGAGAATCCTGATGAGAAAGAGTTGGAGCTCCCCACTTCTGTCCAGTCTCCTTCCCCCTCCTCCCAAATCCCCTCCCTTGTGGAGCATGCTGGTGTGTTATTTACAGAAGCAGGTGATAAATCCACTGTGATTCTCTGAGCTTGCGGCTATAAATAACCACACACACCATTAAACCCAGCAATCACACTGAGCCATTTCTAAAGCAAGATGAAGTACAGCAGCCATGTGAAGAACAGAACTAGCTATCTCACCACCCCTCCTCCCCTGCATAGCCGCCCTGCATGGACCTGGTGAGCAGCAAGGAGACAGGGTTCTACCTCATCCATATCCCCACTGCCACCTGGGGAGATGCACACGCAGCAGTGGGGGTACCTGGGAAGATGTGTCAACAAAGATGTAGACAAGGGTGATCCAGTGGATATAGTGTATTTGAACCTTCGGAAAGCCTTTGACAAGGTCCCTCACCAAAGGCTCTTAAGCAAAGTAGGCAGGCCTGGGATAAGGGGGAAGGTCCTCTCATGGGTCAGTAACTGGTTAAAAGACAGGAAACAAAGGGTAGGAACAAATGGACAGTTTTCACAGTGGAGAGAGTTAAATAGCCGGGTCACCCCAGGCTCTGGGACCAGTGCTGTTCAACATTTTCATAAATGGTCTGGAAAATGGGGCAAACAGTGAGGTGGGGAAGTTTGCAGACGATGCAGAATGACTCCAGATTGTTAAGGCCAAAGCAGACTGCGAAGAGTTACAAAGGAATCTCACAGAACTGGGTGACAGGGCAACAAAATGGCCGACGAAATTCAATGTGGATAAATGTAAAGTAAGGCACATGGGAAAACATAATTCCAACTATATATACACAATGATAGTGTCTATATCAGTTGTTACTACTCAAGAATGAGATCTTGGAGCGGATAATTCTCTGAAAACATCCACTCAGTGTGCAGCAACAGCCAAAAAAGCAAACAGAATGCTAGGAACCCTGAGGAAAGGGCTAGATAATCAAACAGAAAATATCATAATGTCACTCTGTAAATCTATGGTACGCCCTCACCTTGAATACTGCGTACAGTTCTGGTCACCCCATCCCAAAAGAGATATATTAGAATTGGAAAAAGTACAGAGAAATGCAACAAAAATGATGAGGGGTGTGGAACAGCTTCCATATGAGGAGAGATTAAAAAGACTGGAACTGTTCGTTTTAAATGAGGTGGGAAAAGTGACGAGGGACGTGTTATTTACCCTTTCACCTAACACAAGAACCAGGGGTCCCCCAGTGAAATTAACAGGCAGCAGGTTTAAAACAAACAAAAGGAAGCGCTTCTTCACATAACGCACCGTCAACCTGTAGAACTTGTTGCCAGGGGATGTTGTGGAGGCCAAAAGTATAATTGGGTTCTAAAAAGAACTAGATAAGTTCCTGGAGGACAGTTCCATCAATGGCTATTAGCTGAGATGGTCAGGGACGCAACCCCGTGCTCTGGGTGTCCCTAATCCTCTGACTGCCAGAAGCTGGGACAGGGCAACAGAGGATAGATCATTCGATAATTTACCTGTTCTGTTCATTCCCTTTGAAGCACCTGGCATTAGCCACTGTTGGAAGGCAGCGTACTGGGCTAGATGGACCATTGGTCTGAACCAGTATGACCATTCTTATGTTCTTATGTGTTCTGTGCTGAAAGCTCCAGCGCCACTGGGACTGCTCAGAGCTCCAGTATGAAACTGCAGAAAAACCTGAGTGTCTCTGGATTAAGTTTAGAAGTGTGAGCAACAAGGGTGATGTTGTGGTGGGAGTCTGCTATAGACCACCGGACCAGGGGGATGAGGTGGATGAGGCTTTCTTCCGGCAACTAACGGAAGTTACTAGATCGCAGGCCCTGGTTCTCATGGGAGACTTCAATCACCCTGGTATCTGCTGGGAGAGCAATACTGCGGTGCACAGACAATCCAGGAAGTTTTTGGAAAGTGTAGGCTGTATTTTAAAGAATCCTTATTGAGGTTACAGGGACAAACCATCCCGATGTGTAGAAAGAATAGTAAATATGGCAGGCGACCAACTTGGCTTAACAGTGAAATCCCTGCTGATCTTAAACACAAAAAAGAAGCTTACAAGAAGTGGAAGCTTGGACAAATGACCAGAGAAGAGTATAAAAATATTGCTCGGGCATGCAGGAGTGAAATCAGGAAGGCCAAATCACACCTGGAGTTGCAGCTAGCAAGAGATGTTAAGAGTAACAAGAAGGGTTTCTTCAGGTATGTTAGCAACAAGAAGAAAGTCAAGGAAAGTGTGGGCCCCTTACTGAATGAGGGAGGCAACCTAGTGACAGAGGATGTGGAAAAGCTAATGTACTCAATGCTTTTTTCGCCTCTGTCTTCACGAACAAGGTCAGCTCCCAGACTGCTGCACTGGGCAGCACAGCATGGGGAGGAGGTGACCAGCCCTCTGTGGAGAAAGAAGTGGTTCGGGACTATTTAGAAAAGCTGGACGACCACAAGTCCATGGGGCCGGAGTTGGCGGATGTGATTGCAGAGCCATTGGCCATTATCTTTGAAAACTCATGGTGATCTGGGGAGGTCCTGGATGACTGGAAAAAGGAGAATGTAGTGCCCATCTTTAAAAAAGGGAAGAAGGAGGATCCTGGGAACTACAGGCCAGTCAGCCTCACCTCAGTCCCTGGAAAAATCATGGAGCAGGTCCTCAAGGAATCAATTCTGAAGCACTTAGAGGAGAGGAAAGTGATCAGGAACAGTCAGCATGGATTCACCAAGGGCAAGTCATGCCTGACTAATCTAATTGCCTTCTATGACGAGATAACTGGCTCTGTGGATGAGGGGAAAGCAGTGGACGTGTTGTTCCTTGACTTTAGCAAAGCTTTTGACACTGTCTCCCACAGTATTCTTGCCAGCAAGTTAAAGAAGTATGGGCTGGATGAATGGACTATAAGGTGGATAGAAAGCTGGCTAGATTGTCAGGCTCAACGGGTAGTGATCAATGGCTCCATGTCTAGTTGGCAGCCGGTATCAAGTGGAGTGCCCCAAGGGTCAGTCCTGGGGCCGGTTTTGTTCAACATCTTCATAAATGATCTGGAGGATGGTGTGGATTGCACCCTCAGCAAGTTTGCAGATGACACTAAACTGGGAGGAGTGGTAGATACGCTGGAGGGTAGGGATAGGATACAGAGGGACCTAGAGAAATTAGAGGCCATGATTCTAACCTAGGCATCTCACTCCCATGCTGGTGCTTTCACCACTGGACCACACGAGGCCAGCCTGAGACCTGCCAAACTCATTCCATTAGGGGCCACCAGCTGGAAACAACTGGTAACTACCCACCTGGGCTGGACAGCTACGTATTTGTTTCCGGTTGCATCCAGAATGTGCTAGGTGCTGTATAATGATGACAAAGGCCTCCATGACCCAGAAGCCAAACAAAAGGGCAGCATGGTGGGACTGCACAGACAGCACTGAGGATGGACAGATGGCGCAGGGACACACAGATGGCACTGGGGATGGACAGGTGGTACTGGGGACCCACAGACAGCACTAGAGATGCACTGACAGTGCCACAGGCAGACAGACGGCACTGAGGACACACAGACGGTGCTGCAGATGGATAGGAAGTGCTGGAGATGCATAGGCAGCACAGGGAACACCTGGACAGTGCCAGGGATAGACAGACGTCACTGGTGAACCACAGACGGTGCTGCAGACAGGCAGACGATGCTGGGGGCACATGGACAATGTTGGGGATGCACAGACAGCTGCTTAACCTTTTTTCCAGCCAAACAGGGATTGTACAATTCTCCGGCAGTTCTGAATCATAGAATCATAGAATATCAGGGTTGGAAGGGACCTCAGGAGGTCATCTAGTCCAACCCCCTGCTCAAAGCAGGACCGATCCCCGACTAAATCATCCCAGCCAGGGCTTTGTCAAGCCTGACCTTAAAAACCTCTAAGGAAGGAGATTCCACCACCTCCCTAGGTAACGCATTCCAGTGTTTCACCAGCCTCCTAGTGAAAAAGTTTTTCCTAATATCCAACCTAAATCTCCCCCACTGCAACTTGAGACCATTACTCCTTGTCCTGTCATCTGCTACCACTGAGAACAGTCTAGAGCCATCCTCTTTGGAACCCCCTTTCAGGTAGTTGAAAGCAGCTATCAAATCCCCCCTCATTCTTCTCTTCTGAAGACTAAACATCCCCAGTTCCCTCAGCCTCTCCTCATAACTCATGTGTTCCAGTCCCCTAATCATTTTTGTTGCCCTCCGCTGGACTCTTTCCAATTTTTCCACATCCTTCTTGTGGTGTGGGGCCCAAAATTGGACACAGTACTCCAGATGAGGCCTCACCAATGTCGAATAGAGGGGAATGATCACGTCCCTCAATCTGCTGGCAATGCCCCTACTTATACATCCCAAAATGCCATTGGCCTTCTTGGCAACAAGGGCACACTGTTGACTCATATCCAGCTTCTCGTCCACTGTCACCACTAGGTCCTTTTCTGCAGAACTGCTGCCGAGCCATTCGGTCCCTAGTCTGTAGCCGTGCATTGGATTCTTCCGTCCTAAGTGCAGGACTCTGCACTTGTCCTTGTTGAACCTCATCAGATTTCTTTTGGCCCAATCCTCCAATTTGTCTAGGTCCCTCTGTATCCTGTCCCTACCCTCCAGCGTATCTACCACTCCTCCCAGTTTAGTGTCATCTGCAAACTTGCTGAGGGTGCAATCCACGCCATCCTCCAGACCATTTATGAAGATATTGAACAAAACCGGCCCCAGGACCGACCCCTGGGGCACTCCACTTTATACCGGCTGCCAACTAGACATGGAGCCATTGATCACTACCCGTTGAGCCTGACAATCTAGCCAGCTTTCTATCCACCTTATAGTCCATTCATCCAGCCCATACTTACTTTAACTTGCTGGCAAGAATACTGTGGGAGACCGTGTCAAAAGCTTTGCTAAAGTCAAGGAACAACACGTCCACTGCCTTCCCTTCATCCACAGGTTCTATTTCCAGCTCTACCATGGACCTGCTGGGTGACTTCGGGCAAACGCTTCCCCGCTCTGCGCCTCAGTTTATCCACACTCTGTCTGTTCAGACGCCGAGCTCTTTATGGCAGGGTTGGCATCCGTGCAGCGACAGGACCCTGATCGCAGCTGGGGCCTCAAAATGGTACTGGAATAAGAACTGGCAGCTTTGGAAATCTCACACAGGACTGGGGCCCTGTGGGAGTACTGGTGAAGTGTGTCTGGGGGGGTTGTTTGCAGGTGGAAGGGCCCCCTACCCCCTGTGCAGCTGGGAATTCTCCCCACCTGGCACAGCGCCCCCTGGGGGAGAGTGCCCGAAGCACGGCCTGAGCAGCCTTGGAGCACATAGTGATAAATGTGCTGCCTCCAACGTTAGAGTGGCCATGAGGGAGGCCCTGAGAAGACCCAGGGGGAGGCAGGCGTCAGAGGTCCAAGGCTTGAGCTCTAGTGAGGGACAGGAGAGGGAAGGGGGGAGGCCTGGGGCAGGGAGGGGAGTTCCAGCAGGAGGAAGGGCTGGAGAGGACACAAAGGGATAGAACCCAGGAGTCCTGACTCCCTGCTCTAACCCACTCAACCCCACTCCCTTCCCTGAGTCATGGAGTTTAAGGCCAGAAGGCGACTCCCAGATCATCTAGTCTGACCTCCTGTATATCTCAGGCCACCGACACCACACATAGGGGCCGACTTCTACGGGTGCCGGTGGGTGCTCGACCCCCCTCTGCCCCCGGCCCCACCCCAACTCCACCCCTGCCCCCATTCCAACGCCTTCCCCAAAGTCCCCGCCCCAACTCCGCCCCCTCCCTGCCCCTATTCCGACTCCTTCCCCAAATCCCCGCCCCTTCCCCACCTCCTCCCCGGAGCACGCCACATTCCCGCTCCTCCCTCTCCCTCCTGGAGCTTGCTACAGCTGTCTGGTGGTGGCAAGCGCTGGGAGGTGGGAGGAGGAGCAGGGATGTGGCGCGCTCAGGGGAGGAGGCGGAGGTGAGGTGGGGTGAGGCAGGGTGGGGAGCTTGGCTGCCAGTGGGTGCAGAGCACCCACTAATTTTTCCCTGCAGGTGCTCCAGCCCTGGAGCACCCACGGAGTCGGTGCCTATGACACCACCCAGCACCCAATGGCCTAAATGAGACCAAAGCATCACAAGCTCAAGCTCAAGGAGTGTGCCACAGGCTGAGAACAGGAAGGACTGAGATGCACTGTGCCCCTGCAACGTAAGGAAATGATTAAATGAGAGACACCCCAATAATCCCTGCCCAATGTGCCATTTCCAGCTGTGGCCATCCCTGAGGCTGCAGAGGAAGGAGATCTCCCCAGCAGTCAGGACTCCATGTTCCCTCTACTCTAATCACTAGATATCCCGCTCCCCTTCCCAAGCTGGGCATAGAAACAAGGAATCCTGAAACCCGGTTTCCTGCTCTAACCACTAGAGCCCATTCCCTCCCTGAGCTGGGAATAGAACCCAGGAGTCCTGACTCAGTCTGTTTCCATCCAGGCCAGGCGGCCCTGGTTCTGTCCTAGGACTGGTGGCACAGTGACTACTCCCCATAAGAGAGGTGAGCAGAGGGGTAGCAAAACAGCCAGAAGAGGTGCCGTGATTTAGGTGAGCCAAGTCCAAAGAAGGCTGCGAGGAACCTCAGGGGGACCTAAGCAAGTTAGGACTGGAAGGGACCTGCTGCGTCATCGAAACCAGTCAACCCAGTCTTAGAACCCCAATCAGAAATGTGGCAAGCTCCATCTCAGAATCAGTCTCCCCCCGCCCCAATGGCTAGAAACCTTCTCATTTCCAGCCTCAGTTTACTCCTGGTCTGTTAATCCCCATGTGCCAACACTGTCCTTGGGCTGCAATAGCTCTTCTCCCTCCCCGGTGTTCATCCCCCCACCCCCCCGTATTAGAAAGAGCAGTGAGACCCCTCTCAGCCTGCCTTTGGCCAGGCAAAGCACGCCGAGCTCCGGAGCCAGGGGAATGGGGAAGACGCCGGAGGGTGGAGTTCAGAGCTGAGCCATGCAAAGAAGGAACCACGGAGCCCCTTACAGGGTTCTAAATTGGCTGCATGATCTCAGGCAAGCGACTCAGGGGTCACCGTGGGCAGCTCGGTGGATGCCTCTGCTCCATGCGCAGCTGAGATCTAGAAAGCAAAGGCAATGTTAGGAGGCACCAGGTCGGGGGTGGAGAATAACGGCAAAAGGCTGATAAAGCCTATGAATCAGTGCCATGGCGTCATGGCCTCTTGTGGAAACTATGTGCAGCCCAGGTCACCCAGTCTCCAAAAAGGAGCTTGCAGAACTAGAAGGGTGGTCAGAGGAGGGCGATGAGGATGATCAAAGGCCTCACGAAGCTCTCACGTGACAGGAGATTGACAAGCATGGGCTTGTGACCTTGGCAAGGACACGAGTAAGAGGGGCCAGGCCAACCGTCTGTAAAACCATGGGGCGTTTGTGAAAAGAGAGATCGGGAGTTTGTGTTCTTCCCATCTCAGATTTAAAGGAGACATTCAGTGAAACTGAAAAGCGGCAACTTCGAAAAGCCATCTAAGGAAAATTATGTTTTCACGCCAGATGGGGTTAGCCTGTGGAACTCACAGCCACTTGAAGTTGCTGAGGCCAAGACCTGAGCTGGGCATCAAAGAGGAATTGACTGTTTCTGTGGCTAACAAGAAGATCCTGAGTTGAAATTGTTAATGTTACAAAGAGCCTTGGAAGGGAGGTGCTTGGGGGAGATAAGCCAAATTCTAACTGCTAGAGCTCTGGGTGAGGCCTCATGAAGCCGATTATCCTCCTGTGAGGCCCTTACACTTTTCTCTGACACAGCTGGTACCAGTCACTGCCCAAGACAGGATACTAGATGGCTGGAGCAGAGGCAGAAGCAGACATTCAGAGAACTCACTACAGTTTTGACTGGATTTTGTCTGTCCTGTGCTGATGGCTCCAATCCACTCCCTCACAGTCTCTTCGCTTCAACTTCATCCCACACCTGCCTGCCCCCTTCTCTTCCCTGGCCCCTGACACCCCCTTTCCCTTCCCTTTTCATTTAGCTGAGTCCCCACCCACCCCATCTAAACAAACCATGGAACTAACATGCCATTTGCTGCCATATTGTTCACCCTGCTGGTGTGTTCTATGCTTTCCCCCATCAAGTGTCTGTCTGGTCTATTTCCATGGACCATGGACTGCTATGTTTGTGGAGCTCAGGTGTGATCCATTCTCTCTGGTGAATCTGAGGCTATAATCCGGGCCTGAGTCTCAGGGGAAATTTCCAGCTCTCCTGGAGGGGTCGGCACCTGGAGAGTTAATGGGGAATGCGTGGCTAATGGGGGACCTGAGTTATGGTGATGAGTGATGGACAGGAGGCAGTGAGTGAACAGGCCTGAGATGGAAATCTCCTCTGATACCCCAGCTAATAGATGCAGTCATAGCGCCGAGTGACTTAGCAGCACTAAAGAGGGCATCCTTCAAGCTACACGGCACGCTGGAGACATCACCTGCAGCAGCCCTGCCAGAGCCGTGCCTGGGACTTGCTCTCCCCCATGACTCACAGCCATCAATATCATCCCCGTGCTAACGGTGCGCTGCCATCCCCCCCGGCCAAGAGCCGCTGCAATGCGGCCACCTCTGGGCTGGGGGAGCAGCCGGCAGGGGGGCACAGAAGAACAGCCATGGGCAAGGGGAATCGAGCGGCTTTCTTTGAATCATCAGTGATCCCAACACAGAGCAGAGGGCTCCACACACATGGCCCAGTGGTGTGGCGGGACAAAAGGTCCTTTGCTTTGGTTCAGTGGCCAGGACATTAGCTTTGGTCTTAAGAGACCTTGGTTCTATTTTCACTTCTGCTGGTGACCTTGGGCAAGTCACTGGCTCCGTGCCTCAGTTTCCCCTCCCACCTTTGGCCTGCTCAGATTGCAGGCTCTCATAGGGCAGGGAGTGTGTTGCCAGTTCTAGAGCTAGACACCTCAGCCCCAAAAACTGTTCCTGCATTTCTTGTCTCTGTGTTCACCGGGGCCCATTGCTGTGACATTTGCATCGACCCCACAAGCTATTTCAGGGCCATCCTGGATGCTGGGGTGGCCCCACAAAAATCCTGACAGCAGAACTCTAATTATCTAGACAGCAGCACCCAAGGGCATCCAGCCCTATTGTCCAGAAGTGGCAAGGGGCTGTATTCGCCCCATCCTCTGTTGGCTGGAATTGCTCATGTTATAGATTCCACACTGCCAGCACCGAAGAGGGATTCTCCTTTGGCTCAGGGACCTGGGCTTTTGTAGCAGGATGACCTGGGTTGGAGCCCACCATGAAGGCCCCAAATTCAGGAGGGTCGGAAGCTCCCTACATATAGGACGGGGAGTGAAGGGAGGTACAGAGAATCAGCAGGGGACAGCTGGCTCCAGGTGAGGAAGGAAGGTCCTGGAGTTCCTACCCTCTCCTGGACCCATTCCAGCCCCTCCAGACCCCACTCTCACCCCTCCATCCCCCATCATGCAGGAGTTTACACAAGGGCAGAGCCCTGCAGGAGCACCAGATCGCCCTGCGCCCCTGGTTTCACTACCCCTGCCCAGGTTTGCTTCAATATACGAAGAGGAGACTGGGTCAGCCCTGCCATCTGACGTCCCAGAAACCCTGGGCATCACTCCCCGTTATGCAAGGTCAACCAAGGAGCACCTGCTCATCCTGTTATCTGTAACCTCATCCCAGATCCGGGCCCCTGTTGCGCCAGGTGCTGCAGAGCCAGAGCAAGAGACAGCCCCTGTCCCAAGGCACTCACAGTCTGAACAGACAAAGGAAGAGGGGAAACTGAGGCACAGAGTGGGAATGTGACTTCCCCAAGGTCACCCAGTGGCAGAGATGGGAAAAGGGCAGAAGTATTTGATTCCCCAGTCCACTGGTCTATCTGCTAGACCTGCCTGGAACCGGTTTTGCCACAGACTTTGCACTAGCCAAGGCCTTGCCGCATGCGGGTCCCACAGTCCCAGCTCTCTGCACCCCTGATTTCTGGATCAGTGTTTATTTAATGCTTGGGACCCTCTGCAGGCCTTGGCTAGCAGGGGGGCTGGGTGTCCCTAGTCAGCATGCCTGGAAGGGAGGGGGACCCTGGAGCAGGTCCATCAATACCCCAGCCCGCTACCACGACGATTACTGTGCCATGGCAGCTCATTCCGTCTCCTGTCTGCGGCTGTGATGCAGGGCCGGCCACTTGAGAGGGGATTTATGGCAGCAAAGGGAGCAGGGAGTAAATCCCCGACCCGTCGAGGTAAATCACTGCGGGTGACGCACCGGAATGAGGCGGCTGACGGGGGACGGGAGGGGCTGGCGTGTTGGGACCAGGCCACTGAAGTGTTTTACATGCTCATCCATCAATCCACGAGGCGGGGCGGGGAGCACAAATCCACGGAGACGGGGGGAGCACTGGGAGTTGTGGGAAGGGGAATTGGGGGCACATAAAGGGGTCTCCTTGTCTGGCTGTTGGGGGGGGATGCATAGGGGTGGGGATCTGGACTGGTCCAAACGAGGAATGTCCATTTCACTGGAAAGTTCAACTTTCCACCATGTGATTTCTGTCTGAAACAGAAAATATTTTGCAAATTTCCCATGAAACAGACACTCCGGGAGAACCCCAGGGGGGCAATATTTCGAAATCCTGCTGACACTATTTTTTCCCCCCTCACTTCGAAGTTTCGTCCTCCAGTGGGAATGTGAGTCAAAACAGATACGATTTGGTGAGAAATTGTGGTTTTGTCAAAACAACCTTTGCTGGCGGAAAGTTGTTCCCCTGAAAATTTTCCAGCCAGGTCTGGCGGCGGTAACGTTAGGCCCGATTCTGCAGTCCAGCCCCGCCTGCACCCAATGCTGCTCTGCACTGGGCCACCCTGGGGACTGAAGATTGCACAATCCCCTCCAACTCTGCTGAGGATTGGGCCGCGCGGGGAGAGCTATTATTATTCATTATTAATATATCCTAATAAAGGAATAATCAAGCAATTAAAGGCTGTGGAGTCATAAATAACAGTGATGGTAGAGAATAAATCACAATAAGGGAACAAACTTATACAATAATATCACCAAACATGCCTCAAAGAATCAAATCTAATTGCCCTCCCCCGAAAAACGATTGTTGTTATTACATTACGGTAGGAACTTGAGGATGCAACGGAGATCAGGGTCCCCATTGTGCCAGGCACTGCACAGATACAGAGCAAGAGGCAGTCCCTACTCTGCAGAGCTCAGAGTCTGAAGAGACACAGGGGGTATGAGGGGAAACTGAGGCACCGAGAGCCGAAGCCATTTGAGCCGGAAAAAGAACCCAGGTGTCCTAGCCAGCGGGCCAGGCATTCTGCCTCACTAGGATGCTTGCACTGCAATAAAAATATCCCCTGAACGTGTTTCTGCTCCTCGGAAAAAAACCCTTTAATTTAGTCTCTGACCAGCCGTAAATGTTGCTCCTGACCTGCCAGCGCTCCTCGCCCCCACAGCCCACTCCCCTAAATAGCTGGGCGGGCAGCACTTGTTCCTATGTCTCCACTACTGAGCCAATCCCATGTGGGACTCAGTGAAAGAAAACAGAGCCCCTGTGCTGAACAGCCTGAGTCCCAGGGACGCCGCCCGTGCTCTGTGCTGTGGCCAGCGTGAAACTGATCTGGCTGCACAGAGAAAGAGACAGGCCCCTTGCAAAGGAAAAGCTAGTCTAGTCCTCGGGCTTCTCTGCCCCAAAGAGTGATGGGAGGCAGGGGGAATAAATCAGCCCAGGGGGAAACTGAGATCTTGCCCTGTTCCCCCCACCCCAGCCAGTGCCTTTGGAGCAGAACCACGCTCACTGCCCCAGTGGAGTTTGTGCTAGCAGAGACTTAATTCAAGTGGTGTAAATCTGCCAACTGGGGTGTAAAATAACACAGCCCTGCAAGATGAGAGGCTACTGTTGGCGCTGCAGGGGGCTGAGCCATCCTCTCCCTCAGTGCCTGGCAGTGTCAGTGGGGGTCTGAGTGGGACATTCCCCCTCTCCTATCTGCTCCCCAGCTCAAAGCTTCCCATAATGACCCTCCTCATCCTGGATTACCCAGTGGCTTCTTCCGTAAGGAACTGAGTAGTGTGGGTTCACTGCTGCTCTCTGCTGGATGGAATCGGCTCTGTTCAGCTATGTGCCCTAGGCCCTGTAGTGCAGTGTGCTGATGGGGATTCACCCTTACCTTTGGGAGCAGGAGGATTTAGCTTCTCTCCTTACTACTGAGAAGTTCTGAGTGGCTGCAAGTTTGTTATATTGTCACTAGGGCTCCGGGGCAATTGCTGGTCTAGTGTACTCTAGAGCGGGGTGGAGTGGGGGGGGTGGAGATGAGAGGAGCCGGGTCCTTTCAGAATCGGAGATAGGCAGGGAGATCATGGTAAAGCTGATGCCATCCCCACTCACACACACAGTCAAGAGCCACCCTTGCTGGGCTCAGGCTCATTGGCAACCTGTGCCTCGGTGTTAGGTGCAGTTCGGCTCCTGCCCATCATCCAGCCTTGTAACTTTAGCCAGAGATCTTCTTTCAAAGCCCAGGCCCCTGAGCCAAGGGAGAATTTGTCCGGAGACCGGGTCATAGACGGTCATGCCCAATGGTTGGAGTCCAAATGCCTGGTTCCAAGGCAGAGACTAGAACATGGCTGGCTGCAGGGCAGGGTCTAGGCTGGGGCAAGGCAGGAGCAGGGCTTGGAGCAGGGTGAGCAGAGAGAGAGAATCCCCAGGCATGTGCACTGACCAGCCACTGATCCCCTGCAGCTGCTGGGCGTAAGAGCAATCCCCCTGGCCTTAGCCCGTCAGGCGGTTGTGCTGTGGCCCAGCCACACTCACTGGCTGCCTGACGACTGGGCAGGTGCGGCTGCAGGCCCCTCATTCCTCACAGAACTCCCATCAGCACGTGGGCACTGCAGGGCCTATGGCACACAGCTGAGCAGCACCAATTCCAACCAGCAGAGGGCAGCGGCCCACCCACCTTGGGGGATGTCTACACTGCAGCTGGGAGCGATGGCCCAGATAGGTAGACTTGTGCTAGCACCGCTCACGTGAGCGCACTAACAATAGCAGTCTGGCTGCTGCAGCATGGGCGGTGGCTCGGGCTGGCCACCTGAGCTTGGACCCGGGGGTCCAGTGGGCTTGGAGTCGGGTGGCCAGTCCCAGCCGCAGTATCCACATCGATATACCTGCCCATGGCTGTGTAGAGGGACCCTAACACCAGGGGGGAGTCGAACCTTTTGCATATGGCAAATTCCAGTTACATGATATTTACACTCCTAAGCCTACACTCCTATTTCCATAAACACATGGAGTGCAACATCACAGCAGTGACCTACCCCATGGCCAGAGCTGGAGCTGCCTCCTTCATACACTTCAGATATAGGAAATCCCAGTTTAATTCCCCCCTCTGCCTGCTGTAGAGGAGAGATTTGCACTTGGGTTTCCCACATTGCAGGAGACTTCCTGAACTATGGGATGCTCCACAGTAGAAATCTCTCTTCTTGCAGCTGTTCTGCTTTTTATAACTAATTGAAGAGCCCAGGAACCACAGACTTGAACTTGGGCCTCCCATAGCCCTAGCAAGTACCCGGACTACCAGGCTATAAAGGCTTTAATGACAAACCGTTGTCATCATGAACGACTAGCTATGAATGACAATGGATCATCCCATATAACCCCAGTAGCTAGGGCATGCTCCTGAGGAGTGTGTGGGGAGTGAAGTGGGTGTGGAAGGGGGTAAGTGGGTTTGTTTTGAAGCCGCAATGGGGTGCTTAGAGTTTGCAATACAAGATTCAGTGTATCAGATCTGGGTCCAATTTATCCAAATCCCAGAATGTTGGATGGGATCATTTCTGGTCATCTGTCAAGTTTGGCGTGTGACGTGTGTGCACAGACCGACAGATAGATTGGTGAGTATAGGGATAGAAAGCAGAAAGAACAAATGGACAATTTTAGAAAAGAATCCAATATGCCAGCTTTTCCAAAGTAATTAGCAAAGCACCAGATGATCTTCAAAGTTACGTGCCCCTGCCACTCCCACCCCCCCAAAATAAAAACCAACAACAACGCTGGACTATAAAAGCTGTCACGTTCCCTCGCTGAGAAATTGCTGCCGGAATCGCTGAGGTGCACAAAACCCAGCGCTGGCAGAGGATTACACTTTGCTAGCTCACAATTTTCATCATCATTGGATGTTCACTGGATTGTTATGCATTTAAATGTTATTTAATTGGATTGCAGAGTAGCTGCAGGCCAGAGCGCAAGCCGTAAAGTTGATAGCCACTAACTGGTAATCGAAATTCCCAAATAGCAACGCATCCTGTCTGACTGGGGACATTTTTCTTCCCAGCAAGTGAATTTTTCTTTTCTTTAAGTCACAAGTTCTTTTTTTCCTTTTCATGCTGCCTCCCTCGGTCTTAAACTCACACCACACACTCAGACACGCAACACACATTTACACAGAGAAAAATACACAACTCTCAGATAGAATACACAACACGCTCTCAGAGATGCACAACAGACATGCACTCAGAAAAATACACAACACACACAGAATACACAACATACACTCAGAGATCCACACAACATTGCACAAGCACAGAAACACACAACACTCTCACATAGTTGGGGGTTGGACTAGATGACCTCCGGAGGTCCCTTCCAACCCTGATATTCTATGATATTCTATGAAATAACACACACACACACAGAAAGGCACTCCCACCTGTAGTGTAACTCACACAGCTGCATACACAGACCCAGCAAACCATCCTCCCACTCCCCACTGTGTCTCACTGGACAGGGAGGCTGTTTGGACAGATGAAGCCATGGCCTACCAGGTGCTGGGATCCAGCCCCGAGTGACCCTTTCAAAACCTCAGACAGCTGCCCTCTTGCTCTGTCCCCGGGGCTGCCGGATAGGCTCACAGACACCAGCCAGACAACAGTAGGCAGGAGGGCTTTACAAACCCAGAGCCAGGGCAGAGCCTGTTCCCCACCCCAGGAGTTAGGGGGAGCATGAAGTGAGCCCCCAGGGGCTGGCAGGGTCACTGCAACAGGGGGGGATACAGCTGATCCCCGAAGATGCCCTGCATGTTTCAGGGGCTTGGTCCCCCAGGCCTGCCAGATGGGGTCACCCAGCTACCCTGTTCTGATACCAACCCCGGGGCAGAAGTCGACTTACACCCCCATCTGCTGATCGACTCATGCCCACCAATTGCTTCTCCTTGGGCTGCCCCTGGAGGGACCCCCTCCTCTGGCTTTAGCAGAGTGTCAGAGTGTTCTCTGCTTCAGAACCCTGTTCTGGGCCGAAACAGCCCAGGTCTGTCCAACTTTCAAGTATGCTGCATGGAGCGTCCCTTTGCTCAGCAGAGTGGGCACTGATGGGATCAGACCTGCCTGGGGTGGGAGGTCTGCCTGCCACAGGGGGAGCAAGTTTGGTAGGTGTGGGGCTAGCTGCAAATGGAACTTGTCCCTCATGCCTGTGTGAGACCCAGAGAGGGACACACCCCGAGAGATGATCTGAAGTGCTTTGAAATCTGCCCAGATCTATAGGAGGAAGATGGATGGACCCTGGTAAGCCTCGACCTGCACCTGAGCTATTTACTGTTTCCAGGATCTGGTTTCTCTGTAATGCTTTTGTTCTGATTACAATCGTACTTTGGTTTAGGAAGGCTGGTCGCTGGTTAACCCTGTCATTGCCCCTGAGAGAACAGGATGGCAGGTGCTTAAATGAAGTCAGACCCACTGAGAGGATCACAGCCTAAATTGCAGCCTAAATTCCTGGTTTAGAGAGAGAGTCAATGGACTCTGCCCTGAGAAAGGTGGTCACTAGAGACCTGACACCTAAGTGGGTGCCCTCAACGAGGGCATGAGGGGCTCAGAGGAGCAGTTACTCAGGATTTAGTGGGCATCTAGGCCAGCGGGTTGACATTTTCCCATTAAAACAAAATTTCAGTGAAAAATAGCTTTTTTGGAAGAAGAAGAAAAAAAAAAGAAAAGAAAAAAAGGGGGGGGACAGTTTTATGGGAACATTTCATATTTGATGAAATTATCTAAAAAACAGAAATAAAAAAACGGATTTTTTTTTACTGAGAACACTAATTTTTATCAAAAACCAAAATTTTACCAAAAATCAACACATTTTGACTGAAACCTGAAATGATCTTACTGAAAATAGTGCACAAGAACCAAATATAGTTACCAAAAGCTGATTATTATTTTTTTTAACCTAAAACAGTTCAGAATTCAAAAAATGTTTCAGGTTTCATTTTTTCGATGAAAAAATGAAAACTTTTCATGGGAATTTTCAACTCAAACAAAAATGTTTTGAAACCCCCCCATGACAATTAACGCTTTTTGCAACAGCTCTGGAGTCTAGGACATCAGATCAGCAGCTTGTGATACAGTTACATAAATTCAAATAATAAAACTGATGGCACCAATCATTTGACTCAGACACCGTAATGTAGTGTATCTTCTAAACGGAATCCAAAAGGTTGGATTTGACTTGACCTATAAAGCCCGACATGATTTGGGCTTTGGTCTCTGAGAATTCCCCTCTCTCCCTAAGCCTTACCGCTGCAAGTAAGATCAGCACAAATCCTTCAAGTTTCTCCTTCGATATAAAAAGAGGGGGATACTGGGATGGACTTTGGAACTCTCCTCCACTTGATCCTGGATTTTTTAACCACACAGGCATTCTGTGTAGCCCGTTGTCTTCCTCTAGCTGGTGAGGAGAGGGGGCTGAGGCAGTATTTTTAGCCAGCCCTTTATATTTATCTATTTTAAGGAGCCCACCGCACAGGATAAATTCGAATCCATAAATAAATACAGACTTGGTGGCTTCAGTGGCTGGGAATTTCCTACCCTGAAAGGGGATTCTTATTGAATGACTCTGAATCCCTGTTTAAAAAAAGACACCTACAGCAAGAGGGGCTGGATGAATTTTAAAAGACAATTCACCTAACCTAGTCAATTTCAATGGGCACTGATGCTGAGCGGTCCCAATTAGTTTGTGCTGAGAACTCCCATCAAAGGGTCAGCCCAGCTTCCCCCAACCTGGCCTCCCTGCCTGTGCAGGGCTGGGAGTGTAGATCCTCACAGACAGTCCCAATTGTGAGCATTAATCACTTTACAACTCACAGTGCATGGAGCAAAATTACCTTCTGCAAGAAAACAATTTCCCCTGATAAACTGTAGCTTGCAATAAGCAGGCCCTGCTATTACATTTCAGCGACCTGATGCAGGGATCTAATTATTCTCCAAAATTGGGAGGTGATGCTTAAAAACAATAATTTGTCTAGTCCATAAATTTGGAGGCTAAAATATTTCCACTCAGAGACAGGGAACGAGCACCCACTCCTCCACTCCAATAACAAGCCCAGCAGATGTGTGAACTAGTTGTAGGAGTGGTGGAACGGTGGCAAAGGGGACTGGCTGGTTCGCGGGGAGATTGGGAAGGCTGGGCTAGGGAGCTGTTCACCCCAGGAGCATCAGACCGGATCCAGCAGAGGTAATTGGTGGTGCAAAGGCATCGTACGGCTCTCTAGTGGCCTGAGTGAAATAAGTTGGGTGGGTCTCAGCCCAGTTCCTAGGGGCATCGGGGTCCTGCCACACAATCCACCCCCCTATCTCCCAGCAGTGAGCTAAGGAGTGGTGCCCTACGAGGTCTACATGTTGTGGGCGATTTGTACATGCGGCAGATATTAGTCATGTTACAGAAGCACCAAGTTCAGGGCCCATTGTGCTAGGGGCTGTACAAACTTAATAAGGCACAGTGCCTGCGCCAAATGATGATTTACACAGACACAGGGTGGGAGGGGAAAGAGATCCAGAGAGGGGAAGGAATTTGCCCTAGGTCACTCAACAGCCCAGGGGCAGGAATATCACCCAAGTTTCCTGAACACCAGTCTAGGGCCCCAGTCATTGGACCACACTGCTGAGGGAAAAGGAGCGAGAGATGGGCTAAGGAACTCCTCCAAACTCCTCTCATCTCCTTGAAGAGAGTCCCTGAGTCCGGATCAGGGTCCCAGCAGGCAGGGGATGCTCTGTATGCAGTATGGGAGGGAAGCAAGCATGCACCATCACTGCCTGGGCTGGTTTTACTGTGTGGCTAAGGGACGGTGTCTCCAGGGCCGTCCCACGGGCCTCTTTCGCTGCCTTCTAATCACAGGAGAACTGCCGCCAGCTAACACAGGCCAGAAAGCGCTTCTCAGAGCTGCAGCAGCTCCCAGCTTTGGGAGGGGCAGGTTAGGAAGAGCCTCAGAGGCAGAGAAACAGGATGGTGAGTGAGTTTCCCTCCAGGACCCGAAGCGAGGGCACTGCTCGGGAAGCGCCGCGCCCGCTCCAATCGGCAGACGGACGCACCGGCGCTAACGATCCAATCCAAGCTGCTCCCATTAATGAGGATGTAAATTTCATGCGGCGGAGAGAGACGTTTTGTTCCTCCGGCTCTGGGGAAAGCATCCTGCCTTGGTGGCATAACCATTAAGGTGAAGTCTGTCGCCTTGAGATGAACAGAAGGACGTGGAAGGGGAAAACAGCGTAGGCAATTCGTGGTGGCGCGAGCTAGAGAAATGGCAGCCAAGCCCCGAAGAAGCTGGCCTCCAGCCGCGATCTCTGCAAACAGAGTCACCATCTGGACAGGGGCAATCCCAGCTGAAATGATCCATGGAGCAGAGGTTGCAAAACTGACATAGCAAGGGTGCTGTAGGTCAAATTTTAGGGTGCCGGGCTTACCCCTGTTATTATTCACATGACAGCAGCCAACCAACCCTGCTCTCAGCCCTGTTGTGCCAGGCTGCAGTCAGAACATCAGACAAGGCCTGCTCTGAAGAGCTTACAGTCTCCATAGACAAGGCAGAAAGCAACTTGCCCAAGGTCACCCCCCAGATTAGCAAGAGAACCAAGATACGCTGATTCCCTTGTCCCAGGCTGGGCAATTGGAATGGGAGGAAATGCTTTTCTCCTTTAGCAGACGAGGCCCAGAGTCTCAAATGTCTTTAGGCACCTAACTACCGTTGATTTCAGTGGGAATTAGGCCCCTTAATACCTTTGATGATCTAGGCCTTAAAGCACTTACTAAACAATGCATCCCTTTTAGCTGCAAAAAAAAAAAAATTGCCCTTTGGGCCCCATTCCTTCATCTGGGACTCGGAACCTGCCTCCGTTGGTCTGTTGTGCTCCTTGAACAGGCTTCTGCTGGATTTTAATTTCCAAGGCCCAAACCAAAACCTTACGTCAGACTGAGCCCAACCTTTGAGCAGCGGGTTCAAAATTCTGAATTTTGCAAAAGTTTGCCTGGCATTTGCAACTGGCTGAAGCAACCCCTGGAGCCAGGTGTCACCTCTGGAATGAGGGACACCTGAAAAGAATTTGTGTGTGTCTGCTGCAGGGTGCTAATGGCGGCCATCAAGTGGGTCTTTGTTCTCTAGACAGTCCCAGATCTGGTTAATGCCCATGAGTGTGCCAAACACCCTTCATTCTGGCTAACTAGCAGAAGGGGCCATTTTTGCTGTTGCTTTGCTGACTAGGAGGCCTTTTCAGGACATTCGGGTGCCAATTTGATGGCATCTGTTGTGCTTATGCATGTAACAGGGGAGACCGTGAGCAGGGAGGGAATTGCCGAACTGCGACAGGGGCACGGTGCAAACTGTTGGACATATCACGGATGAGTGTCCAATCTATGCTCATCCTGGAAGTGTCGCAGCCATTCACACGGCTACGCCCTCTGCTCTGGACTGGATAAGAGACCTAAAGATCCACCTGTAGTTGCAACATTGCTTTTACTGTTTCACTGTTGCCATAGGACAGAAGAAGACTGGCAAAAGCAGTTAAGCCCCATGTACATAGTGATAGCTAGAAACAACAGAAGCCACTGCCCTAGGCAAAGGGCTGCCTGGCGAGGCCTGATCAGAAGCTAAATGGTGTGGGCTGAGAGAGGTTTCCTGGTTGCAAATGCAGGGGCTGAGGGACAGTGTGGCCAGATGTGTGGGAGAGAGGCAGGAAGCGGAGAAAGCCAACAGAAATGGAGAGACACCGTCATGAGCCTGGCCCTGACAGACAGCGGAAGGACAGAGCTCCTTGGAGCATAGGACCACCTGGAGATGCAGGTTTGGGGATTTCTGAGCAAGCCAACTGCCTGCTGCTGTTTGTTCCTGCTGCATTTCAGGCCCAGGACTCTCTGCACATTCTTTGTAAATAAACAGAATTGCACCAGGAATAGACCTAACTCGTATAATCCATTTCTCCCCTTAATGGGAACAACCGGCAAGGCCCCGAATATTGGCTAAAGCACTCAGGCCCAGGGGGCAATGTGCACCTCCAGATGCAGAAAGCAAGAGACACTCTTGCTGCACCTGATCTTTGATCTAGGGATCTGCAAAGCCATTTGCCCCTCTCGAGTCTCCCCATCAGCGCTCTGATGGCTTCCACCCCCTCTCCCCACCCGTCTAGTCCTTTCAGAGTCGCATCTCAAGTTTCCGGTTAATGTCACATGAGATGAGAGGCTGAGATGGGGCAGGGGAGGAGGTAATGACTTCAAACAGTGGAGAGAGAAATCCGTGCAGACAAGAAGGGGAAGGGGAGTGCAGGGGCAGGAGGAATAGGACAGGACAGAGGCTGAGGCTTAAGCCTCTCTCCCTCCATCAGGAGCCGGCTCTGTTTTCTAGGGGCTTTTTGATCAACACTGACAATCCCCCCCACCCCCAACAGAGGCATTCCTCCCTAACCTCCTCCCCGATGCAGGGACCGTTACCACCAATCTCGGCGCTGGCAACAGACAAAATGCAAAGGAAGCAGCCAAGCTTAAGAAGTCATAATGTACCCGCTGGGTGATCCATCATCTGGCGTCATGACTAGCCTATTAAATGCCTCCTGTGAGGGTTGGGTGCTTCTGCCAGAGGGTGGGGGTGGGGGGGGTTCTCTGGCTGCGTGTGTGTGTGTGGATCATATGTGCACATCTGCAGGACACAGTTTCAAGTGTGAAAGCGCCACAAGAATAATCCTCTGCATTTCATCTCAGTAATTCTCTGCATCCACCTCCAAGGGCTTTACAGCCACCCACCCCTCGAGGCCAGAGGTAGGGACTGGAAGAATAACCCCATTGTGCAGATGGGGCAGCTGTGGCAGAGACAGGGAAAGGTTCAGGACTGGTGTTTAGAATATCAGGGTTGGAAGGGACCTCAGGAGATCATCTAGTCCAACCCCCTGCTCCACGCAGGACCAATCCCCAATTTTTGCCCCAGATCCCTAAATGGCCCCCTCAAGGATTGAACTCACAACCCTCGGTTTCGCAGGCCAATGCTCAAACCATTGAGCTATCCCTCAAATAGTTGAGGCAGCTGACTGGCCCAGAAAGGCAGGATGGTCCAATGGTTAGGGCCCCACGTAGCGGAAAGACCTGGGTTCAAGTCTCTCCTACGATGCAAATTTGCCATAGAACTTTGAGTACGACCACACAGCAAAAAAAAAAAATCTCCAGTAGTGAGTCTCTGACTCAGGCGCCATTGATTGGAGCTCCTGCTATGGTGCCAAAAACAGCAGTGTAGATGCTCAGGCTCTGAGACCATCACCAGGATACAGAGCCTGCAGTCCAGCCCAAGCAGGATTGTCTCCATAGCTATTTTTAGCACTGTAGCATGAGCCTGAGTCAGCTGACCCAGGCTCTAAGTCTCGCTGCCGAAGGGGCTGTTTTGCTGTGTAGACATATCTTTTGGGTATCCGTACGCTGCACGCTAAGCCTGGCCTCTGATTGGCTGGAAATCAAGCCCCCTGCCCAGCCATACCCAAATCGGTCTGATTCAGCTCAGCAAGCACCTAGTAGTTAGGACCCTGCTGGGGAGGGGGCGGGAGTCAGAGTCACAAGCCTGGATCCCACAGATCCAGCTTTACAGTGTAGACATACCCTTAGGCCCAGAGCCTCATGGGTATTTAGCCATCTAACTTCACTGAAATGATTGAATCAATGGGCATTAGTCAGTTCACTATCTTTGAGATTCTAGGCCTCAGGTCCCCTCTGTAACTGGGGAAAGGGGCTGTGCTATGAGGCCGGAAAGATTGAGCTGCCCAGATGCTATGGTGATGGGGGACCCTATAAGCACCATAGATAGGCTGAATTTCAATGGGATCAGGGCTCCTAACTCCCACAGGCTCCTTTGGGAAATCTCTCCCCATGTGGCCTATTATTTGGGGGACCCCCGATTTCAGATACCCCAGGCCTGAGTCTCAGAGTGACCAAGCCCCCCCCCAACCCGTTGTAGGTCCCAGTGATTTTGTTTGGGGCTGTGGGGGTCTCAACACCTCTGGAAATCAGGGTCCTTTGTGCAGTGGGCAGGACACCCCCAAAGTCAAAGAGACAAAGCTTCAGAGGCCAAATGTTGCCATACGTGGCTTTCAGAGATTTTTAAGGCTACATGGGCCCGTTCTGCTCATGTAGGCTAGGGGTTCTCAGCCTGGGGGTTGGGGGCAGGTGTTAGGGGGTCCAAGTCCCAGAACTATTTTATGGCTAGGTGGCTGGTGGTCCCAGAACTATTTTATGCTGGAAGATGATGGGGTCACACTCTGGAAAAAGCTGAGAAGCCCTGATCTAGCCTGAACTCCCACCTAACAGGCCAGAGACCTGATAGATTCGTAGTGTGTAAAGCCAGAAGGGACCGCTAGCTCATTCAGCCTGACCTGTATAACACAGGACATTAAACCACCCCCCTACCCAATAGCTTGTGTCTGGCTAAAGCAGCTTTTCCAATCTAGATCTGAACCCATCAAGAGACAGAGAAGCCACCACTTCCCTTTGTGCCCATGGCTGAGCTGTCTCACTGATAAACGTGTCTCATTTGTCTTGGTCTGGCTTCAACTTCCAGCCGTTGGTGCTTGTTCAGCCATTCGCTGCTAGTTCAAAGAACCCTTCAGTATCTGGTGGCTTCTCCCCATGAAGGTCCTTCACGCTGTGATCAAGTGACTTTGCAATCTTCTTTTGACAAACTAACCAGATCGCGCTCCTGAAATCTCACCCAGCTGCAGGCCACCTGGCAAGTCAGTGGCTGAGCCTGGAACAGACCCCAGCCCTGCACTCTGACCGCTAGCCAATATTCCCCTGTGACTGTCTGCATATTTGAGCATGGGTATATGGGGTGCTGTGCACGTGCTACCTGTGTGTCGGGGTGTACGGACCCGTACCACGTGTGTGATTAGACCACGGATCTGGTTACATGGGTTGTCATGAACTTGGAAGAGCACTGTGTGTACCCCCTTCACACAACCCAGGACCCCCTCCTCACCCCCATCCCCACCCCCAATCCCTGCCCCCTGCCACTTCCTGCACATGCCCTTCTGCTCACTATACTGTGCTACCCCATATGCACCGAGGGAGAGGGCAGCTCCGCGCTTCTGCACTGGAGCAGAGAGAATGAGTGGGAGGAGGGAGCCATCCTCTGCCACGGCCCAGACGGGGAACTGTTCGGCTCAGAGCGAGCAGCCAGGCCGGGGGATCCATCCTCAGGGCAATGGATCCATGGTGCCAACCGCCCAACCCTGGGAGCAATGGAGAGGACAGGCAAACAAGCTCGGCCTGCAGGATGGACCAGCTGCAATTGGTACCGGGGACAGAGGGGACTGGCTGGGTCATCAATGAGGAGGGATCAGGGAAAAGAGCACAGGACCTTTCTGTTCTAGGAAGCACTGGTTCTGATCTGGCCCCAGGGGAACAGACTGGCTCATAGGGTGTTGGGGAAAGAAATTTGGAGCCACTGGTTTTGATCCGGCTCCAGGGGGAACTGGCTGGCTCAGGAGCCACAGAGTGAGGTATGGCTGTGGCCTTTCCCCTCTAGGGGCCCGCAGCGAGGCCGAGGGGAGAGCGAGGGCTCACTACATGCCCCTTGGTGGGCAGAGCCTAGCCTGCCCTGCCCCCCTCTCCCCCCGCCAGAAGCACCGGGGCGGGGCCGCAAGTATAAGACAAAGGCCCTGCAGCTCAACTGGGGTGGACTCCACAGAGGAGGAGGATGCTCCTGCTGTACTAGCAGGCCCGGGAGGGGAACCTACACCCGGCAGTCCCCTAGCCACAGAAGTGGGAGACCCCGATGAGGAGTGGCCCGGACTGCCGGCCACAGTGCCCTGGAAATGAGCGGCACCAAACCCCGGGGAGGCGTGGCTCAGTCGGCATGGATCCCCCCGACACAGGGGCAACCAATCCTGCCTCTGCCAGGGCCCTGGGCTGAGACGTGGTGGAGTAGGGTGGGCCCACGTCCCCCGGCCACCCCAACCCGGGGCCGCCGACTCCCTACACGTCACAGGGAAGCTCCCGCTCTGGAGAAGGAGCCTCCCGTACCAGGTCCCTCCTAGACTGTCGCTTTGCTGGTGGCCGGAGCCCCACCCCGGCTAAAGCCAGCCCCTGAGACTGGGTTTAATTGCAGGTAGCCTGAGCCTCCATAAGCCCAGGCCCACACCAGCTCCATAGACTGGAATTGCCTTGCTGGCGGCCTGAGCCCCGCCCAGCCCCGGTAGGTGTTTGATTGCCGGCAGTTTGAGCCTCCCCAAGCCCAGGCAAGAGCCTGACCATGACGGTCGGCGCTCAGCCCTATCGTGGGGCTGGGAACTAGAGAACCTGCAGGGCCTTGCTCCACCTCGGGGTGGAGATGGGGGCCCTAGACTGTTCTGCAGCTTCGTGCCTTGGCCAGACAAGCCCAACCAAGAGATGGCCTATGCCTTGGGACCTCCTGGCCTTCCCCCTCTAGGGACGCTTGCTCCAATCCAGTCCGGGGGGGACTGGCTGGCTGAGAGCTGGTTAGGAGAATGGGATATGGGGCCTTTACTCTACAGGTGGCACCAGTTCCAATCCAGGCCCAAGTCAGGGAATGGGATACAGGGCTTCTGTCTCGAGGGTGTCGCTGGGCTCAGGTCACTGGGCTTAGACGGCTGGAGGGAGCTGGGTATAGGAAATGGAGCCTTTTCCTTCTAGAGCCCGGGTTAAAAGCTAGCCCTAGGTCGAGGGACCGCTGGCTCAGGGGCATTAAGGAATAGGATACAAGGCCTTTCAGCTCCAGGGCAGCAGTACATGCCTGGCCTCAATTGGTGGTTCTCATGCAATGAGTTTGTTGCATCTCAGTCCCCACACAGACAGATGACCACGTCCCACAACTCCCCAGCACAGTGGGCTCATGGGGGAGGCTAGGAGGGACTGACCCCAGAGGCTCACTCCCCTTACACCTAGAGGAGTCTGAGGCTCAATGATGGATGAGGTGGGCGGGTGGTATCATGGTACTGCCCATGCTCTGCCTGCTGTGTGGGTGCCGGATCCACCCTCCAGCGTCACCGTGCCCCAGTACCCCCATGCTCTGAAAGAGCCATGCATGTGGCCCCACTGCTGACCCACAAAAAAACATGGGGCCTGCAGGGGGAGGGACTCTGGCAAACATGGGGTTAAATGAGCTTCTTTAGGGTTTTCTCCCCTTCAAACTATCCATACTATGCCCACAAATGCAAGGCACTGGCAGCGCCAGCTTGTGTCAGGCAGAGCCCCAGGTATCGCTGCATGGGCTTCCCTGGCTCAGCCTCTGCCAGACAATTGTGTCCTGTTACATGTTGCATTGGGAGCAAACATCTGCAGCGTGGAAGGACTGAGAGCCCAACGCAGAGAGGGGCAGTTACCCTGGCTCTCAGTGGCACTCCCAGAAGCTGGCACGGGCTTCTGGGAAAGCCATACCTCTGCTCTTCAAGGGTAGCTTTGGACCCTTACTCCCCTAGTTGCCAAGGGATGAACTAGACCTGTCCACGTAACCCTGCTTCCCAGCCTGGATGATCGTACCCAATATATCCTGATCTTCCAGCGATGAGCTGCTGTCTCACTGGTTGATCTGGAAGTGTTAATGCCACAAACTACCCTCAACCTCCTCCACTTCAGGGAGAGTTCCCAGACTGCCAGAGCCCATCCAGCTCATCACACTGGTAGCCTGCCTCAGGCAGGCTGGGAAGATTTGCACCAAAGGTGACTCATGCTCCTGCTGTCAGGCAGGTTCATTTGTTTCCAGCCATCTCAATTCTGGCTGTATTTGTTTAGCTGATGAATAGGGTTGTTAGCGTTAAACAGACTCCCAGCTCCGCAGTTAAGTGGGTGGCATTGTAATAAAATATTGAGAACATTTGCTCTCGGCAGCTGCGTTCCTGCCTGGATCCCATTTCAGAGAAGGCAGCCCCTCGACGGCAGATTATGTGCAAACAACAAATGTGTGCATGCGCCTTTGAACCCAGCACCTGGAATGCCCAGGCATAGCTGCCCCGTCCAGGGAGCGGAGACAGAGGTGAGACAGCACAAAGAAAGGGGGATTGGGTCATCCTGCACAAATACCTCAGCATGTAATGCTCAGGGATTTCCATGCTTCCAGGTGCAAAGTTATTCAAGGGCAGGGCTCTACACAAACTGGCACCAATGTAGTTAAACCAGGGCAAAAGATGAAGAGTACCATTTTGGTTTAAGACTGAGGTACTGTGGTTTAGTTTACAGCTATTAAGGCTGGCACCGAATTAAGGCTGGCATTGTCCCTGAGCCAGGTGATACAGCAGATGTGAGGAGCCTGCTGGTCAGTTTTCTGTTGGGGAAGAAATCAGTGACGCGGAGACTGGGTATTTTCTCAGTGTAATTTGCTTAGCAATATGATATGCACCAGTCTGGGAGCAGAGGTGGCCCTGAGTGGCAGGCAGCCAATCCCCTCTGCTCAGTTCCCAGGGAAAAGCTCCGCCCCAGCAATTGCATCTAGCTAGGGAGGGTTAGCCGATGTGCCTGCAACTTGCAACAGCAGCCCCTAAAGAACTGTGCATCACAGAACAACAAGGTGGCACGTCTTCCAAGACTGAACACGGCTCCCATGTGAAGAAAAAAGAACTGGCAAGACTGCGCAACAGCGCCACCTGGTGACTCCTGCCATAACACTGGGTTAAACCAAAATAAGAATGTGTACACCACCTTCGGGGCGAGTTTCACATCACACCTTAAGTTAAACACATGTAACTCTGCCTGAAGAGAAACGCATGCCCCCGAGGCTCTAACTCAACCCACTTAGCAGATGCTCCAGTACAATTTGTCTTGTCTTGACTTGAGTTTTAGGTCTTAATTAGATGGAGTTAGCTCACAGGCTTGCCGCTCTCCCATTCCAACTTTACATCCTAGGCAAGGCCAGGCCGCAGCATATGCAAGTGCAGCGTAGGCGGGTGCCTGCATGAGTTTAACCTTCTAATGCCAGCAAGGTCCAAATTGCTGCTCGGGCATCAACAACCTCGCAGCACCAGTTCTACACCCACATCCCACATGCCCAACCTCCGTGCACCCCCCTCGTGTATTTCAATTACGATAAAGCCTCTAATTACATGATCACATCGCTATTTTTTCCACAGGACCCCAGCCTCACCGCCTGCACAGGTTGGATCACCCAAAGGGCCTGCAATCCACTTTCTGTCCGATCCCACGTGCATAATCAGCCTGTGTTTGCAACATCACAACCTGCTGGCAAGGGGCAGGGACAGAGACGGAGTAAGTGAGATTTGCCCCATTTTAGCAGGGGTGGTGGCTCACATAATTCCACGTACTCCTCATCTCTGGGTCATCGGGTCACCCCTCCAACAGTGCTTTGTCACTAGATTACACTGTAAGGATATAAAGCTAGCCCAAGGCAAGCAGCCTCATTAGATGTGTAAAAGCAGCTGGCCAGCTTGGGGTCAGTTCCCAGCAGTGCAGGTATCCTTATCACAAACTCCCAGGCACTAAAAGGCCACACACTGAACTGAGCTATTCTTTATTAGTATGAAAGTCCCACCTACCGGTCCCGTCGCACCAGGCGCGGCACAGACACAGAGCGAGAGGTGGTCCCTGCTCCAAAGAGCTCACAGTCTGAACAGACAAATGGCTGCAAGGGAAACTGAGGCACCGAACGGGGGAGGAACTCACCCAAGGTCACAACCAGGAATAGAACCAATGTGCCCTGAGGTCCAATCTGGTGCCCTACCCACAGGCCACATACAGAGGAAGGTAGCTTAACAGAGGAAGCTTCCTCTACCACTGCGGGGGGCTAGCGAGGGGGAGTCAGACTCCCAGAATGGGACTTGGCTCTGTTCAGCAAGCCATGCCTGTCCCAAGTCCCCCACTCCCCTTTGAGCAAAAGCCCCACGTTTGATTTGACACCCCAGGCAGTGTGGAGAAGCATCCGGCATCCCACAAGTTATGTGAATCCTTAAGCGCCTGCGCCAGCAGATCCCCGGCTGCGAATTAAGTTAGCAGGATAGTGCAGATTGCTTTTGTCCACTCCGCTTTGGGCCATCCATCACCAGGCCTTGACAGCACTTAAAGGTCCAGAGACAGAGGCGCAGCGGCACTTAGCACTGAGTTATTTGCAACATTACAGCTTGGAAAATGTTATTAAGTGGAGAGATGTTTATACTCCTGGATTGGAATAAACCTCCGATCTGCACCGCAGCCGGCTCATGTGCAGCTCGCAGCTAATCCTTCAAAGGCAACGGGTGGGGGAAGGCGTGGAGGGCACCTTTCTCCAGAAAATTATACTTTCCCTCTCCCTCCGGCATACACACAGGTCAAGGAAGTAGAGGATACAAATTTCCCCAGTGGAGATCTTTCATGTATTGCACGCTGACTTGGGAGAAATGAGGGCGGGGAACCTGAGTGCAAGGAACTGTCTCTGCTTCCTTTAAAAGGAGACTTGGAATGGGAAATAAAACGGGCCTTTGCCCCTATAAAGGACTGAATGTGTTTCCCCCATACACACAGACACCCACCTCTGCTGGCTATCTCCAGATGTCCAGTGTGATCATTCCTTTTGATTTAGCTGGGGTAGGTCCTGCTTTGAGCAGGGGGGTGAACTAGATGACCTCCTGAGGTCCCTTCCAACCCTGATATTCTATGATTTTATGACTTGGAGAGGTGAACTGGGAGCTTTCTGAATGGCATCTTTAACATCTCATCTTAATTAATTAGCCTCTTACAGTTTGTATGGCAACTTCCACCTTCTCTGTATGTATATATATCTTCTTACTATATGTTCCATTCTATGCATTCGATGAAGTGGGCTGTAGCCCACGAAAGCTTATGCTCTAATAAATTTGTTAGTCTCTAAGGTGCCACAAGTCCTCCTGTTCTTTGTGCGGATACAGACTAACACGGCTGCTCCTCTGAAACCTGTCTTTAACAGAGACATCTTTTCTCCCAAACACTCCTTGGGTGTTTGAGCTAAATAAGTCTGGACAAAAGCAAACCAAAAAAATTAAAGGTGCATTAAAAAAAGCAAAACTGCTTCCTCTCCCAATCAATCAAGGTTTCATATGTGTGGCATGTCTGGAGTCACACAGCTCCCCAGCCTGCCACAGAGACTTCCGGGAGGAACAGGAGTACAGGCAAGAACTGACTTGTTAATGCACTAACAAGCAGGGAATCAGACTTATTTTAAAATAAAGGCCTGCGTCATCTGCCAAAACAAGAGGGGGGGGGCACCACCCTATTTTCCCCTGCTTTCAGACCACTTCTAAGGGCGTCAAATCCACCTTTGCTGTTAGCACCCCAGCAAAGTCTACAAAAAGGGCCCCAGGACTGACCCCAAGCGGAGCGCCCCAGGGGTCAGTCCTGGGGCCGGTTTTGTTCAACGTCTTCATTAATGATCTGGAGGATGGGGTGGACTGCACCCTCAGCAAGTTCACAGATGACACTAAACTGGGGGGAGACGTAGATCTGCTGGAGGGTAGGGAAGGGTCCAGAGTGACCTAGACAAACTGGAGGATTGGGCCAAAAGAAATCTGATGAGGTTCAACAAGGACAAGTGCAGAGTCCCACACTTAGGACGGAAGAATCCCATGCACCGCTACAGACTAGGGACCAAGCGGCTAGGCAGCAGTTCTGCAGAAAAGGACCTGGGGGTTACAGTGGACGAGAAGCTGGATATGAGTCAGCAGTGTGCCCTTGTTGCCACGAAGGTTAATGGCATATTGGGCTGCATTAGTAGCAGCATTGCCAGCAGATCGAGGGGAGTGATTATTCCCCTCTATTCAGCACTGGTGAGGCCACACCTGGAGTCTTGCGTCCAGTTTTTGGCCCCCCACTATGGAAAGGATGTGGACAAATTGGAGAAAGTCCAGCGGAGGGCAACGAAAATGATTAGGGGGCTGGGGCACATGACTTACGAGGAGAGGCTGAGGGAACTGGGGTTATTTAGTCTGCAGAAGAGAAGAATGAGGGGGGATTTGATAGCAGCCTTCAGCTACCTGAAGGGGGTTCCAAAGAGGATGGAGCTCAGCTGTTCTCAGTGGTGGTAGGTGACAGAACAAGGAGCAATGGTCTTAAGTGGCAGTGGGGGAGGTCTAGGTTGGATATTAGGAGAAAATATTTCACTAGGAGGGTGGTGAAGCACTGGAATGGGTTACCTAGGGAGGTGGTGGAATCTCCATCTTAAGAGGTTGTCAGGGTCCCTTCCCCACTCTGAACTCTAGGGTACAGATGTGGGGACCTGCATGAAAGACCCCCTAAGCTTATTCTTACTAGCTTAGGTTAAAAACTTCCCCAAGGTACAAACTTTGCCTTGTCCTTGAACCGTATGCTGCCACCACCAAGCATTTTAAACAAAGAACAGGGAAAGAGCCCACTTGGAGAAGTCATCCCCCAAAATATCCCCCCAAGCCCTACACACCCCCTTTCCTGGGGAGGCTTGAGAATAATATCCTAACCAATTGGTTACAAAATCATCAAAGACCCAAACCCCTGGATCTTGGAACAATGGAAAAATCAAGGTTCTTAAAAGAACGGTTTTATTAAAAAAAAGAAAGGTAAAAATCAACTCTGTAAAATCAGGATGGAAAATACTTTACAGGATATTCAAATTCAAAACACAGAGGATCCCCCCATGGGCAAAACCTTAAAGTTACAGAAAACAGGAATAAACCTCCCTCTTAACACAGGGAAAATTCACATAAAACAAAAGATAAACTAATCCGCCTTGCCTGGTTTACCTATACTGGTTGCAATATTGGAGACTTGGATTAGGATGGGTTGGAGAAGATGGATTTCTGTCTGGCCTCTCAGTCCCAAGAGAGAACAACCAGGTAAACAAAGAGCACAACACAAAAGCCTTCCCCCCCAAGATTTGAAAGTATCTTGTCCCCTTATTGGTCCTTTGGGTCAGGTGCCAGTCAGGTTAGCTGAGCTTCTTAACCCTTTACAGGTAACAGGATGTTGCCTCTGGCCAGGAGGGATTTTATAGCACTGTATACAGAAAGGTGGTTACCCTTCCCTTTATATTTATGACAGAAGCTTTTAAGGCCCGGCTTGACAAACCCCTGCTGGGATGATGTAGCTGGGGTTGGTCCCGCTTTGAGCAGGGGGTTGGACTATATGACCTCCGGAGGGCTCTTCCAACCCTAACCTTCTATGATGCTATGAAGTCAAGGGGAATTTTGCCACAGAAAAGATTGAAAAAAGAACTTTTTAGGCTGGGTTTGGAATCTCCAATTCCTATTAAATTTGGGAAATTCAGCTCCATCTACAGTACTTATGTGGCCCCTCATTACCATAACATCTGAGCACCTCACAATCTTCAATGCATTTATCCTCACACACACCCCTTTAAGGCATAGCAGTGCTATTACCCCTATTGCACAGATGGGGAAACTGAGGCACAAAGAGGCTAAGTGACTAGCTCAATGTCACACAGGGAGTCTGTGGCAGAGCACTGAACCTAGCTCTTCCATGTACCAGGCTAGCACCATAATCATTGAGATATCCTTCCATGAAAGAGTTTTTCTATCCTTTGTTTTGCCCATTTCTGCCTGAAGGATTAGCCCTGGAGGGAGTTGGCTGTTTTTGTTTTTTGCCAATTTCACATTTTAGTGCGCTTCGCTTTTACCCTGATTTTTTTATTTTTATTAATTTTATTGCCTCTCTAAAAATCCAACAAAAACAGAAGCAGCCCAGAACCCAAACCCTGCGTCTCAAAAATCTTTGATGTACAGACTCCAAAAGATTAGCATGCATTTAGTCTCGCTCTCACTCAGACTTCAAACCCAGCAACACAGGGCTGCATCTGGGAATGCTAAGAGGATAGCCACCCTCTTGACCAATGCATGAGGGATTGAATCAGGGACCCCCAGAGCTAACAGTGTAAGCCACTACAGCTTGAGCCAAGTCTCTACAGGGGAACGGGCTGTAACAACTCACATACATTGTGCATCAGCACAGAGAAGACCCTGTAACACACACTCATCAGTGGGTTATGATGACACCCAAGACCTAGGATTGGCAGACAGGTGCCAAACTGGATTCGGCATCCAGTCAATGATCAGCACATGTCTGGTGCTGGACGTCAGGCCATGACCACATTCTGGGCTGGGCTGGCAAGGTCAAAAGAGGGTGCTGGACAGGTGTGACACTCTGTAGCACCCTGGCACACCCATATTCACCACTGTGATATGATTACATGTTTGGTACAAAGTCTGTCTTGTGAGGTATCACTTAAAGAGTCTTAAGCCACTGAACATTACTACCATGCCGAACTGTACGTACGATCATTGTATGGGAAGTTGTGAAGTATTGCTCTATGATCAATACTGATGTGACGGGTTGGATCACAGAACACCCCTTGGGAACTGCCAACTGATGTGCCTAGACTACCTCTGAGCCCATTTTCCCTGCCAGTTTGGGACTTCAGTGCCCTGCCTCGTTCGAGCCAGACACGTTAGCCTGCTACAAACACAGACCCAGGTCTGAACAACGTCCCCCAAAAGCTGCAGGCTTAACTGAAAACAGCTTAAGAAGTGTTCCTGTCTCCAACACCCAGATGCCCAGCTCCCAATGGGGTCCAAACCCCCAATAAATCTGTTTTACCCTGTATAAAGCTTATACAGGGTAAACTCAGAAATTGTTCACCCTCTACAACACTGATAGAGAGATATGTACAGCTGTTTGCACCCCTCTCCCCCCCGCCAGGTATTAATATATACTCTGGGTTAATAAATAATAAAAAGTGATTTTATTAAATATAAAAAGTAGGATTTAAGTGGTTCCATGTAATAACAGACAGAAGAAAGTGAATTACCATGCAAAATAAAATAAAACATGCAAGTCTAAGCCTAATACAGTAGGAAAGTGATTGCAGATGAAATCTCACCCTCAGAGATGTTCCAGTAAGCTTCTTTTACAGACTAGTCTCCTTCTAGTCTGGGTCCAGCAATCACTCACACCCCCTGTAGTTACTGTCCTTTGTTCCAGTTTCGTTCAGGTATCCTTGGGGGTGAAGAGGCTCTCTCTTGAGCCAGCTGAAGACAAAATGGAGGGGTCTCCCAGGGGCTTAAATAGACTCTCTCTTGTGGGTGGAGACCCGCTCCTCTCTCCTATGCAGAATCCAGCGGCAAGCTGGAGTTTTGGAGTCACATGGGCAAGTCACATGTCTATGCATGACTCAGAACTTTACAGGTGGCAGCCATTGTTCACATGCTACTTTGAACATCCCCAGGTAGACTTCTTATGTGGATTGCAGTCTTCCAAGGTTCCATTGTCCATTAAGTGTTTCTTTCTTAAGAAGCTGACCAAATGCCTTACTAAGGCTACTTAAAATCAAACAAGTACACAACCAATATTCATAACTTCGAATATAAAAGTGATACATGCATACAAATAGGATGAATATATTCAGTAGATCATAACCTTTGCAGAGATATGTTACATGGAATATGTAGCATAAAACATATTCCTGTTATGTCACAAATACATTCATAAGCATATTTCCATAAAGCATTACGGGGGGCAACATCACAACTGAGATACTTGGTAAGTGGGAAACGCCCACAGCCGGCCTTTCAGTGGCAACAAAGGAACAACTGACAAGACAGATTTACATCAGGACCAGCCAGACATGTGTTGATGGCCCATCAAGAAGAATTCACTCTCTGAGACTCCTCAGAGAGGCCACATACCCAATGGGAGCTGCCTAACCCCCATGTCACAGCAAGGATCTTTCTAGCACCTGGAAGAAAGTATTAAAAAAGGGACAGTGACATCATCATTTGTCCTCTCTCCTCCCCTACCTATGCTGAAAGAAACAAGAATGCTGGGAAGACAAAGGCTTTGAACTGAGGAGACTTGTCCCAGGCTGACAGAGAGATCCAGCCTGTGTATTAAGAACTGTAACCTACCTGCAACATCCAGGGGGATAAGAAAAGCTGTTTGATGTAAATCTTTCTTTGTCTGTTCAAGTTAGAATTTAGACTGCAAGTCTATTTTTATTTCTTATGTAACCCACTTTGACCTCTGGGCGTAAACACTGATAATCACGTAAGTTTATTAACTATAGGAAGATAGATTTTATTTTAATATTTTATCCTTAGCAATGAGTTTGTCTAAAGTGCTTGGGGAATCTGCTCAGATTACAAAGGCTGGTGAATGTCCCCTATCCTTTGACGAAGGGGCAAACTAATTAATGAGCTTGCACGGTTCAAGAATAGGTCTTGAGCAGTGTAAGACAGTATATTTCTGGGGTGCAAGGCTGGGGGCTTGGGAGATGTGCTGGTGTTTCACTCTGCATAGTTCAGGAGTGGCTTGGAGACCATTCATGCAACTTAGCTGAGTGTGTCCCTGCATGCTGGTGCTGAATGATAACAGCCCCTGGAGGGGTTTGGCAAAACATGGTTAAGGGGGCACAGCAGTCCCACAGTTCCAGGTCGTACCCCAGGGATCCCATCATAACAGGACACCAGGGGGTGGATCTGGGCTGGTGTAAATTGGTCAGAACTCCAAGCTGCCTCCTGATGTCAAACACCAGCTCATCTCAGTGTTAAGGGGGCCAAGCGGCATGGGAACCAAACTGGTTTCTAGCAAGGCGGGGGTGGAAGGATCTGACTTGCCCGTCCAACCAGGACTGGTCCCGGCCACAGCAGGTGGCAGAACTGAAGACAGGCCTGAACCAAACCCCCAGCTCATGAGGATCTGAAGGCTGCAGTCCCTGTCTCCATCAGACACCAGTTGAGAGCAGAACCCGAGGCCACCCCTCTCAGCCCCCTATGGGGGATGTAGATGTGGGGTAACAAGATCCCAGGTGGCGGTATGGGGAGGTAGTGTTGGTGCAGGAAGCCCCAGCCTTCAGGACAGGGCTCCTGTTATCCGTTAGTCAGCGGCTACGGCAATAGAAATGTATGTCCTAGGTGGCCAGGAGCATCAGCCATGAATGAGACCCAGTGAGTGTCTTCAGCAGGGGGTGCCCTTCCTGCCCCAGGCTCAGCCCATCAGCAGGGGCAGGACACACAGCTCCTCCAGCCTGGCCTTGGCAATGGCCTCCCAGCCCCTGTTGGCCAGGGGGTTGCGGGGCGAGGGGTGCATCAGGCCTTCCACCCGGACCTGGAGGCCAGCCGAAGCCAGGGCCTTGCGGGCCCGCTGCTCGGCGAAGCGGCCCACGCCGATCACCATGGCAACACTGAGCAGGCGCACGGCCTGGGCCAGCCCGTCGTCGCAGACCTGCAGCAGGCGCTCACGCTGGGCGGCTGGCAGGTCGGCTGGCGTCAGGTTCTTGCCGCTCTGGCTCATGAAGAGCAGCGGGCAGTGGTTGTGGACGAAGCAGCGGCGGAAGAAGGCCTCAGGCTCAGGGCACAGCGAGCGGAAGAGGCCCCAGAAGCGGGCACCGCTCACCTCTGTCTGGGGGCACTCCAGCCCCAGGACAGGTCTCTTGGGGTGCTCCTGGGCTGGCTTAGACACCTGCCCGCGGATCTGCAGCCACTCCCGGACGTGGCGCACCTCCCCAAATGGCACCTGTGGGGGAACAAGAGCAGGGTCAGAGAGGAGCCTGACCAGCAAGACCCCACCTCCTCCATCAGGGGGAGCCATGGAGCCGGAGCCACAGCCATTGATGGGCTAAAGCCAAGAGCCCCAGGGAAGCCAAAGGAGGTAGACACCATGGAAGGCAGTGTGGCCTAGTGGCTAAAGCATCACGTTAGGAGAGTTGCATGCTGGTCCCGTCTCTGCCATTGGCCTGCTGGATAACCTAGGGCAAATCATTCCCCCTGCTCTGTGCCTCAGTTTCCCCTCCCACCCTTTGTCTATTCAGAGTGCAAGCTCTTTGGGGCAGGGCTGTCTCTCAGTCTGTGCAGTGGCCAGCATGCTGGGATGGTTGAGTCCCCATTCTGGATCTGGGCCTCTGGCCACTGCTGCTATGCAAACATTGTCTAAAAACAACACTTATTTTATTCTAGTCCTTGGAATGGAGCCCAGGAGTCCGGGCTCAAAATTCCCCACCCCTGCTCTAACCACTGGACCCCAGTCTCCTCTGAGAGCTGGGAACTGAATACAGGAGCCCTGACTCCCAGCCCCCTTTATCTAACCCCTCTCCCTTTTACCCACTTGGTCAGAAAAAGCAGAGACAACCAAGCCCCCTCCCGCAACCCTCTGCCCCAGCAAACAGCCCTCCATGGAAGATCTGCATGGCCCCATGCCCAGAGCCATCCCTGCCAGGCCTGAGCAAGCAGCCAGGGCTCTTCTCTGCCCCCCCCCCCCCGCCCCCCGCCACCAGTTATGCAGCCAGGCAGAGGAAGGAAGCACTCCCTGGTAGGAAGTGGCCCCATCTCTAACAGGCTGGCATTAGGATCCCGCTGTACCACAGCCGCAGAGAATTGATGCCACCGCAGAAGGGGCAGGGAGGAGACATTGCTTCACCCTTCTCCATCCTAACACAGACACAGGCCAATGCCTGGGACTGACTGGGTGTCCCACTTGTCTGAGAGCCCCCCATGCAGGCCCCCAGAGCAGGGCTGGGGAGGGGAGACTTGGTACAATTACCCCACTCCCAATTAAGGAGGTAACAGGAGTCAATCCCACAGGGCAGGATTTATCTCTCCCCACTGAACCTCAATCTGCTGGTAGCCCCCCCCACCACCACCAGGGGCACCCTCCCCCAGGACCACCCCCCAAAATAATAATGCAGACTGTTTACTGATGGGCCAGATGGGGAGAGAGTGAGAATCACACTCAGCTCTACCGATGCCCCTAAATCCTGACCCACAGCTCCCTGCTACCCCAGCTCTGGGCTTCCCCACCTCTCCCCCCGCTCTGCCAGTGCCCCTCAATCCCAATCTGCAGCCTCCTGCTACCCCAGCTCTGGGCTTCCTCCCTCCCGCCCCCCACTCTTCTGGTGCCCCACAATCCCAATCCACAGCCTCATGCTATTCCAGCCTTGGGCTCCCCCCAGTTCTGCCGATGCCCCTCAATCCTGACCTGCAGCCCCCTGCCTCCCTCTGTGCCAGTCCTCAAGAGCTCCTAAGTGGAGACTCCCAGGCAGCTGCCAGCAAACTTATGTCATCTGGGGCCAACAACAACCTGGACCCTTTGCAGCTGAAAGGCTAATGAAGTGGGGAGGGGCTGTGCCAGCCCCTGGGGAGTGCCATTGGGATGCAGAGCATTCCACCACTGGGACCCGACCGGGTTTGGATTCAGTCCACGTTCCCAGGAGGAGGCAACTCGGGACCCGGGAGCCGCACTCCAGATCCTGGCGGGTTCATTTGCAGCTGCTCAGGCCGATGGGAGTTGTGGGGAGGGGCAGGGGATCTGTAGCCATTGGACCTCTAAAAATCCACTGCCAGCGGCCTCCATCCCAGCTGGTCCCCCTTGCCAGCAGCCTCAGCAGAGATGCCACCCCCCACCCCATACACTCGCCCAAAAGGAACCCAAATGCTCTCTGCTGGATGGGACCTGACACGGAGAAGCTGCCTTAGGACCGTTGGGACTGAGCACCCAGCTCCCTGCAGGGAGCAGCCCATCAGCGTCAGGCCAATGGGGCAGGAAAGAGCCTGTAGAGGCTGCATCTGGCTGGAGATGAGTGCGGGGAAGAGAGAGGTTTGCAGGCAGAGATCAGAGGGGAAATGGGGGGAACTGTTACCATATTGGAGCCGTAGAGCTTCCCCCCTCATGCTGCCCGCATTGAGGGGTGACACGCTAGGCCATGAGGGATGGGGGTCAGCGGGGACCCAGCTGCAGAGAAGAGAAACTGGGCTATGTTAGCAGAGCGGCAGGGCGTGGGGGGGGCGTGAGAGGAGACACAAGAGGCTGCGATTTCCCCATACAAGGCACTCGCTGGTCTCTGCTAGTGCAGGGTTCTGTAGAGGATCCTGGTTATTTTCTCCTTAATGAGAATTTAGTGGCTCCAGGCAGCCAGCTCTGGGGGCTGGAGTGCACAGCTCAGATAGCAGCGGAGCAAGCTATGCACATGGACTCACCATTCGTGGGCTGCAGCTGCCGTCCACCTGTGGCCGGAGGGCAGTTAAAGCCCAGTCCAACCTTTGCCTCTGCTGAGATGGGCAAGGAGGCGGCCAGTCAGCGCCCACTAGCATGGTGCATTAGATGGTGCAGCCACCTCGGCCCTCAGTTCATTTCACATGGGCCACCAGGCCAGACCTGCACCCTGGAGATCAGAGGCTGCCCACTGCCATCTGGTCACCCGCGAGGGGCATGGTGGCTCTGCTCCCTGACACACACACACACAGCCCATGGGATGGAGGTTATTTGGAAAGGGAGCAGAGAAGGAGCACAAAGGCTGGAAGCATCTACGTTGGGTGGGGGAAGGGGAAGGAGGAGGAGACTGGGGCGGACAGTACGGGATCTGAGCCCCGAGTCGTCCCCCGGGGGAGGCCCAGAGCTAACAAGTGCCAGATCTTCAAGCACGCGGCATGTCAGGAGCTGGGCTCTTTGGAGGATCTGGGTAGGAGCATCACACTGGGAGCTGTGGATCTGGCCCTGGTGTAGTAGGAAAAACAAAACCTTCCTGACTCCTACAACCAGCCTTCTCCCTGGAGCATGAGAGTTGCTATCTATCTCAGGCCTCCATCACCACAGCCTCTGAGCACCTCAAAATTTCAGATGTATTTACCCACACAGCCCGCTGGCAGGACTATTATCCGCATCTGGGCAACTGAGGCTAAGGGACTTGCCCAAGCTCACACAGGGAAGTCTGTAGCAGAAGAAGGATTTGACCCCACATCTCCTGCATCCTAGGCTGGTGCCCTAACCACTGTGCCATGCTTCCTCACCCCTGAAGTGCACACAGACTCCTTGTTAAAAGGAGGCTGCCCCGAGAGCCGGACAGGGGAAGCCACACCAGGGAGGGGCTAGCATGGCAGGGGATCGGAACGGAGGAAGATGGAGTCGAGGGAAGATGCCCAGATGTGGTTTCTGGAGGCAGAAGGGGGATTGGGAAAGCTGGGAACAAGGGCTGAGTGCAATAGGCGGGGGCAATGGCATCACAAGGGGGTGGAAGGATCCTAACCCACAGCCCCCAGCACTCACCCTGGCTACAGTCTGCTGCCACCACCCACAGACTCCCAACCCTGCTGGCCCCCAGAAAGGAACCATGGACAAAGACACCACGGCCAAATGAAGCCGGCTGCTGCATTATTCGCCAACCCCCCCGCCCCCAAGTTTAATTGATAAAAAATACCGTGGGGTCCCACCCTCCCCCAGTGCTGGGGTCCTGCCGCAGCAGCCCTCGCGGTCCTGGCCCTGCGCTGCCCTGATCTGTAACCGTATTTCAGGGGACGCCAATCTCGCCCTCTGCAGCCCCCAGCCCCCACAAAACACCCTCCCCAGTCTATCGATTGCCCCTGGGTCTAATGTCAAGATAATGCCTCCCCTCACCCCTGCTTGCCAGATCTGCCAATTAGCAGCTGGACAAATGCAGCTTGGCGGGAGACATCCCCCCCCCCCGACCCCCCAATATAAATTAAAGCGCATTATTGAATGATTTGTTTAGCTGATCCTTTGACCTCTGACCCCAGGACCAGGGGCTGTCAGAGGGGATCAGTGATGGAGCAGCTGTCAGGCATCGGGAGGGGAGAAGGGGCTTGGGGGAGGGGGTCTCCATCTTGCTCTCCCGTCCCCTCACATCATCCAGTGAGCGAGACATGGGCTCCTCTCCCATTTTCTGGCCCTCTGCAAATGGATTCAACTATGGGTAAGTGGGTGGGGGGGAGGAAGTAGTCACAGGGTGCTGCCTCCCCTCCTCTGCCAGTCACTTGGATAAACTGGCCACCCTTCTATTCAAATGCCCACTGAGATCCTGACTGTGGTACAGGCCGGATCAGGCCCCAGAGCTGGGATTGGGAGGGAGCTGGCTGGACAGACCCCTGGGTGACAGCAGGGCTAAGGTGTTACCCATGATCCTCCTGTGACATGGTTTTCCTGGTCAAACTCCATTATTCTTGTTACCTTAAAATCCCTCCCTGCAGCTTCGTATGGACAAAGCGTCCTTCTTCACTTCCTTTCCTAAAGTGCTGCTGTTAAACCCACCCCAGAGGTGGCTGCATTTAGATTGGGAGCTCTTTAGACCAGAGACTGTCTTGTCGTTCTGTGTTTGTACAGTGCCAAGCACAATGAGGGGGTGCTGATCCATGACTGGGGCTCCTAGATCAGAGGTTTTCAAACTGGGGGTTGCACCCCCTTAGGAAGGTGCGGAGGAATGTTTGAGGGGTGCGGGGGAACAAGCAGCCATGCAGGGGGCGCTCAGGGAGGAAGCGACACCTCCAACCTCTGACTCACCTCAGCGGGCCACCCAGCCTATTGCTCCGTGCTGACTCTGCCCCCAGAGACCATTGCAGGCACCTTCCCCAACCCTGAAACCCCCAGGGGGGAGGGGTCGCAACCAAAAATTTTAATTAAAAGGTGGGGCTCCACTCACAAAGTTTGAAAATTGCTGTCCTAGGTACTACCACAATACTCATCAATAATAAAATAATCATAACAACAATAATTTCAGTGCTGGGTGAAGTGTAAACAATTGCTGTGTCCCACCCCAGAGGTGGCTGCATTCACAAACTAAACAAACTGCAAGACTAAACCACTGTAACAAATCACGGCCAGACAGGAAACTCAGTCTATCCAGAGTACTTACACAGTACCATTACCACTGTATCTGAGCACCCCAAAACCCTCTTGTGAGGCAGGGCTATCATCCCCATGGAACATATGGGGGAAACTGAGGCACTGAGCAGATATGAGACACCCCCAAAGTCTCACATGAAGGCTGCGGCCAAGCAGATGCTTGAACCACAGTCTCCCAAGTGCAAGGGTAGGGTCCAAACCACAGGACCCTCCGTCTTCTCACTGAGTAAAAGGAGACTCTCCATTAGTAGTACAGAGCCTATGACACACAGCTGAGCAGTTCTGTTCCATCCAGTAGAGGGCAGCAATCACACAAACACACACACACACACGTGCACATGCATTCACGCTTTGCAATATCTTCGCAAGCCCTGGACTCTGACAGCAGCTTTCTGCTCTGCTCTGAAATGTGGCCTCCGCTTCCTGGCATGGCATCAAAGCAGGAGTGGATCTGCATGGCCCCCAACCAGTCAAACGTTAGGGGAGGCGGCAGGGAACACTGGTCCCGCCTGGGCACGGGGAACCAGGATCTTAGAGCCTGCTACACAAGCAACACTTGAGGGAGCTGCAGCTCTTTGGGCAGATGAGCATTAACAAGCGGGAGATCCTGCTGCAGTGCAGGCGCCTAATTACTCCCCAAATTAATGCCATTAATATTAACCAGCTGCATCGTATCAATCAAGCGGCTCATGGCTCCCAGCTGCAGCCACTGAACAAAGCAAGCTTCTGGGCTACTGCTCCGGGCTATCCCAGTGCGGGGCTAGAAGTACATTGTCAAAATGTGTCATGGTCCAAAGGGTACAGCACTAGACCAGGACACCTGGGTTCTATTCCCAGCTCTGCCATGTGACCTTGGGCAAGTCCCCCTCCATGCCTCAGTTTCCCCTCCCGCTCTTTATATATGTAGATTGTGAGCTCCATGGAGCAGGGACGGCCTCCCGTTATGCGTACGTGCAGCACCGGGCGCACATCCAGATCTTGGTTGGGGCTTCTAGGCTCTGCTATAATGCACATACTAACGTTATTTGACTCCATGCAGCTACGGCTGATTGACACTCGCAGGGGTCTGGCCCCATTGATTTCCATGGAGCTATGGCCGATTGATACCCCCTGGGGATCTGGCCCATTGGTGCAAATGTGCGAGGTCTCATCCCCCCCCCACCAGCAATCACCCGACACTGGCTGTGGTCAGTAGGTACAGGAGCGTCTCATGGGCACTTCCAATGCACCCACCATGCAACTCAAGACATGTCCCAATTCTCTCCCTGCCCACAAGACTCCAGTTTGAATGTGGAGAGACTGGTCTTGCCTAAAGCCTTAAGGGGCTCTAGGGCCCATAACAACCCGGGGCGAGATGCTGGCCCCACTGAAATCAAGGGGCAAATGCCCAATGGGGCTGGGACATTGCCCACAGTCATTGCTCCCAATCCTCACCTTCCCGTTCGCCCCCCTTGCCTAGGTGCACCCTGTGGGGCAGGCTGCCTTACCCCGGTCTGTGCCATCCCGAAGGGGCCGGGGTTCATGCCGAGGAAAAGCACCTCTTTGGGGGAACGGCAGTATCTCCTCACGTAGTCCTCGTGGGGCTCCCAGGCGTATTCCAGAGGGTTGTAGATGTAGCGGACGGGGTCGAGGAAGGAGAGCTCCCTGAGACGCACGTTCTGCTCCAGCTCGGCCTGCAGGAACTGGGTGGCCAGGACATCCCCCTGGGGGAAGGCCGGACCCACAGGGGTGGCACCGAGGGGCACATCCAGCTGCTCCATCATGCTGCCATCTCCTGCCAAACAAACACTAGCTAGTAAGAACCACCTGGCAGGAGAGGTGGGGGAGACGTTTGGGGGCCATTTTCAAGATCCCTTGTGAGGGAACAGATTCCCTCCCCCACCCCTTGCTTATCCACAGGGCTTGTACAGCTCCAAGCGCCTGCTGCCAGGGTGAAGAGGGGAGCTGGGTCATTGCTGGGGTTGCCAACAGAGGACCAGCTATAGTGGAGGCTCTGGGCACACGCACAGCTTGGTCCCACTCCGAGTCAGCGGAAGACCAAGCAAACTCGCCTGACAGAGGCCGCTGTGGATGGGTCATCCCCGCTGACCCAGGCAGATGGGAGCTGGCGCCCTCAGGGTCAAAGACTCCATCCCGAGCTACCCAGTCCTCCTGGCCAGGAACCTGATTCAAACCTACAACCTCAAGGTGAAAGGCAGCACCGTCCCTTTGAGCCAGCCGGGTCCTGACCTGGGCCAGATTTTAACATGTGCTCTAGATTGAGCACCCTCGAGCATCTGATGCCAATGACCTGGATTGGAACTGGGGACCCTACAGGTGAAAGGCCCCATATCCCATTCCCCAATCTCTCCTAAACCAACCAGTCCCTTGACCCTGATGCAGATAGGAGCCAGTATTCCCAACAGGAAAGGCCCCATATCCCATTACCCACCCCCTTGAGCTAGTCAATCCCCCAACCCTGCATCTGGAACACAACCAGTCCATCCTCTTCCCCCCCACCCCGAGGAAAAAAGCCCCATTTTCCATTCCCTGATCTCCTGAGCCATCCCTCCGCCCCCCACCAGCAGCCTGGGGCCAGATTGGAACTGGTGCCCCCTAGAGGAAATGGGGTAATGGGATATGGAGCCTATCTCCTCTGAACCAGCCAGTCCCCCCACTCTGGGGCCAGATCGGAGCCGGCGCCCCCTAGAGGAGAAAGGCCTCGTATCCCAATCCCACATCCCCAGGCAGCCTATTTTGTACCAGAACTCTTTCTGTGCTGTAACTCAGATGAGTGATTTCATTGTAGCCCTGGTTACAAGTGAACCAAGAAAGACCTCCACATAGATCCCTCCACGGGGAATGTGCTTTTTATAGCCTTTTTTATTACTGTAATTAGTAAAGCATTCGCTCAGATACAAACCATTACTGTAAATAATCTATAAATGCTTTGTGCTGTGATTAAACACACACACACACACAACCTACAAAACCCAGATTCGCACTTCCGCACGTGAGGGAGGAGAAAATTAACCTTCCAAGAGCCCAACCATCAGGCACTTGCAAGGAGCATTATCACTCAATTACGGTAGCACACAACAAAGATCAGGACCCTATTATTATTATTATTATTATGTGTATTACAGCTGCGCCTGGGAGCCTCAGTCATGGGCCAGGACCCCTGTGCTCTAGGCACCGTACAATATTTATTAGGTGTATTACGGTAGCATCTCAGAGCCCCAGTTATGAGCCAGGACCCCATTATGTGAGGTACTGTACAATATATTTAGGTGCATTATGGTAGCATCTAGGCCAGGACCACACTGTGCTAGGCGCTGTACGTTTATTAGGTGTATTACAATAGCACCTAGGAGCCCATCAGATGAATGTGCTAGGAGCTGTCCAAACAGAGAACAAAAAGACAGTCCCCAACCAGAGAGCTTTCAGTTTAAACAGACAAGGGACAGCAGGAGAAACTGAGGCACAGACAGGGGAAGTGAATTGCCCACAATCACCCAGCAGGCCGAGCTTAGGGTTGCCAACTTTCTGATTGCAGAAAACTGAACATCCTTGCCCTGCCCCTTCTCTAAGGCCCCGACCCTCCCTCCATCGCTCGCTCTCCCCCACTCTCGCTCATTCACTCATTTTCACCAGGCTGGGGCAGGGGTGCAGGAGGGTCTGAGGACTCCGGCTAGGGCTATGGAGTGGGACTGAGGGGCTTGGGGTGCAGGAGGGAGCTCCAGGTTGGGGCTGAGGGGTTTGGAGTGTGGGAGGGGGCTCTGGGCTGGGGCAGGGGGTTGGGGTACGGAAGGGGGTACAGGTTCTGGGCTGAGGGTGCAGGCTCTGGGGTGGGGCCAGGGATGAAGGGTTTGGGTTCCGGGCTGGGGCCGAGGGGTTCGGAGTGCGGGAGGGGGCCCAGGGCTGGGGCCGGGGGTTGAGGTGAGGGAGGGGGTGCAGTCTCTGGGAGGGAGTTTGGGTGTCGGAGAGGTCTCAGGGCTAAGGCATGGAGGGCATTCGGGGTGTGGGCTCTGGGCAGCACCTACCTAAGGCAGCTCCCAGGAAGCAGTCCCTCTAGCTCCTAGGCGCAGAGGTGACCAGGGGGCCCCCCATGCACTGCCCCCATTCGCAGGGGCCTCCCCCACAGCTCCCATTGGCCATGGTTCCCAGCCAATGGGAGCTGCGGAGCCAGTGCTCAGGGTGGTGCCTGGACTGCAGGCAGGAGCACCACGTGGCGCCCCCTGGCTGCCCCTCCACCTAGGAGCTGGAGGGACACGCCAGCCGCTTCTGGGAGCCGCACAGAGCCAACCGCTGTGGCCAGCCAGACTTTTAGCGGCCCGGCCAGCTGTGCTGACTGGAGCCACCAGGGTCCCTTTTCGAAAACCATATGCCTGGCAACCCCAGAGCACTGCAGGTCTGCTGAGCCCTAATCCACTGTCCCAGCCACTAGGCCAGCGTTTCTCAGCCTTTGCAGTGCGGCAGCCCCTTAATTGAATAAAAAATGAGCACGTTTACTTTCAGAGTAAAAAATGGATCAATGCAAACAATGCTAGGCCTGTATAACTGATGCTTTGTGTGCGTTTCGAGCCATGGACAATACTTGATCCTGAACCGTCAGGAAGTGGGGGGGGTGGGGCGGAATGAGATTTTCTTTGCTTAGATTGTAATAACATTTTCAACCCCTTTCGTCAAACTGGTGGAAATGAGGCGGCTTTGTTCCCAGATCCAGAGATTCTAAGGCCAGAAGGGACCACTGTGATCACCTCATCTGAGCTCCTGTATAGTACAGGCCAGAGAACTAACCATCAAAGGAGGGCACTTCAGGACCAGTCTCCTTAGGACAGTGGGGGGCAAAGGACCTAACTAGTGTGAAGAGGGAGCTTGCTAAATTTCTGAATGGGCTTATCTGATGGGGTTGCTGAGACAGCAGGGACTGGATGCCGTGTCCCAGGAGATCTCAGCTGGTCCTCCATCCTACCTGAAGCAGGGCCAACAGGTGATGCTTCCAAAGAGACTGACACAACACCCCCACAATAGTAGGTTGTTTTCCACCCCCTCTTCCACTTGAGGATTTCTAAGCACTCTGCAAACAAGAGTTAGTCAGGGTTTAAGCTCTGATTCAGGAATATTTTTCATAGATCCCAAGGCCGGAAGGGCCAATGATTCTCTAGTCTGACCTCTGCATAACAGAGGCCACTGAACTTCCCCACAATCATTCGTGTTAGAACTAGAGCGGATCTTTTAGAACAACGTCCAACCTTGATTTAGAAATTGCCAGTGATGGAGAACCCACCACGCCCCTTGGTAACTCGCTTTGATGGTTAATTACCCTCACTGGTAATAACGTGCACCTTAGTTCCAGTCTCAATGCATCAAGCTTCAACTTCCACCACTGGATCTTGTTAGACCAGAGATGGGCAAACTACAGCCCACGGGACCGTCCTGCCAGGCCCTTGAGCTCCCAGCCAGGGAGGCTAGCCCCCGGCCCCTCCCCCGCAGCCATGCCGCCGAGCAGGCAGCATGGCTGGCTCCGGCCAGGCGGTGCGGCTGCTAGTACTGCCGCTCCGAGCAGCAGGTTGGATAAGGGGCAGGAGGTCCTGGGGGGAAGCCAGGGGACAGGGAGCAGGGGGGGTTAGATAGGCATTGGAGTTCCAGAGGGCCTGTCAGGGGGCGGGGGTGTGGATAGGGGTCGTGACTGTCAGTGGACAGGGAGCAGTGGGGGGGTTGGATAGGCATGGGAGTCCCGAGGGGCGTGTCAGGGAGCGTGTGGGGGGGGGGGGGAGTTGGATAGGGGTCAGGGCAGTCAGGGGACAGGGAGCAGTGGGGTTGGATGGGGAGGTTCCGGGGGGGGGGCAGTTGGGGGGGTCCCAGGAGGGTTGGATAGGTCGGGGGTTCTGAGCGGGGTGGTCAGTAGGAGGGGGCAGAGGGCCAGGCTGTTTGGGGAGGCACAGCCTTCCCTACCCAGCCCTCCATAGAGTTTCACAACTCCGATGTGGCCCTGCTAAGCCAAAAAGTTTGCCCACCCCTGTGTTAGACCTTTGCCTGCTAGACCGGGATCCCCTGTCGACTGGGATCAAGTCACCCCTGAAGAGTGCCACATTCAGCTGACTAGGGTTTAGACCACTCCAGCCCTGGGGCAGACAGGCGAAGGCACTCGGCCTGATGCAGCTGACCCCGAAGCAGGCAGGAGCTCTCCCAGCGCAAACTGCACTGGTGCAGCTATGCCGGTTGTTGGAGTTGGAGCCAAACCCCAGCCTAGAGAGCGCCTAGACTGTGGAGTACATGTTCCTCACCAGCATCTGGCCAAGCACCGGGCATGTGGCAAAATAGGAAGGCCAAAAGCATCACTGATTTTACCCCCCAATGATGGCCTGTTCCAGAGAGCAGGGTGTTTGCGAATGGGACATTCGCGACTCTCCTGTTCAAAACGTTTGTGTTGTCTACTGGGAGGAGAAACAATTTGCTGGAAAAGTGTGATCCAGCAGAACTCCTGGGTTCGATCCCTGGCTCCGTGAGGGCAGTGGTGTCTAGTGGGTAAAGCAGGGGGGCTGAGTGTAAGGTTTCTAGGTTCTATGCCCAGCTCACAGAGGGGAGGTGGTGTCTGCCAGTAAGAGCAGGAGACTGGGCACTATTCTGACCCCAACTCTGATTCTCTGTGCGACTGTGAGTAAGTCACTTCCTCAATCTGCGCCTCAGTTTCCCCACCAGTAAAATAGGGATAATGACCATGGACCTTCCTTTGTAACACACTTTGAGGTCAAGGGATGAAAATGTGCTGTCCTATAAGCACACAGAATTCGTTGCTGTTATTAATAAGTGATCGAGCAGCAATGTGGTGCAGTGGCTGCACTGGCCTGGGTCTTAGGACAGCTGGGTTCTGTTCCCGGCTCTGCTACTGACCTGCTGTGTTACTGTGGTAAAGTCACCTCCTCGAGCTGGGCCTCAGTTTCTCCTCACACCTCTGGTCTATTTAGACTGTGAGGTCTTTGGGGCAGGAACTGTCTCTGTATCTGTCCAGCACCCAAGCACAGCAGGGCCCTGATCTCAGTCTGGGTAATATCATTAATCATGAGCTCAAAAAACAGAGCAAAGAATTGATTCTGCCCTCATGGGGGTATCCTGCCACCCGACCTCCTCCTAATCTGGAAAACCTCAAACCCTCAGTGCAGGGGAGAAGGGGTTGTCCCATCATCAAACGCTCTGCTTGCACCGAAATGCAATACCCTTGCCAGCTGCGCAGGGTACAAAGCCATCTGCCCCAGATGAAAACCACCTAGGAATGCCATGCTCCCAGATGATGCATTAGCACCATCCCACCTGCTGGAAAAGGGGATGCCTTCAACTTCTAACACAGGAAGGGGATGGGACACAAGGTTAGTGGAACAGGTTCCCCACAGAGCATCCGTCACAAGCCATTTCCCCAGCAGGGGATGGGGATGGTCTAGATTTGAGGGGCTTTGGAGACTCGAGACAGCCAGTCCCAGCTTCCTCCAAAGACTAGATTTTCCTTAGTCCCTCCCAGTTCCCTGCAAGCCCCTGTCCCACAATATTCCAGTTGGGCTGACTTTGTTACCACTGGTCAGCTAAGTCACGTGGTTTGGGTACAGGACATTATTTCTGCTGTCCAGTGGCGGAGGAAGCTCCCACCCATTTGGGTCATAGATTTGAAGGCCAGAAGGGACCATTATTGATGGGGTGTCAGGAAGGAATTCCCACCCACCCCCGCTCAGATTGGTTGGGACCTTGGGGGGGTTCACCTTGCTTTGCAGCATGGGGCATGGATCACCTGTTGGGATCATCTGGGCATATCCCACCAAATCAGCTCCCTGCCACTACAGGGGCCTCGGGCATCAGTGGCATTTCAGTCTCCCCCGTTCTCTGCCTGTGGTGCACAAGGATTTAGGATCTGTCTACTTGGCGACTTACTGCACGGCCAGCCAGGGTGTGAATCTCCAGCGCCCCAGCTTGCCGCACAGGAACGTCCCGGGTGGACACTGCCACAGGGCAGCGAGCGTCGCAGCTTGGCCAAGTGCCCCGCACTTTCATGGCCACACATCCCCTGAGGACAAAAACGGTTTCATCTACCTATTGCCATTGGGCTCAAAACAGGAGTCACTGGTGACATTGAATGGCCTGTGACAGAGAGGCTCTAATGGACCCTTCTGGCCTGAAACTCTACCCTCCTCTGTAGCATCAGCCAATCTCACCCACTAATTCCTGCATGCAGCTTTCGGATCCCACCACAGGATGAGCAGCGCATGAGAGTCTCGCTATTTTCTTCTGTGGGATCCCCGTCCATCTGCACTTGGTGACTCTTGCCTACTACTTAGATGGGCAGCTCCTTGGGGCAGAGAACATTTTATTGTTCTGTTCGCACAGCGCCTAGTGCAGGGGCTCCCGGCCCGTGACTGGGGCTCCCAGGTGCTACAGCAATAAATAAATCAGAAAAGTAGCCACACTGCAGAAAGCTCAGGCCACCTCTCCTAAATCGGTGGCTCCCAGGTGCTGGCTCGCACCTGAGCTACATCATCGTGGAAAATCCATTAACTGGATCTTCACCTGACTCCCAGCCAGCCCGCCCACCCACTAGACCTCATTCCCCTGCTGCAGCCAGGGATAGAACCCAGGAGTCCTGACTCCCAGTCCCCTGCTTTCATCACTAGATTGCATGCTCACTTCCCCAGCTGAGTGAATTTAGGGGCCCGATGGACACAGCGGGAGAATGAAGTTGCCCAGATATTCACAAAGCAGGTACAGCTAGGTCAGCCCCCCTTCCCCATCCTCAGATTGCAGCTGAGCAAATAGGTTGCAGTGAATAACTCCGCCTCGTTCCCTGCAGCTGCCAGCCAATCAAAGCTTCCTCCAAATAACTGGATTTTCCTTAGTGCCACTCTGTCCCCTGCAAGCCCATCCCTCAATATTCTAGCTGGACTAGTTTGACTACGATTGATCAGCCAAATCACATGGTGTGGTTCAGCTTCCCTGACTGGTTGAGCCAGCAAAGCACTCCTGGGTTGGATGCTCATGTTACAGAGTGCAAAATAGGGTGTCAGCAAATAACCCCTGGAATCTGCTTCCCCCAAACACCCAGGCCAAGGCAACAAGTGCAGAATCCCCTCCCACATCTCAGCTGGGATGGGGGCTGAGTCTCCATGGCCCATCCAGCCAAGGCCGCTCTGCTGGGACTGCCCAATTGGGGACAAGTTTCATGGTGGGTTTTATGCCTTGTACATCTGTCTAGTGAAGCTAGGCTGAGGTAGCATGGCCCAAGAGCAGGGCACTGCCCAGGGATCCAGGACACCTGGGTTCTATTCCCAGCTATGCCACCAACTTAGGTCCAGTCCCTTCCTTTCTCTGTGCCCACAGGCTAGGAGCTCTTTGGGGCAGTGACATCTCACCATGGATCCGTGCAGCCTCCAGCATAATGGGGAACATACTTGGGTGGTCTACATGTACTGTAATACAAATAATGTTGAGATCTACCCAACTCACCATCATTCAGTGCTAACAGCTCTTCATCTCAACAGGACTGATCTGAACTGTTGACCTAGCTGCCAAAGGCCCCAACCCCTGAGGCAGCTGGCCTCTGCCCTGCTTAGTCTTTGCAAAACTAGTTTGTCCAAGGCCTAAGGGCTGTTGACATCGGCTGCAATGCAGCTCCTCTGACCTGGCCTAGGTTGCAAAACAGGCCCGGAGGGGTCGCTACCAGCAGATCAGATTACTTGATGGGCCAGCCTTAAACATCTGACAGGGGCACCACTCAAACCAACAGAGTGCACTGGGAATGGGTCCCTGAACCTTTCATCTCCAGGTCACCGGTGCAAACCCAGGCAGGGCCCACAATGACACAACCATGGGAGTGCTGCTCAGTGGGGAGCGACGGGGCAGCTGCTGGTTCAGTTCCCTGGGGGGACAGGAAGCCACATCACAAACCCCATCAGCACAAGGAGCCTTGGGTCCTTGACCCCCTGCTAATGGGCTATGAAGATGAAGTTCCCCCTCTGTCAGGGGGCTGGGGAGCATAGATGAAAAGAAGATTCCCTAGGCATAGGGGCAAGCAGGGAGGAGTGTAAAAACTGCCCCCCAACAGAACTCCTGGTTAAAGCCAGACTGTTGCCTACCATTGGGAGCTCCAATATCACAAAAGGCATCAGATGGCACCACCACCCCTAAGTCAATGGCATCGCACCCCATTTTGCCTGGGTCCTTGGCATCATCCTACAGCCCCCTATGTAGGTGGAATGGGATGCTCTGCTCACTACGCCAGGTCTTCACCAGTAAAACGGGGGCAGGGAAGGGGCCGGGGGCATGCACAGAGCCTCCAGGGCCTACATTATGTGTGTCCCCATCCTGGAGCAAGGCCGACACCAAAGTGCGGAATGTCTGAGGGCCTGTCATGGGGACCCTGTAACGGCAGCTGGATCAGCAGACCTAAGGCTGAGAGGGAACCTGGTTTGGGGTGTGTCTGCACTCTCGCTGCTGGGACGGAGAGGAGTGGGAGCTGCCTGGATCCGCAGCAGGCCTCCTCTGGATCCCTTTTCCAGCCCTGGGTTCAAATCCACCCTTAATTCTCCGCTAGTCCCTACCGCAACACACTAGAGATTCTAATTCAATACCCAGCCCTGACCTCTTACTCCCTATCCCAAGCGCTGCAGGGGAAGAACCCCGAGTTACTCTAGGGCACCACCTCTGGCCAATCTAGACACTGCATGGATGAATCCCAACCAGCACGGGTCGTGTTGTACAAAGGGAGCAGAGATGGAAGGATCTTGTAAACTCCATCTGTAGCAGAGCTAAAATTGGGGAAACATTTGGGACTCATGAACATTTTCATCCATGCAAATCATGTCCCATCACAGAGAACCAAATGCGGCACTTTCTATCTGTGAAAATACTCACCCGTCAAACTATATCCGTTGGCCCAGCTATGGTGCAGTCTTTGCCTCCCTTTCACAGATGGCCAACATTTTAAACAAAGACCCTTGATTTCAGGTGCCCAATTTTACACCACAAGGGGCTAAGCAGCCAAAGGCTCAGCTGAAATCCACAGGAGCTGTGGGCTCTCCACTCTTCTCAAAGAGCTGGCCCAAGGTGTCATAATCTGGGCATCCAAAATCAGCAGCCAATTTCAGAAACATGGACCTAACCGTCTTGCCGAAGGTCACACAGCCGGCCAGAGGCACAACCGGTGGAAGCCAGGTTGTCTGGCGCCAAATCCCCCGCTCTAACCCCTGCACAATCTTGATTTTTTGCTGCCTGGAAATAGCCCAGGGCCTTGTCAACTTAGCAATGTGTCCACCGGAACAATCAGAGATGGTACCACTGGCTGGGCCCCACTGAATTGGGCTGAGCATAGTAGGGCAGTTCTCAAATTTTTCCATGCCAGGGATCTCTCCCCAAGACTCTTGGAGAGGCTTTCTGGTTCTGATCCCACGCTGTCCGTGCAGCGATTGAGACTTGGTTATGTATATAAAACTACTAGGGCAGGGCCAAGCAGCCAAAAGGAAGAGAAACTCATCTTGAGGGAGCAGTGTGGCTGTCGGGGCTCTTGAAACCCACATTCCTTTGTATCTGTGGTGTGTCTGCCCGCTCCACAGGGGCAGGGCTCAAGGCTGAATTTGCCCCCTATTATCTGCAGGTCACTTTGCGCGTTGGTCTCCTGCCCATTTGCTGCCCCCAGATTTCTATGCTGATGATAAAGCCGAGCATGCTGGGTTCACGCCATGAGAAAAGGAATGATGCAGACAGGGATGACTTGCGGGAGGGGAGCCGGGTGAGTCACATCAAGGAGCCTGGCCCAGGCTGCAAGCTAGGCCAGGGCATCACACTCAGGGAGGGGCAGCTCCAGAGAGCTGTGCCAGAGAGGGTGCCAGAGAGGGTGCTCCACCCCCCCACTGAAGGGGGGGGGGGGGAAGAGAACAAACTCCCTCCCTTCTCTCCCCTTCTTAATTCCCCCTCCCAGCTCCTGCCTCCCAACTCCCCCCTCCGCTTCCTCCTTCTTCGCTCCCCCTCCCAGCTCCCTCTCTCCCTCCCAGCACCCCCACGGCTTCCTCCTTCATTCCCCCTACCAGCCTCCTCCCTCCTCCCCAGCTCCCCCCTCCACTTCCTCCTTCTTCGCTCCCCCTCCCAGCCCCCTTCTCTCCCCCTTCTTCACTCCCCCCAGCTCCCCCCGTCTTTGCTCCCCCCCTCCTCTCCCTGCTTCACTCCCCCTCCCAGCCCCCCCATGGCAGGGGGGAGGAGGCAGACAAAGGGGGAGCTGCATTCTCTTTCCCCCACCTCCCTTTCTTCACTCTCCTCCCCTCCCCTCCCCTCCCCGGGGGCAGCATCCAGCTCTTCCCTCCGGCCTCACCCTACGGGCCCCAGGGCTCAGCGCCGCCCCCCTTCGCCCGCCCCTTACCTGCCTCCTCCAAGCTCAGGGATCTCCCCCTTAGTGACCAGCTTCCCATGTGCCCTCGCCATGGTCTCTGGGAGTTGTAGTCCTTCCGCCTTCCACGCCCCCTTGACACTCAGCTGCAGGCCTTCCACCCTCGCACTACAGCTCCCAGCAGGCTCCTGAGAGCCACGGGGGATGCTGGGAGATGTAGTTCCGAGGGGCAAAAGCATGTGGATGCCTTGTTCACTACTACAGCAGCGTCACTTGACGTGTGTGTGTTAAGGGGGCACACTGCTGGGGGTGTGTGGGTGTGTTATAAGGACAAACAGGTGGGTGGGTATGTTATAAGGACACAGGTGTTGTGTGTGTGTTGTAGGAACATGCGGGGGGGGGGGTGTTATAGGGACACGGGTGTGGGTGTGACAGGGACACACAGGTGTGTGTGTTTTATAAGGACACGGTTGTGTGTGTGTTATGAGGACACGGGGGGGTTATATGCACATACAAGTGTGTGTGTGCTTGTTTTAAGGACACAGGATTGTATGTGTGTGTTGTAGGGACACACAGGGTTGTGGGTGGGTTAGTGTTATAGGGACATAGGCAGTTAGTTGAACAATAGAACCAGATACTTTTTTCTTAAAGAAAACCCAGTTTTGCCCATTCTCACAATTTAATCAGAAGTCTCACAATGTTTGATGCTTTTTTAAAAGACCCAACTTCTGAAGTCATAGAATTACATGAGAAAGAAGAGCAAGTTTCTATGCCACATAATGCAGTTGCAGTGGGGGAGGTCTAGGCTGGATATTAGGAAACACTATTTCACTAGGAGGATGGTGAAGCACTGGAATGGGTTACCTAGGGAGGTGGTAGCCCTAGCTGGGATAATTTAGTTGGTGTTGGTCCTGCTTTGAGGAGGGGATTGGACTAGATGACCTCCTGAGGTCTCTTCCAACCCTAATCTTCTATGATTGTATGATTCTATGCTGAGAAAAGCTCGAAAACATGACCCCTGGCGTGAGCCTAAAGGCTCAGCAACCAGAAGGCAAAGAAAAAGAACCCCAAATCAATTGTTTTTGATAAAAATCTTGTGCTTTTTAAAGCTAGTCTCGTGATTTTGCAAGGCCTGATTAATTCATGATTAATTTTAACAGTTGGTGTCAGTCACACTGAAAATGTCCTTCCATTTGTTACTCTATAATCTCATAAAGACTAAAAAGGGGGACATGTTAGACATCCTAGGTGAGATTTTTCCAAGCCACCTACAGGATATATTATTGCTATCATTTGTATTGCAGCAGCACAGGATCCCCTTGTTCCAGACACTGTACAACCCCACACACACACATACACACACACACACAAACACAAAAGATGTGTACTATATACAGTTAGGTGTGTATGCTATGATTTATAGAGAGGGCTCAGAATATGGTTCCCACAACTAAAAAGAGGTGTTGGTGTTGGTGTCTGAGTTCCTGTTTAAATTATAACTTTAATGCTACTGGTGTTTTATTGTACAATCAAGGATGTGTTAGGGAGGCTAAAGCATTGGCTTTTTATTATTTTAAATCTAAATAAAAAATAATACATCATGGCCAGCCCCAGCAAATCATGAGACTGATTTAAAAATTACGAGGTGTTATAATGCAATAATTCGTCGGTTGTGGTGGTGGTGGTTGGGATGTTTTGTTTCTTTTTGTTTTTTCCTCTGGGTTATGAGTCTTTACTGGTCATGTTTTCAAGTTTGTAATAATCTGGCTCCATGATCTGAAGCCTGAAGAAAAACAGCAAATGTTTTGAGATTCATGCTAAAATCACAAGAGTTATCTGTCCTGGATTGTGGCTGATTATAGGGTTGTTCTGTGTTTGTATGGCACAAAGGGGTCTGGCCCATGACTGAGGCTCCTAGGTGCTACCATAGTACAGTAATAAATAATAGAAAGAGGTACTAAAGGCTTGGAAATTTGGCCTGGAGATTTTTTGAAAATCTGGCCCTAATTCCCTGGTATGAAGTTTCTTGCTCCTTTTTATGAAGCCTCAGATATATCTGAATCCCTGAATCCCACTTGACCCTCACCCAGCAGAATCCAGAGTCCCTATGCACGATCTATGCTTCCCTTTCAGTCAATGAGACAGGGAAAAGCAGGCAGTCTCACCAGGGCCTGGGAGATTCATTGTGGTTCAAAGAACCGAGTCCAGGCAGAATGATCCTTATTCAATTATCCCATGAAAATGACCCAGTCTAATTATTCCTTAGGTGAAAACCAATTTAAAACAGGAGTTAAAAATTCACAAATCACCCTAATGGATGAATGATCCCTACCACTAGGTCTGCTTTAAACCGGCCTGATCTCCCCACAGACAAATACTGCATTTCCACGTGCTTTGAGAAGGGAGAGGGCAGGGGGATAAGAAAGGGGGGAGCTATTTGAGGACACCAAGATCTTGTTGTGCAGAGGACAGGTGGAAGCAGATTTACATCTCACACTTAGACCAGCAAGTAGGTGAATGGGGGCAAAATGCGCCCCTGTCACTTTGTAGATTCAGAGTTTCCAAGGCCAGAAGGGGCCATTGTGACCATCTAGTCTGACTTGGGGTATAACACAGGCCAGAGAACTGCCCCAAATTAATTCCTTTTGAGCTAGAGCAGATCTTTTGAAAATAAAAAAAAATCCAACCTTGATTTAAAAATGTATCATTTCACTTGAAACAAAAAAAATCGACTTTTTCATTTCACTGGAAAATTTGACATGTTTTTGTTTCTAGGCAGCCTGAAGCAAATGAATCCCCCCCCCCCCCACCATTTGAGTGGGGTTTGGTCACCAAAACATTGGTTCATAGCACACCTCTAATCTCAGTGTAGATTGTAAATTCTTCTGGGCAGGGACTATCTTTTTGTTCTGTGTTTGTAGAGCACCTACACAATGGGGCCCTGCTCCATGACTGGGGCTCCTAGGTGCTACCATAATACTCCTAATAAATAATATACAGTGCCTAAAGCCATGGGGTTGTGGTCCATGACTGGAGCTACTAGGCGCTATCATAATACCCCTAATAAATAATGTACAACGCCTAGCACAATGGGGTCCTGCTCCATGACTGCGATGGGGGCTCTTAGGAACTACCAAAATACATTTAATAAATAATAATAATAAGTCAGACCCCTATATGCAGAGGCACCACAAATAGCTAGTCACTTTTGAAAATTCCATCCAGATTAAAAAAAAGACAGAACAAGCCCCCAGCTCCCCCTCACCCCATAGCTCCAAAATGCCTGAAGGGATTTTGTTCCAACATTCACCAATGGACAAAGACCAACTGTGAGGAAGTTGCTCCCAAAAGCTGAACGCGTGGGAAATTTAGGAGCATTTTGAAAAACAGAAAAGTGTTTTGTAGCTTCGCTTTGCACTGGCTGATGGTGCGACTGCTTTGATACATAACTGGATTCCCACAAGTTGGGGTGGGTAGAGCTCTGGGCTGCCATTTGATCACCTTTCTAATGGAAGACAAGAATCCAGGGACTTTCACTCACTGCTGGCTCTTTCCATTCCATGTTCTGCTCTGATTAGAAAAAAAGAAAGAAAAAAAAAAAGTTCTGGCATAAATACACCAGACCTGACGATGAGCAGAAATGACTGGATCTAATTATTGCTTCTGTCAACACTCAGGACTTATCAGCTGGGTTGGAGCAGTGGCCTTGTCCCCTTCCCCACAGCCGCCCCTCTGTGCGTGTGTGTGTGTTGTTAGCAGTGAGATGATGTTTAAAGGCCCAGGCCGAGGGCTCACCAAAGATCCAAACATTTCAAAGAATCAGACACCCGCAGCTTGCTCTGGACTTTCTCCAGACAGGGGCTGTGCAAAGCAGTGGAATGCAAGACTCAAGTCTGGAAGGAGGCATCTTCACTCGGAGTAGCTCACAGCTAATGGCCGACGTGGAGAGCACATTCAGCAGTGTGGGGGTGGCAGTGTGGCCTAGTGGCTAGAGTCCTGGACTGGGAATCACAATACCTGCATTATATTTCTAGCTCTACTGCTGGTCAGCTGCTGTGCCTCAGTTTCCCCATCTGTCACATGGGGGAATGATAATGAATTCGAGGTGTTCAGATACCATGGTGCTGAGCACCATATAGAATCTTAGGCCAGAAGGGAACATTGTGGTCATTGCTGACCTCCTGTATATCACGGGCCATGGAACTTCCTCAGAAGAATTCCTAAAACAGATCTTTTAGAAAAACATCCCATCTTGAGTTAAAAATGGTTAGTGATGGAGAGTCCACCATGACTCTTGGTAAATTGTTCCAATGGCTAATTACTCTCACTGTTAATAATGTGCACCTTATTTCCAGAATTAATTTGTCTAGCTTCAACTTCCAGCCATTGGATTGTGTTATACCTTCCTCTGCTAGACTGAAGAGCCCATTATTAAATATTTGTTTCCCATGTAGGTACTTACAGACCATGATCAAGTCACCCCTTAACCATCTCTTTCTTAAACTAAATAGATTGATCTCCTTGGCCTGGTCTACACTACGAGTTTATGTCGGATTTAGCAGAGTTAAATCGAATTAACCCTGCACCCAACCACACAACGAAGCCATTCTTTTCGACATAAAGGGTACTTAAAACCGATTTCTGTACTCCTCCCCGATGAGGGGATTAGCGCTGAAATCGACATCGCCATTTCGAATTAGAGTTAGTGTGGATGCAATTCAAATGTTTTGGCCTCCGGGAGCTATCCCATAGTGCACCATTGTGACCGCTCTGGATAGCACTCTGAACTTGGATGCACTGTCCAGGTGTACAGGAAAAGCCCCAGGAACTTTTGAATCTCATCTCCTGTTTGGCCAGGCGAGCTCATCAGCACAGGTGACCATGCAGTCCCAGAATCGAAAAAGAGCTCCAGCATGGACCGAACGGGAGGTACTGGATCTGATTGCTGTATGGGGAGAGGAATCCGTGCTATCAGAACTATGTTCCAAAAGACGAAATGCCAAAACATTTCAAAAAATCTCCAAGGCCATGAGGGACAGAAGCTACAGCAGGGATGCAACACAGTGCCCCGTGAAACTTAAGGAGCTCAGACAAGCGTACCAGAAAACCAAAGAATCAAACGGAAACTCCGGGACAGAGCCCCAGACATGCCGCTTCTACGCTGAGCTGCATGCAATTCTAAGGGGGAGCGCCACCACTACCCCACCCCTGTCCGTGGACGCCGATGATGGGGTACTCTCCGCCATGCCTGAGGATTTTGAGGACAGGGACGATGAGGAGGAGGACAAGCTTGAGGAGAGCACACAGCACACTGTTCTCCCGACAGCCAGGATCTTTTTATCACCCTGACCGAAATACTCTCCCAACCCAACCAAGCCAGAGAAGGGACCTCTGGTGAGTGTACCTTTTAAAATATAATACATGTTATAAAAGCAAGCGTTTTTTAATGATTAAGTAGCTCTGAGGACTTGGGATGCATTCGTGGCCAGTACAGCTACTGGAAAAGTCTGTTAACATGTCTGGGGATGGAGCACAAATCCTCCAGGGACATCTCCATGAAGGTCTCCTGGAGGTACTCTAAAAGCCTTTGCAGATGGTTTCTGGAAAGAGCAGCCTTATTCCGTCCCCCATGGTAGGACACTTTACCACGCCATGCTAGCAGCAAGTAATCTGGTATCATTGCATGACAAAGCCTGGCAGTGTTTGGTCCCGGTGTTTGCTGGCATTCAAGCAACATCCGTTCTTTATCTCTCTGTGTCATCCTCAGGAGAATGATATCATTCATGGTAACCTGGTTGAAATAGGGGAATTTAATTAAGGGGACATTCAGAGGTGGCTGTTCCTACTGGGCTGTTTGCCTGTGGCTGAAAAGAAATCCTCCCCGCAGTTAGCCACGCAGTGGGGGGGGGGGCGCTACTGGGCTGAGCTGTTCGCGTTTGGCTAGCAGGGATCTTCCCTGATATCAGCCAGGCGGTGGGGGGAGGGGTAAAGCGATCATCCGAGAGAATTGGATGTGGGGGAGCAGTGCGGGGTTAGTTTGGTTTCTGCTGCTGCACGTTAACAGGAAAACTGCAGCACTAAATGGCCAACTCAACGTGCTTTACTTGATATGGGAGAGGAGGGGGCTGCTGTTATGAAGGCTGCAGAAGCCGAAAGACTATGGCTTACCATGGCCGCCTGCAAGCCGAATTCTGTTGCCTGGCACTGCGTGTGTGATCGCTAACACCAAAGTCGCAGGTACTCAATATAAGATGCAAAATGCTACCTTGTACCAAAATCACATGTGCTATGTAATGTGAATAGTGTTGTCCACCATGAAAGAGTATAGCAATTGTTCTGTAAAATGTATCTTTTAAAATACTTCACTCCCTTTTTTTCCTCTAGCAGCTGCAAATGTTTCAAGCCTCCTCCTCCGTCCCAAAGGCTATCTCAGATAAGGCAGCGAAAAAAACGCACGCGTGATGAAATGTTCTCTGAGCTCATGCAGTCGTCCGGCACTGACGGAGCTCAGCAGAATGTGTGGAAGGACAAAATAGCAGAGTACAGGAAAGCGGCCAACGAGCGTGTAGGAAGATCAGAGGAGGCATGAGGCAACGCTGGGGCTACTGCCGGATCAAACGGACATGCTCTGGCGTCCGGTGGAGGTTCATGAATGGCAGCAGGATCACAGACTGCCGCTGCAGTCCCTATTTAACCGCCCTCCCTCCTCCCCAAGTTCCATGGCCTCCTCACCCAGACACCCAAGAACACGCGGGGGGAGGCTCCGGGCACCCAACCACTCCACCCCAGTGGACAGCCCAAGCAACAAAAGGCCGTCATTCAACAAGTTTTGAAGTGGCCTTTTCCTTCCGTCCTACCCTCCTCCCACACCCCACCCGGGCTACATTGTGAGTTATCTTCCTATTTTTATAATCAATTAATAAAGAATACATGTTTTTTAAACGATAGTGACTTTATTTCCTTTTGCAAGCAAGCTGTGATCGAAGCGGGGAGGGCAGGTGGCTTACAGGGAATTTAGAGGCAACCAAGGGGGTGGGTTTTCCTCAAGGAGAAACAAACAGAAGTGTCACACAGTACCCTGCCCAGTCATGAAACTGGTTTTCAAAGCATCTCTGATGCGCAGTGCTTCCTGCTATGCTCTTCTAACCACCCCGGTGTCTGGCTGCAAGTATTCAGCGACCAGTCGATTTGCCTCAACCTCCCACCCCGCCATAAACGTCTTCCCCTTACTCTCACAGAGATTGTGGAGCACACAGCAAGCAGCAATAACAATGGGAATATTGGTTTCTCTGAGGTCTGAATGAGTCAGTAAACTGCACCAGCGACCCTTTAAATGTCCAAATGCACATTCTACCACCATTCTGCACTTGCTCAGCCTATAGTTGAACAGCTCCTTACTACTGTCCAGGGTGCCTGTTCATGAGCCAGGGCTTTAAGGGGTAGGCTGGGTCCCCAGGGATAATGATAGGCATTTCAACATCCCCAACAGTTATTTTCTAGTCTGGAAATAAAGTCCCTTCCTGCAGCCATTTAAACAGACCAGAATTCCTGAAGACGCGAGTGTCATGAATCTTTCCCGGCCATCCCACGTTGATGTTGGTGAAACGTCCCTTGTGATCCACCAGTTCTTGCAGCACCATTGAAAAGTACCCCTTGTGGTTTATGTACTGGCTGCCCTAGTGCTCCGGTCCCCAGATTGGGATATGCATTCCGTCTGTCGCCCCACCACAGTTAGGGAATCCCATTTCAGCAAAGCCATCTAGTATGACCTGCACATTTCCCAGAGTCACTACGTTTGATAGCAGCAGCTCAATGATTGCGTTGGCTACTTGCATCACAGCAACCAACACAGTAGATTTGTCCACTCCAGACTGATAACCGACTGACCGGTAGCTGTCTGGCATTGCAAGCTTCCACAGGGCTATTGCCACTCGCTTGTGAACTGTGAGGGCCGCTCTCATCTTGGTATTCTTGCGCTTCAGGGCAGGGGAAAGCAAGTCACAAAGTTCCATGAAAGTGGCCTTAGGCATGCGAAAGTTTCGGAACCACTGGGAATCATCCCAAACCTGCAACACTATGCGGTCCCACCAGTCTGTACTTGTTTCCCGGGCCCAGAATCGGCATTCCACAGCATGAGCCTGCCCCAGTAACACCATGATCTCCAAATTGCCGGGGACCGTGGTTTTAGAGAAATCTGTGTTCATGTCCTCATCACCGCGCTGCCGTCGCCTCCTCGCCTGGTTTTTCAGGTGCTGGTTTTGCATAACTGCACGATAAAGTGCGAGGTGTTTACAATGGTCATAACTGCTGCGGTGAGCTGAACGGGCTCCATGCTTGCCGTGCTATGGCATCTGCTCGGGCAATCCAGGGAAAAGGGCACGAAATGATTGTCTGCCGTTGTTTTCACGGAGGGAGGGAGGGTTAACTGATGACATTTACCCATAACCACCTGCGACACATTTTTGACCCCATCAGGCATTGGGAGCTCAGCCCAGAATTCCAATGGACAGCGGGGACTGTGGGATAGCTACCCACAGTGCACCGCTCAGAATGTCAACGCTTGCCACGGTACTGTGGACGCACACTGCCGAATTAATGTGCTTAGGGTGGACGCATGCACTCGACTTTATACAATCTGTTCCCAAAAATCGACTTCTGTAAAATTGGAGTACTTTTGTAGTGTAGGCATGGCCCTTGAGTCTATCACTATAAGGCAGGTTTTCTAATCCTTTAGTCATTCTCGTGGCTCTTCTCTGAACCCTCTCCAGTTTATCAACTTCCTTCTTGAATTGAGGCACCAGAACTGACCACAGGATTCCAGCAGTGGTCACATCAGTGCCAATTAAATAGGTAAAATAACATCTGTACCCCTGCTCGATTCCTCTGTTTATTCATCCAAGGATCACATTAGCTCTTTTGGCCACAGCATTACACTGGGAGCTCATGTTCAGCTCATTGTCCACCATGACCCCCAAATCTTTTTCAGAGTCACTGCTTCCCAGGATAGTCTCCCAACTTGTAGGTATGGCTAACATTCTTTGTTCCTAGATATATACTTTTACATTTAGCTGTATTAAAATGCATATTGTTTGCTAGTGCCTCATTTACCAAGCAATCCAGATTAATCTGAATCAGTGACCTGTCCTCTTCATTATTTACCTACCCTCTATTTTTGTGTCATATGCAAACTTTATCAACGATGATTTTATATTGTTTTCCAGGTGATTGATAAAGATATTAAGTAGTGTAGGGCCACGAACCGATCTCTGCAGGGTTCCACTGGAAATAGACCCACTCGATTACGATTCCACATTTTCAGTTACATTTTGAGACCTATCAGTTAGCCAGTTTTTAATCCATTTAATGTGTGCCCTGTTAATTTTATATTATTCTAGTTTTTTAATCAAAATGTTGTGCGGTACCAAGTCAAACGCCTTACTGAATTTTAAGTATATTACATCAGCACCATTACCTTTATCAAACAAACTGGTAATCTCATTAAAAAAAGATACCAAGTAAGTTTGACAGGATCTATTTTCCATAAGCCCATGTTGATTTGCATTAATCACATCACCCTCCTGTATTTCTTTATTAATCGAGTCCCATATCAGCCACTCCATTATCTTGCATAGGATCAGTGTCAGCCTGATTACTAGAGTCATCCCAATGCTCCAAGACTTATTGAAAATAAACATTAATTGTCCAGTGATTCAGAGTAGCAGCCCTGTTAGTCTGTATTCACAAAAAGAAGAGGAGGACTTGTGGCACCTTAGAGACTAACCAATTTATTTGAGCATAAGCTTTCGTGAGCTACAGCTCACTTCATCGGATGCATACTGTGGAAAGTATAGAAGATCTTTTTATACACACAAAGCATGAAAAAATGGGTGTTTACCACTACAAAAGGTTTTCTCTCCACGCCATTCATGATTTTATACACTTCTATACATCCCCCCTTAGTCATCTCTTTTCTAAGCTAAACAGTCCCAGTCTTTTTAATCTCTCCCCTTACAGTTTCATACCCCTAATCATTTCTGCTGCCCTTCTCTGTACTTTTTCCAGTTTTAATATATCTTGAAGATTTTCACAGCTCAGGAAAGCCATTTCCTGTCCTGCTTTAACTGTAAATTTGCAATAGGCCAGTTTACACCGTGAGCTCTTCAGACAGGAGCTGCTTCACAGTCCGGCACCGAGCAGCACCCAGCATGATGGGGCCCTGGGCTCGGCTGGGACTTCTGAACACATCATCATCATCAGGCCAGTGACTGGAAGTTTAAGTTAGACAAATTCAGACTGGAAACAAACTGCCATTTTTTGAACCAGGAGGGTAATTAACCATTGGAACAACTTCCCAAGAGCTGTGGTGGGGTCTCCATCGCTGGCAATCTTTAAGTCAAGAGGGGCTGATTTTCTAAAAAGCTCTGCTCTAATTCAAACAGGGATTAATTCAGAGCAGTCCTAAGGTTTGTGTTATACAGGCGGTCACAGCAGGTGATCACAGGGGTCCTGTCTGGCCTATGAATGCCCCTACAGGTTGCTGTAGACACCATGAATGCATCTAAAGAAATAAATGTTTGCAAAAAGTGCCGGAGCCGAAGGGTAAAAACCAGGATCCGATCACCGGCAGCAAGGGTCTAATTCTGGAGTTTTCAAAGGTGGCCTAAGTGGCTAGGAGTCAATGGGATTCAGGCACCATCGGCTCCTTTGTAAACGCCAGCAGAAATACGCCCAATAAATCTCTGCCCTTGAAAAAGCTCGGCTGGCCGGGTCGGCACTGAAACAACCTGAGGTTTGTGATTGACAAAGATCCAAGAGGTTGCTAAATCCGGTGCAAGCTGTGAGGGAGGCCGGAGCTCAGCCCCTTCCCCTCCCCCTCCAGCCCTGTCCCAGCCAGCGTCCAGGAAGGGGTTAATGTTTTCAGCTTCAGCACCAAAGGATGTGTCCCCTGTTGGAGCTGGGGAAAGTGTGTTGTGCAAAGGGCACCATCTATCGCTTGATTGAGGGAAGTGGGGCTGGAATGCCCGGCATGCAGAGGCTCATTCCAAGGGGAGGGCCGCATCTCAGGGAGGAACAAGGGAGGGAGCCTCTGTGTGTGTGTGTGCGTGCGTGCACACGCACATATTAGTGTTTGGTTTTGCACGCGTGCACATGCATGTTAGTGTGTGTTCATGCATATGTGCGCTAGTGTCCACGTGTGCACGTTCGTGGATGTTTGTGTATGCAGGTGCATGTGTGTGCCCACATGTATTACTGGTATTTTCCACTGAATGCATTCGATGAAGTGAGCTGTAGCTCACGAAAGCTTATGCTCAAATAAATTGGTTAGTCTCTACGGTGCCACAAGTCCTCCTTTTCTTTTTGCGAATGCAGACTAACACGGCTGCTACTCTGAAACGTCTATTAGTGTGTGATTTTGCATTTGTGCGTGCATGCCCATGCATGTGACTGTGTGTTTGTGCGTATGTGCGTGTGCGTGTTCACATATATTTGTGCGTGCAGGTACATGTGTTTGCCTGTGTGTGTGCACGTACATGTATTAGTGTGTGCTTTTACATGTGTGCACACCTGCCCATGCATGTTACTGTGTGTTTGTGTTTGTGTGTGCATGTATGCATTAGCATATGTTTGCGCATGCATGTTCATCTGTGTGCTCATGCGTGTATGTTTGTACTTGTGTGTTTATGCATGTGTATATGTGTGAGCACATGTTTGTGCATATGTGCCTGTGTGTGCATGTGCAATATTGCTCACTCCAGACATTCAAAAATCGTGAGTCAGACCCCCCCAAAACTCATGAAATTGGCCCACAACTCAGGAGCTTTTACAAAAATATTAAATCCTGTTTGGGGCCTGTCTTCTGACTTTTGACCTCCTCGCCCTTGTGAGTGTGCTAATCACAATGTTGCCAGCTCTCACAAATAATGTGGTTGTAGACTCTACTGCTGGAGCTCTTAATCGAGGCTCCAAATGAGAATGGGGCCCCACCGGGCCAAGCGCTGCCCAGAGACAATCCCTGTCCCAGAGAGCTCACGGTACAATGCAGAGCCTAGTGATGAGCTGGTCATGTGAGAGCTGAGACTGGAACCTACCAAACTCATCTCATATCAGGGCCATCAAACAGCCATTAGACGGGAACAACTTTCAACCCGTGCTGTGCTGGGGAGGATAAAAACTGGTGACCTACATGTGAAAGGGTCCATGGCTCATTATTTAGTGACAGCTTGCGGTAGCCAGTCCCCACTAGCACTGATGTCCCACCTTGAAGAATGAGTCTGTTTTCCGGAAAGATCAGGTTACTAAATCAAGTTCTAGCCTTTTGAAGACTCTGTCTCGAGGTCCCTTCCAGTCCTACAGTCCTAAGACTCTGTGCGCTACAAATATCTACCCCACCCTCTTGTTAAAGGGAAAGAGCCCATTAACCAAAACAAAAACATTACAGAGCACTGGACTGGAACTCAGGAGACCTGGCTCTGCCACTGGCATGCTGGGTAACCTTAGGCAAGTCACTTCGCCTCTCCGTGCCTCAGTTTCCCCATCTCTAAAATGGGGATGATACTGAACTTTGTAAAGTGCTTTGAGATCTACTGATGAAAGGTGCTAGAGAAGAGCTCAGGTATTATTATAATAAATGCAACAAACCAATATTAGCAGAATATCCAAATTCATTCCGGTAAAATCATCCCACCCATTATTCCAGGGTTCTAAGTCTGGCTTTTATAAATGCATCTCCCACGCTGCCCGATGGGCAAACGGCAGAGTCTGAATGCACAACCATTAAATCCAGAGGACAGATGTCTGCTGCTTAGCTACAGCAGTAATTGGCAGGGGACAGCATGCCATTATTTTTTCCTGGATCAGGCCATATGAGAAGATGCAATATACAAATATACACATACATGAGTTTGTGAGACAGTGGCGGTGGGACAGTGGGCATCGGGATTGTTGCTGGTCTCTGTGCCTGGCTCTGGGAGCAGTGTTGTCTAGTGGTTTCCAGAAGCGCAGCCAAATGTAACAACCACCCTGTTTGGGTTGTCTGCTGGGCGTGACGCTGGGATGCATGTAAGCAAGAACCACTTGAGGTAAAGAACCAGGTCTCTGGAGGTAGCAGGGCAGTCACAAGCCTCAATATGTGCTCTAGCTCCTAGAGAGCGGCATGGAGGTTAGAGAAGGGGGTTACAGAAGCACCCGGGTATGGCATGTTCCTTCTGAAAGGCAGCGTGACTGAGACTTTGCTGTTACATTAGCAACCTGCGTTCTGCTCCTAGCTCTGCTTGATATGATCTGGTGCAAGCCCTTAGTCATCTTATCTGTAAAGATGGGTGAATGCAATAGGAAGACTTCATTATTACAGCTTGTCATGGGAAGAGTTGGCGTGGGAGCTAGACCTCATGGTCACCGGGTGTGTAGTTAACCCTAGCCTACAGCACCCCATGTAGGCAGTCACATGCTCCCAGCCCTCTATGCTTTGCTTTTCGGACATGGTATTCAGCTTCTTCCGCATCCTTACAAAGGATGAGGTTGAAAAAAGCCGCTAATGTTGTCCTCCCATTAATGTTATTTAGTGTTATTTGATGAGCTCATTATTTATTCTCTGCTGAGTGCCAAACCCACCATGTCTGTCAGAGGCAGCGTGGCCCAGTGAGTAGACTCAGGACACCTGGGTTCTATTCCTGGCTCTGCTGGGTGACCTTGAACAAATCACTTCCCCACCTCACCCTGTGCCTCAGTTTCCCTTCCTACCCTTTGTCTGTTTAGACTGTGGGGCAGGTAGGGTCTCTCACTCTGTGACTGCAGTGCCTGGGTTGAGGCCTTCTGGGACCTACCGTAAAACCCTGGCAACCTAAAGAAGGAATATTTGTCCGCCCAATGTTTGCTTTAAATCCGCTCACTGGGAAATTTGCGGCGCGCAGCCGCACCAGGCACAGCAAACTCAGGTTTTCTTTAGCGGAGTGGAAATCCTGACAATGCTCCTGCACAATGGTGCTCAGTCCCAGCTACAGGGGTGGGTGAAGAGAGGAAAATTCCCTCCTCCAACGAGCCAGCTTTGCTCAGCTGATGCTCTGCTTCATGCACAAGCTTCACGCTTTGTTCCCTCCTGTGACGCCGCTTGTGTGTGGGGGGAAGCCCCTGTCGAAATCCACAATGTGACCTCTGCCGTCTCCTTCGAGTCCTGCATGCAGGAAAGCATGGCCTAATGGTTAGGCCCCAGTCTGGAGTCCAGAGGACCGGCGCGGCTGCATGACCTCACGCAGGTCTCTCAGGGTATACCTGCATTGCAGCCGAGAGGTGTAACTCCCAGCTCAGGTCGATCCACTTGAGCCAGGGTGCTAAAAATAGCAGTGTGGACACGGCAGCTCCAGGTTCGCTCCCTGAGCCCAATCCCATTTGAGATCATAGGTACATGCTGCCAGTGCTGTGTGCCAACTCGATCCACGCTCGCGTGTGCCCATCTCCTTGAGCTGGAAATCACACCTCCAGCCGGACCCGTAGCCTCTCTGTACTGTGGGGAGGGCAGCCCTGCCTTGCCTCACCGGGGAGTGGTGAGGATAAATACTGTGGAGATTGCAAGGGGCTCAGATGCTGCGGTAACCGGGACCATATCGGTACCTTGGTAAGACAGGACATTGCCATTCTCTAGCAGCTAGAGAGGGGTGAGATCTTGTGGGTCCTGGCTGGTTAAACGTGGTGTGCAGAGCTAGTCTGTATTCCACCGCAGGACTGTTTTGGTTCTGCCCACTTGTTTGTATTACCCACCTGGTAGGACTTGTCTATTTAGACTGGAAGCTCTTTGGAGCAGGGATCATCTCTGTGGTCTGTGTTTGTGCAGCCCCCAGCACCACGGCCTAGGAGCTACCATAATGCATCTAATAAATAATGTGCAGCACCTAGCACAATGGGATATTGGTCCATGACTGGGGCTCCTAGGAGCTACCATTATACACTTAATAAATAATGTACAGTTTCTAGCTCCATGCCTGGGGCTCCTTGGCAGTACCATAACACACCTGTGATGGGGTGTACCAGGCCCTTTCAGGTTCCCTGCTGGAGGCCCCACAGTCCGATCCCCTCACCCCAGGAAGGAGCAGTGAAGGTGGGGCCTTTAGGTGTGCCTAGAGAGGCCTTGTGGAAGCAGCCAATCAGAACCCAGCAGGCTCAGATAAAAGGAGCTGCAGGGCTTGACCAGATTCGTTGCTGGTCACAAGAACTCAAGAAGAGACCTAGAAGTTGGGTTCCTGTGGTACTTGCATTCAGCGAGGAGGAAGAGGGCTACTTACTAACAATGTCACACGATCCCCAGAGGTGATCCTCATGCTCTCGGTAACAGCACAAACTGTAGCAAAGGAACTGCTGTGGCTTTTCTCTCGGGTGGCCGTGCCCACGGAGATCCTCACAGACCAAGGGACAAACTCTGTGTCCTGGTTGTTAAGGGAGGTCTGGGCACTCCTCAAGGTTAAATCCCTCAGGAACTCCATGTACCACCCCGAAACGGAGAGATTTAATTGAACTCTGAAAAGCATCTTGAAAAAGTTTGCAAATACGGACACCCGCAATTGGAACCAACTCCTGCTGTATCTTATGTTTGTGGGACGAAAGCTGCCGTAGGCATCAACAGGTTTTCCTCTTTTGAATTTCTTTATGTCCAGCAACCCTGGGGGATCCTGGACCTGCTCAAGGAGACATGGGAAGAGCAGCCTTCCCGAGCCCCAAATGTAGTGCAGTACGTGGTCCAGGTACGTGAACGACTAAATTGCATGTTAAGGTTTACTGGAGAGAATCTGGGGCAGGCTCAACAAGCCCAGGCCCAACATTAGAATAAAGGAGCCCAGGAAAGAGTCTACCATCCAGGTGACCGGGTCTTCTTGTTGGTGCCTCGCACTGACAGCAAGCTGTTGGCCAAGTGGCAGGGACCCTACAAGGTCATACGACGAATAGGAAATGTGGATTATGAGACCCATTTCCTGGATAAGAAGAAGGAAAGACAAATTATCTATGTGAACTTGTTAAAGGCTTGGAAAGCACAGAAGTGTCTCTTTATACATCCTCGAGACCAGAGACGACCTGTGCCTGCTGATAGTGGGGCGACAGAGTGAGGGCAGCCGGCTTCAGCAGTGTTACTGAGCATGCTCAGTCCAAGTAAGCATGCTCACTACAAGCCAAGCAGTAAACTGGGGGGGCACATGACCCCGCATGCCCCGCCCCCATGCGTTGCCTTTGCTCGAGACCTGCCATACCGCCTAGGCCCTGCAGACGTACCCTAGCCGGGAGCTTCCCTCCACGCCTGCGATAAAAGGCTGGGAACCTGTTTGGATACTTTGGTGATCTCTTCTTCTCTCAGCCAGGTCAAACCCACCTCCTGGTCCATCACATACAGGTGAACCCATCTGCAAAGCCCAAAAATAGGACCTACCATGTTCCAAAGAAACTCCAAGGAGCACTATAACAGGGGGTTCACGCAATGCCAGAACTGGGCATCATTTAAGAGTCCCAATGTCCTTGGGGCAGTCCAGTGGTACTGGTGCCCAGATGGCACAACCTGGTTCTGTGTGGATTTCCGGGCCTTGAATGCAGCCTCACAATTTGACGCTTATGCCAAGAGTTAACGAACTCTTGAATCGGCTTGGGAAAGCGAAGGATAGTACGACACTGGATTTGACCAAGGGGTATTGGCAAATAAACACTTACAGCTGACTCCTGGGGAAAAACAGCATTTGCCACCTCATTAGGGCTGTTCCATTTTCTAACCATGCCCTTTGGATTGCATGAGGCACCGGCCACCTTTCAACGGTCATGTACGTCGTCACCTCAGGCAATCTACAGCTGCGTATCTGAACGATGTAGTGGTTTTCAGTGAAGATTGGCAATCACGTTTATGGCACGTAACGGCAGTTCTGCAATCACTGGAGAAGGCTGGGCTAATGGTGAACCCAAAGAAATGTGTAAATTTGGCCTGCAGGAGACCGCAGAGCTATCTTGAAGGGAATGGGAGAATACAGCCCCTGCAAAATAAAACAGAGGCGCTGGAAAA